>NC_139160.1:71683397-72190393 GCF_964270905.1 Leucopleurus acutus | reverse complement strand
TCTGCACAATGTCGTAAAGCTTTCCAAGACTTTGTTCAAAGGATTCTCTAGCCAGGATACCCTGATGAAACAAAATTCCATAACTTCAGAAAAAAAAAAGGCAAAACATCACCATCATAAGTTTGGCTGGACTCACTGTACCTGGATAAATGTATTTTTGCCTTCACCATGCCTTCTCTGAGTTTTATTACTCTGCATTCTGACTACTAACCGAAAACAGGATTCCTTCAGATTCCTGGGCAGCTTGCCACTACTTTGGGCCAAGGGGCCAATAAAAATCATTAGCAATACATAAATTTTATCCAGTGGGCTTTCCTGAACATGTGCAAGTGTTCATAAGGTCTGAGCACTGAAACCCACATGTTCTGTCTCATCATGTGCTCCTCATTTGCTAGCAGTTGGTTATACTCAAATCTGTTATGTGATTATATTGTAATTTATGTCAAACGAGGATCAATACGCCATTCAAATACACTAATAAGAATGGTGATTAGATAGACACTTTCGTTAATAAAACACAGTAGATAAGACTAACAGCGCTAGGTTTTTTCAAATGTTCGCAGTACACAGTGCATATTCTGGATTGTAATTTATTCATTTGCAGTGAGGCTGATATGAATATATTCATAAGAGGAAAATATAACAATGAAGTATGTTCATAATTATCATGATGAGATGTATCAGCCACTTTATGAAACTGAAAACCCTACTTTACTTTTTTTTGCTTTTTTTTTTGCGGTACGCGGGCCTCTCACTGTTGTGGCCTCTCCCGTTGCGGAGCACAGGCTCCGGACGCGCAGGCTCAGTGGCCATGGCTCACGGGCCCAGCCACTCCGCGGCATGTGGAATCCTCCCGGACCGGAGCACGAACCCATGTCCCCTAGCATCTGCAGGCGGACCCTCAACCACTGCGCCACCAGGGAAACCCTTTATGCATTTTAACATTCAAAATTGTCCTTCTCCTAGGTTGGTGAAATTGCCATTTGTCCTTGTTTATATTTCAGAAATTATTTTTGAAAGTGAAAAATGTCTCATGAAAAACGTATCTCTACTTAATGTCAGGTTAAAACACACACAAACACATCCATATATACACAAACAAATACACTTGAAAGATTACATGAAGTGTATTTACTCTGATGTTTAATTAAAAACTGCCAGTATTACAACTGCCCCACAATATGCAATCATGGTATTTCCCGAGACTATAACCCCCTCCTTCAACCCTATTCCCAGTGTCTGCCTTGGGTACATTAGGCAGAAATAATGAATATAAGTAGGATTTCAGGAACAGAGAACACAGATAAAGTTTTAAGGAAAAAAAGATACACAATTAAACTCCTTTTAGGCGCTGTTTTAACTAAGTTGTCTTCTACCACATTTATCTGATTTCCAATGATGTGTTTCTTTCTGGTGAATTAACCTTATGTCCTTGATCCTAGAAATCAGTTTTAAATTGAAATCCAAAGTAAAAAATAAATAAAAATAAAAGGATACCTCCTCCTTAATTTAAACCAGAAGGTGACCTACTTTAGACTAAAGTAATCTAGTGGGAAATACAATTTGGCTATTAACAACTATTTAAAAACATTTTACAACAAACTAACACCTCTTTGTACACTAATAAATTAAATACAAATCAAGGCCAAAGAATTTCGGGGTTTTTCCCTTAAATTCAATAAAATATCAAGCGCTTGTTTTTTAAAAGGAGGGTTCAGAGAACCTAAAACTTGAGAAATATATTCTATACCCTGGCCGCATTTTATTAAACTTGTTCTAAACAGATGGGTATCTATTTATAAAAGCTCCAGGGAAGGCAGACCCACATGTCATTCTAATATTCACTGTAATCCTAGGATTCTTCAATTCTCTTTCACGTACATGCGTATATTTTTATTTCACCAGAGGATGCAATAAGAAACCATTTTAAATAAATTAGACATTAGGACAAGAATACGACAAGGGGATGTAATTTATTTGAAAACAATAGGATAGGAGATTAATATTTAACAGTTTCAAAAGAAAGCTTATGTTTTTCCCCCCCAAAATAAAAAGTCTTTCAAAATAATGCTTTTCTAACACATGGGCTTATTTATATCCCAAAACATCTGTGAGAAAATTAATTTGTTTTTATTTAAATTTAGATAGCTTTATTTTCCCCTTTATGGGGCATAAGTCTTTTTTTCTTAAAAGATCTTGTTTCAACAATTTATACTGTTTATCTCCAAATAGAAAAAAAATCAAGCAACACCCATAATAATGAGAATAATGGTATAATGATGTTTCTCTAGCATCACGATAACAAGTTGTTCTATGTAGTGGATACTACGGTGCTTTGCCCAGATGTTCTCTTCAGAGCCGATGTTTCCAACCCTTGTCTTCTTAGACTATGCATTTCTGAGGACTCACGGCTCAATTCTTCACTGGTGATTGCCCCCAGCTTCAGGGAACCGCTGAGGGTCAGGTCAAGCCCACTCTCACCGGGTGACTCACACCCAGTGATTGGCTGATACAAGATGTCATTGACCCTATGCCGATTTCCGATAACTTGAATCACGCATGCGGACTCGAGAACCAAGTGGAGATACGATGACTCTCACATAGTGGGTCAGCCTCCTCTTCCCCCGACTCCCACTCTTCTGTCTCCCTTACAAGGGTGGCTTCTAAAACCATCTGCCAGTGAAAAGTATACAGGCTATGCTCCTTTATAGCGCCCAGCAATACTATCTAAGACACCCTAAATATTGCAATGGGAATACATTATTTAAAAGGCTATTTAAGAAACTTTTGCACACAATTTGGCACTCTGTATCATATAATTGCTTCAATGTCACCTAAAAATGTAACTACTTACAATTCTTGATGTACTAGAAAATCAACAAGTAAATCTGGAAACTACTATGTCCAAAGGGCTCTAGATGCTGGGAATATACTATGAGATTTAGTCTTCATTTATTTATCAAACATAAGCTAAGGTCATAGTCTCCAATCTAGGTGCCTGAGGAGACAGGACACACATATAAAAGTTTTTATTGAGCTTCCCTGGTGGCGCAGTGGTTGAGGGTCCGCCTGCCGATGCAGGGGACACGGGTTCGTGCCCCGGTCCGGGAGGATCCCACATGCCACGGAGCGGCTGGGCCCGTGAGCCAAGGTCATTGAGCCTGCGCATCCGGAGCCTGTGCTCCGCAACGGGAGAGGCCACAACAGTGAGAGGCCCGCGTACTGCAAAAAAAAAAAAAAAAAAAGTTTTTATTTTGCTGAAATATTGTATTTCTACTATTTCTCCCCTCTGCTTTTTTTTACTCCTGATTCATAATTATATTACATATATCTGTGTTATAAGCCACCCCAACACTTGTAAAAAGGATCATGGGCTTTGGAGAAAGGACACTTTTAAAATCGACAGAGGCAGGCTCTGCATTCCAGAAAAAGGGATCAGTATAGAAGTGTCACAAAGCAGGAGGCATGCTTGGCATGTTTGAAGTTAAGCATAGACCAATTTAACTAGAGTTTATATTACAGAGTTACAGGGGATAAGTTTGGAATGCTAAATGTTGCCAAAGTGGCTATGAATGACAATATAAGGAATGTGTTTGTTATAGAGAAGAGGGTTGAGTTATTAATAGGAATAAGACATTTCTGAAGAATCTTATGTTATTATTTTGGCTATGATATAATGCAAGCATTTTACAATGCAAAACAATTAAATCAGAAATAAAACAGATGTTCACTAAAATTGAATATCAAATTTAATGAATGAACATACCTGTGTGCTGAGTGCTTGACATATCCACATAGAGAAAATAATTATTTAAGGTGACTTCAGGTATAAAATCAAAGAAGTTGATTCAGTTAGAATTATTACTAAGACCTTTTTTTTCCTCTAACGTATGTATTTACTAGCTCTGTGAACTCTCAAAGGCCCCAAATCAATGGCAATCCTGCAGAAATGGAATTTACCAAAAATAACCAAGATGCCTTAAAGGACAGGTGACTCTAGTCTGGGGCAGGAAATATTTATGGTGTTTCTAGGAAATGTTGTGCCAGAAAGCAAGAGATGCCAAAAAAAAAAAAAAAAAAACTAATGAGTTTATGTCAGAAAGACACTGGGGCTCTCATGAAGGGATTCCAATTAGCCAAAGATGTGTAATTTGAACATCAAGAGACAGCAGTCACAATAGCAAGGACTGCAATTGATTGAAATACATGGAGTCTGTAATCGTAATACCAATGAGTTCATAGTGGGGATTAAAGAATATATGTTTCAACACAATTCACCAGGTATGTGTATGCAATGAACATAGGAGAAGTACCATCCTACATGATTATGAGTCTAATGATCTGCGTCTTCTATTCTCATCCCCTTCTCCTTTTTGATACTGTACTATTTCTCATTTTACAGGGACACTTCTTTTAGCCTGCCCTTACTCTCATGTACCATTGCAAAGTGTCTGTGGTTTTTTTAGGTCTTCCTCAAATGTCTTAACAATGAGGCCATTACAATTAGGTAGAATGTCCTTAGCTACCCTCAACTACCTTTAGCTACCCCTAAGGTACCCTTAGCTACCCTTAGCTACTAGCTACCCTTAAACATGTTGAATGATGCTGGGCTGTCAGCTCACATCATTTCCTTTCATGCTGTAGGTTCTTATGCCCTATTATCCACATCTTCCATTTCAGCACCACCTAAATCTCTTCAGCCCCTCACCATCATCCTTTTGCTCCTTGCCCTGTAATATGTACCTAAACAGGGGATCTAGCCTTGCAGATCTATCCCTGTATTATTACGCTGACTTAATCTGTAGTCCTCTCTCATTTGCCCCCTCCCCATTTGTTTTCTTTTTTTTTTTTTGCTAGTCCTATTTTATTTTCTTGTTCTGCACTTTAAAACAATCTATGTATGACACTAAATGCAGAAACAGAGTATCTATTTTACCATTTTTTTTCTTATATTTAATGGCATGTTTTACCTGGATATGCAACTAGTGACATCTTAAAATGAAAGCAAGACTTCCTTTCCATTAACTACATTAAAAATTTGAATTTTTTCCTGTCATAACAGAAGTTTTTCTTTTTTTTTTAACATTCTACATATGACTTCCAAATTTCCGGGATTGTGTGAAATTAGCTTTAGCTATTGCAATATCATGACAAGAAAAAGTGCTAGTTTTCACTTTATAGTTTACAATTCTCACTTTCCTATACACTTTGTCAATGATTTTGTACACTTCAACTTCCTATAGTTCTATTTTAGATGATTAGCATGTGTACCTTGATATACCTCCTTCAATGGGACATACTAACAGCCTGATTTTAGAGCACTTGACATTATCATTACCTTTTGATTAGACTCAAACTTTCTTGAATTTTTCTAAAAGACGGTGAAATTTCCTCCCCCAAATCATAAAACCCCCCTTGCAGTTTCCTAATCTTTTAAATATCTATGCTGTGTCATAAATCCGTGTCCTGTGTGATATATTCACTTATTTTTCACTGGGAAGAGTCCTAAACGTTAGGACTAAAGCAATTTCTCTATTTCTACCTGAATCCTTAAGTTTGAAACTGCAGTCCTCTTCTGAGCTGCTTGACTACGTCCTTCGGTAACTCAGAAGCTGTGTCTTTTTGACCTTCTCTGTATTGGTATTCCGCAGTGCCAGAATGGAAGGGCAAAACCCCAGAAGGTAGAGGCTAAGGAGCCCTCAGCCATCCTGAAGTCCCATCTGCTCACTTAACACATAAGGAAACTACGGCCCAGAACACTTAAAGCAAAACAAAACACACCTGTTTACCCAAACTGTCATTGTATTTCTCTTCCTTCTGTCCTCCCCAGAGCCCACCCTCATCCTTCTTCCTCCTCCTCTTTCTTTTTATTATTTTTTACTTTAAACTGTAGTTTGTTTTAACCTTTTCATCACTTCTGATGAATTGACTCATGTCCTTTCCCATAATGGAAGTTTATAGGGACACACTGCTTCTGATCTGTCCTCCAATGGACTGCATCTTCCTTTCCTTATATTTGTGTGGTTAACTCTTCAAGTGTCCTTTTGAACTTCTTTTCTTTAACTTTTGTGCCCTTGAGTTCCACTATTTCCGTGTGTTTCTTCTTGATTTATCTTCTCCTGCATTCAGCCTGCTGGGAAAGGAGGTATTCCTTATGGTCCTGCAATTCTCATTTTCTGTATTTGGTTTCCCATCCGTTCATTCAGGGGGAGGAATTAACACTGCAATTCCTCCCCGTCTTTCTCTCCATCATCTGAGGATGGGAACTGTAGGCAACAGTGTCTCTGCTGATGTGTTTTGTCCCTTTTCTCTGCAAGATCCATCTCCTCCCTGCTGCTCTTCTGCTGCATCTCATGTCTTTCTCTTGTGATGTATGTTTTCCTTGTCTTTTCCCTCTCCCTTCAACCTGAAATCAGTCTTTGCTTTATTTCTTTCCATTTCTCCCTGAAGGTCCCCTCTCTCCTCCCTTATCCTAGAATCTTTGTTATATTAATTTAGGAGAATGCTACCACATCCATTCTTTTTCTTCTTCAAACTTTCATACTGAGTCCTTGAAGTTGGTCCAGCTATCGGGCAGTTTGCACAGATAGGGTGTCTCTTTGCATAATAAAGTTTGCAGGTATTTCACTGGAAAATGTGCCGTGTTCCTTTCCTCACACCAAGCTCCCATTTCCTGACTGCACATTGCTCCCAGATGAGTTCTAGTGCCTTATACAAAACATGCCTTATTGTCTTTTTTATAACGACAATCCTTCTTTGTTTCTATTGGAAAACACCTGGCAAGTGGCTAATCCCTCCCTATCCTTGCCACATTTCTGTTTCACACTTACGTTTCCTGGTCTAAATCCCAAACCTGTCTGCTGCATTTGCTGGAAATGCTACCACAGTGCAATATCATCTTAGTTCCCAAACACACACCATTTTATCCTACTAATTGGAAGTGACACCATGCACCTCTAGTTACTTTCTTCCAGCAAACTTTAAGTTAACACAATAACAACAAATTCATACTAATAATAAAATATATTGCTAACACTAAGACATACTAACAATATAACTATAACAAAAAATAAATATGTAGACACCATGTATTTCATGTTTTGGGTTCTACCTACTTTATTCTAGCTGACTCTTGACCTGCGTTGTGACTCTAATTAGAGTCAGGATGAAAATATTCATACTTATTCTTAGTTCATTCTGTCCTGCTATTATTTTTGAAATTTTAAATTTTACCACAAAGTTTTGCTCAACAGTGGCTCAATTGAAACTCTCATTACTGTCTTTATTAAGGTATTTGAATTACTATAACATTTTCCACACCAATTTTTTTTCTGTTTATCCTTATTTCTGGTTTCTTCTAATTGATACTATGCTGGCATGAGAAGCCAAGAGTGTTTTTAAAATGTTGTAGATCAAAGAATATTTGGACTAACTATAAGAAAAGCAAGTCTAAATATTGGGGGATTTATCCAAGATTATTGAACAAGTTAGGGACAAAGCTGGATAGAATTCAAGCTTACAATTTCCTAGACCAACATGTACACTATACTACTTTATATCACCTTCCCTACCTTTCTATCTAAATAACACATGTGTTGGTATGATAATTTAGAAACAAAGAAAATATGGCTTTAAAATTAACTAGTATTATATAAAGTTTTTATACTCAGACATATCTGAACATGTGCTTTAAAGAACTCTTGTTACTGAACTATCCAAAACCTTGTGAAAGGCAAGCATCCATACAGTTATTACTGTTTTTTAAGACTTTATGTTTTTAGAGTGGTTTTAGGTTCAGAGCAAAATTGAGGGGAAGGTACAGAGATGCCCATATACCCTGCCTTGCCACACACATAGCGTTCCCAATTATCAACATTCCCTTTCAGAGTGGTACATTTGTTACAACTGATGAAACTACATTGACACCTCATTATCACCCCAAATCCATGGTTTACTTTAGGGTTTTCCACTGCCCTAAAAATCCTTTGTGCTCTGCTTATTCAACCCCTGGAAAGGAGTGATTTTTTTACTCTTTCCATCTTTTTGCCCTTTTCCAGAATGTCACGTGGTTGGAATCATACCATATGCAGCCTTTTCTCATTAGCTTCTTTTGCTTCATAATATGTATTTAAGCTTCTTCCTTGTCTTTTCATGGCTTGATGGCTCATTTATTTTTAATGCTCAATAATATCTCATTGTCTGGATGTACCACCTTCAAGTTGATTTATCCATTCACCCACTGAAAAACATCTTGGTTGCTTCCAAGTTTTAACAGTTATGAATAAAGCTACTGTAAACATCCATGTGTAGGGTTCTGTGTGGATATACGTTTTCAACTTTTGGGGTCAATACCAAGGAGCATGATTACTGGATCTTATGGTAAGAGTATATTTATTTTTGTGAGAAACCGACAAACTATCTTCTAAAGTGGCTGTAGCATTTTATATTCTTACCAGCAATAAATGAGAGTTCCTATTTTTCCACATTCTCACCATCATTTGGTGTTGTCAGTGTTCCAGATTTGGGCCATTTTAACAACATCTTTGTTGTTTTAATTTACATTTCCCTGATGACATGTGAAGGAGCATCTCTTTTTTGGTCATTTGCCATCTGTATACTTCTGTGGTGAGAAGTCTGTTTTGGGCTTTGGCCCATTTTTTAATCTCACTGTTTTCTTATTGTTGACTTTTAAGAGTTCTTTGCATGTTTTGGGTAATTGTTCTTTATCAGATGTGTCTTTTGCAAATTTTTTTCTCAGTCAGTACCTTGTGTTCTCATTCTGTTGACATTCTCTTTTGCATAGCAAAAGTTTTTAATGAAGTCCAGCTTCTCTATTATTTCTTTCATAGATCATGCCTTTGGTGTTGTATCTAAAAAGTCATCACCATACCCAGGGTCATCTAGATTTCTTCCTATGTTATCTTTTAGTAGTTTTATAATTTTGCATTTTACATTTAGGTCTGTGATCAACTTTGAGATAATTTTTTGAGGGGTGCAAGGTCTGTGTCTACATTTTTTTCTTTCTTTTTGCACAAGGATCTCCAGTTGTTCCAGCACTCTTTATTGAAAAGATTATCTTTACTCCATTGTATTACATTTGTTATCTTGTCAAAGATCAGTTGACTGTTTTTATGGGGGTCAATTTCTGGGTTCTCTATTCTGTTCCATTGATCTATCTGTATATTCTTTTCCTAGTTACACATTATCTTGACTACTGTGGCTTTATAGTAAGTCTAGAAATCAGGTAGTGACAGTTTTACAATTTTGTTCTTATCTTTTAATATTGTGTTGGTTACTCTGGGTCTTTTGTCTCTCCATATAAACTTTCGATTTACTTTGTCAATATCTACAAAACTTGCTGGAACTTTGGGATCACACTAAATCTATAGATCAAGTTGAGAATAACTGACATCTTGACATTATTGAGTTTTCCTATCCACAAACATGGAATATATCTTCATTTATGCAGTTCTTTTTTGATTTCATTCATCAGAGTTTTGTAGTTTTTCTCAGACAGATCCTGTACATATGTTGTTAGATTTATACCTAGGTTTTTTTTTTTGAGGGTTACTAATGTAAGTGGTATTGTATTTTTAATTTCAAATTCTACTTATTCGTCACTGATGTATTGGAAAGTGATTGGTTTTTTACATTACCCTTGTATCCTGGCAAGCTGGTTATAATCACTGGTTAGTTCCAGGAGTTTTTGGATGGGTTATTTCAGATTTTATACATAGACTATTGTGTCATCTGTGAATAAATACACTTTCAATTTCTTCTATCACAATCTGTATACTTTTTATTTCTTTTTCCATGTCTTATTGCATTAGCTAGAACTTCCAGTACAATGTTGAAAAGGAATGAGAGGAGACATCCTTTCCTGTGCCTGATCTTAGAAGGAATGTTTTGAGCTTCTCACCAGAAAGTGTAATGTAAGCTGTAAATTATTTTGTAGATATTCTTTATCAAGTTGTGGAAAGTCACCTCAGTTTTTAGTTTACTGAATGGCTTTATCATGGATGAGTATTGGACTTTTTCAAATGCTTTTTCTGCATCTCTTATTATGATTATGTGATTTTCTTTTCATCCTATTGATGTGGTGGAATACATTAATTCATTTTGAATATTGAGAAAGCCTTACTCGCCTCACAGGATCTGGCAAGTGATATTCATAAAAAACAAAATATTCAGAGTACAAAAAGCATTATCATATATTCTTCTGGTCATATGTATTAATTGAAATCCTGCATAAATGCAGTCCTTTCTATTATTACACATAAATCTTAAGTAGATGTATAGTTGCAACTCAATGTATGACTTCATCCATTCTTGAGAATTAGGAGTCTTTTATATGTTTTATTTCTGAGGAATTTAGTGAATTAATTATTAAATTACATATTAAATATTACATATTTAAACAGCTTTTCATTATGTGAAAAGTGCTGCTTTTCATAGTTGGCAGAAAGAATTCTACAATAGAAGTTAGTAATGCTAAATGCAGTATTTTATTTGCCATTAGTTTACTCTGTAAATATTGGTAGATCAATTAATATTAGCACCTTTATTTCTAAACTGTAAAGTGAAGATTTCACACTAATTAGAGATGACATAACATATTTGAAATACCTTAGAAATAGAAATTATTTTTATATACAACATGCATTATTTTGAATCAGTCAAAAGAATAGCTCAATATTACTACCCAACAAGGAAATGAATAAGTTTACAAGAAAAGGAAAATAAATTATTATTGCTCTGGAAATCTCTGAATCATACCATGAGTCTCTAAGGAGTATTACTTTCTGAATTGTCATCCTTCTAAGTCGTAAATGCAACCATCTCAATTGTTAAAATGCTAAAAGTTGTCTGTGAACCAGCAATACCATCGAGGCTGTTAACATTCTCTTTGGAATTGCCTGGGTTAATTCTTACAATCACAAGCAAAGGATCCAATACACAAATGGAGCACAGAATCAATCATGCTATACATTTGTTCACTTTATTGTTGTTTGAAGGTAGAAACATCCTAATCCATTATATTATAAACTCTCTGAAGGATACCTTCCAATTTCTTATACGTCTCCAGAACATCTAGTGCTGTATTTTGTACCCAAAGAATGATGTTAACTAATTGATCTTAAAATATTTAATTTGAGGAGAAGTATTAACTAAGCTACATCTACAACAAGTTGGTTTCCATTTACTGGTGGAAAAAAGTAAAAATATTTTTATCAATTTTTTTTTTCGTGCAGTGTATAAGTTATCCTATAAACGGATATCAAAAAGAAGTTTAAATAAATTTGTGGCTTGAAGAGTAATGCAATTTCTTTTACTTGTTTTTTGATGCAATAGAAAGCTGATTAAAATAGTAGTTTTCAAAAAGTACAATCATACATTGTCTTATGCTGGTATCCCTGTTAGAGTAGCTACTTTTACATGTGGGGAAGACTCAGCTACTTTTGAAAGATGTCCCATAAATTCAGCAACAAATGTGCACTGGCTAAGCATTTCCTGTGCCCCCTGAATCCACTGTATGTCTGGTTGTCTGTTTCCTTTCTGCTCCTCTACATCTCTTGGCTACTGTTTCAAAAATGGAAGGTGGGATTCTTTGCCAAAGCATGTTACATGAATACTATATGCTTCATATCTTACTTCCTCTAATTCTTCCTGTTAGTTTCTCAATAGGTATCAGAGACTGTCGTACACTTGAAGAAATACTGGAATTTCTGAGAAAGCTAATAGAATAGTAACCCCATAAGATTGTCCTCCTGTTTTCATCACCTCAATGCCCTTGTTTATGTTTCCTTGACTCTTTCATTTTGGATAGGCTTCTGCCCACTTTCATGTTCTCCCCGTGGTTCACCTCAATCTGTTTTCCTCTCTCTCTGGCTGCCATCCAGCTTCTGAAACAGCAACTGGGCTATTTATAACGGATGGGCTTCAAAGGTGAATGTTTTCTATGGGGTAAATACTCTTTGTCTTGTTGTCACTAAGACCACCATCCCAAAGGGTCCAGGGCTATGTTAGTACAATTGGCTTCTCATGAACCACGTGTCAATATATGGTCAGATCCTGAACCACAGTAAATTGTTACATAGTCTTGAAGCAATCTGAGCTTTGCCAAATTTCTTTATGTGGAATATTGTATATTAAGTATATTTGCTCTAGAATGTGATGCTCATTCAACACTTGGGTTGGAATAACATAGAAATACTTCCAACTTGAATGGATTTTGATCTAAAAAGAAAAAAAAGTACTCGACCTTATAAAATTCTTATTAGTCTGGACAAGTGAGTGCCAGAAATGTAAACTATCATTTTGTTCCAAAAATTTATGTGTAAAAGACCTGAATCACATGTTAAGAAAATAGGCTCTCTTTGAGCCTGTTGAAGGAAGTCTTGAAAATGGGAGGGCTCTTTGCTTTAGAGCCACCTGCCCTGGGCTCCCATGGCAACCTGTATCATACAGAACATTTTGCAACCTACTCTTAGCATTAGTTTTCCTCCCTACCTGACTGTTTACTAAATTTGTCTTGGTAGTCACCTGTTTTTGTAAATATATATATGTTTTTTAATAGAAGCACAGCCACACTTATTTATTTCCTGATTGTGGATGCTTACTTTCGTACTATAAAAGTAGAATTGAGGGCTTCCCTGGTGGCGCAGTGGTTGGGAGTCCGCCTGCCGATGCAGGGGGCGCGGGTTCGTGCCCGGTCTGGGAAGATCCCACGTGCCGCGGAGCGGCTGAGCCCATGGGCCACGGCCGCTGAGCCTGCGCGTCCGGAGCCTGTGCTCTGCAACGGGAGAGGCCACAACAGTGAGAGGCCCGCGTACCGCAAAAAAAAAAAAAAAGTAGAATTGAGTAGTGACCACAGCTGAGTAATTGTCACAAAGACAGTATAACTCGCAGTGCTTAAAATACTATCTTCCCCTTTGCAGAAAAGTTTACCAACCTGGGTTCTGGAATATTTATCTGCTAAAAGTATGAATAAATTTATGATCTGATATATATAGTACAGAATAATTTCTTTTAGCTATTCATTCATAGGTTCACTAGTCCAGATAGAATTATCTGGAGTCAGATAACCCAGCATTTTATAACAGATTCCTTTTTCCTTGTTTGTGTTGTTTTCCTTGTTCGTTATTTCTGTCATCTCAACTAAATTGGATGCTCCTTGAGGACAAAAATCATATCAGTAAGTAACTGATAAATATATCTTTTTATTTACAGATTCCATGTACTGCATGTTTTGTAATAAGGAATCATTTTATGTCAATAATGTCGATTTTTAGAATATAAGAAGTCTCTACCTGAGAATTAAAGAGCATTCTTGATTGTCAGTGCTCTGGGTGCAGTTATCACCATTGTTTTATTCTTGTTTAATATTCATATAAGAAAATTATTTTTGGCACACATTCCTGGGCATAATTGATTGAGTCAAATTGAGTACTCAATTTTATCTTTTTGAAACCAAAAATGAACACATGCATGTTTTTTGATGTGATGGCAAGTTTCACACAAACAGAACAACAAATCATGAAAAGAAGTTGCACAATGTAGAGAATTCAATACTCATTGATGGGGGGAATACTTTTTGTACAGGTGAGCAAATTCAAAGTCTGCATTATTTTATCTTATCCTTCCTTTGATCGATTTCTGGTTGCTCATTGTAGAATTAACACATTTACTGTTTAACAAAATTACAGGGCTTGAACATTTCTTCCAAGTAAATAATGATTTTTTTTAAAAAAATTTACACTCTATACAAACCACAATATAGAATCACAAGATTATAAGTACTTCTTGGTGTAATTTAGTTACACTGGGAAGTCCTATCAATTCCTTGCAGTGATTGATGTGCTGAGATGTTCCCAGGCATGTTAGGACACCAGGTTAAGTGGAAAGAGTTAATAATCCTAGAAGTATTTAATTTGTAAACGTGTTTTATTTCAAGATGATGTGAGTATACTTCTTGTAAGTTTCTTTGAGGTAATTTTCAATAGTAATGGAAACAAAATCATATTGAAACTGCCTCTTGATGAATTCTTCTGTTTAATTTCTATTAATATAAATCTCAAGATTTTCACACGGTATGTAAGTTACATTGAATAAGGTCTTTCATTATTTCTAAGATATCATTACATTTTTCTGTGATTCATATTATCTTCAGGGCTTATTCTGTGAAAAAAATAATAATCTATATGAGCAATTATAGCCAATAATCATACTAATAATGACTAATGTGTTTGGAATTCAAAAGTTTATTTTTATTTACTTTTTTATTGGGGTATAGTTGTTTTACAATATTGTGTTAGTTTCTACTGTACAGTGAAGTGGAGTTCCCTGTGCTATACAGCAGTTTCTTATTAGTTATCTATTTTATGCATATTAGTGTATACATGTCAATCCCAATCTCCCAATTCATCCTACCCCTCCTCTCCCCGTTTTCCCCCCTTGGTGTCCATATGTTTGTCCTCTACATCTGTGTCTCTATTTCTGACTTACAAACTGGTTCATCTGTACCATTTTTCTAGATTCCACATATATGCGTTAATATATATTTGTTTTTCTGTTTCTGACTTACGTCACTCTGCATGGCAGTCTCTAGGTCCATCCATGTGTCTACAAATGACCCAATTTCGTTCCTTTTTATGGCTGAGTAATATTCCATTGTATATATGTACCACATCAAAAGTTTTCCCTGGTACTCAGTTTATAAATTTCAACAGTTAACCTGGAAATTACTTTCCTTATTTTGGTGTACAGGTGGAGGGTGGTGCTTTAGTCTTTACGTCTGAAAGGATAATCCTTCACAGAGGAAAACAGAGAAAGAGAAACTAGGGAGTTGGGAAGAGGGGAACAGAGAAGAATTAGAGAAAGGAAGCGGGAAAGTGGGAGGGCACAGAAACTGAAAGAGTAGATCCGATTCAAAAGTGAAAAGGGGAAAATTGAAGAGTTTCACAAAATGTTTTCTAAGATTTTGAAACTCATGTTTGTATCTAGAACTGAAGTTTCTGACCATAGATTTGTCAACTGAAAGATGTACATTTTCATGGTTTTACCTCAACTTCATACAAATTATTTCAAAGTAGTCATTACCCTGAACACATATAAATTACATTATTGGGTTAATGCCTGAATAACATTTTAAACAGTGCCTTTCTACTTAGAATTAATCATGAATTAAATACTCACTCTCTATCAAACACACTCCACTCATACTCATCAACATAGAAAATACAAAAAAGAAAACCCCCAAATATTCCAATGTAGTTCTGTGTTATCTACAGACAGATTATTTTTGCAGAAGATGTGTGGCCTCTTACAAGTGAAATTTACCTTTTTGATATGGTGTTACAAGCATCCGACACATTTTCCTGTCGCAGTAGTACCTTTACTTTTCCTTCACAGTATGCTGTTGATTTCTGCTCTTCCTCAGATGGGTCGCTAACAAACACCTCTGACAATTTGCCAATACATCCTTCTCATCTACCCAACCCTTCCCTGGAAACATAAAGTCTTTATCTATTTGCAGATCTGCCAATTGCTGCCCTTGAAAGTGAGTCACATAAATGAAGCTCCAATTTTATAAGAAGGGGGCACGAGAAGGGGTGGTGAGATAGACAGACTGATGAACTTAAGAAGCAAACGGCAAACCTGGACTTAAACGTCTGATTCTCTAGTGACTCATTTTCTGGTCAATGACATACCATCCCCAAAGGCAAAGAGACACCAAGCCAGATTTTGCGGATATAAACGGTGCAACTTCTGACAAAGCCGTCACTGCTTAAATAATATCTAATGATCTTTCAACAGAAGTTAAAACGTCATCTTTACATAATGATGCCGAATAATATCATCATTTAAAGTCTATCACAGTTTCTTCTTAGCTGGTTTAAGTTCTGACGTATTTGAAGCCAGTGGTGGAAGAGTGATGTGTGCAATTTGACGTACCTTGAATGCCTGAGCAACTCATTTTGCTCGGCTTATAAATGACAGCGTGAATATAATAGTTCATTTTGATAACAAGAAAATTTAAAGTTTGGCTCAACAATCTGGAAGAACAAAATGAATCTTGACGTGACTCTAAAAATAAGAACATCTGTTTGCCGCAGGAAATAGTAATGATTTATGGTTCCGACCTCACCGTGCGATATGTTGTTTCCCTTTACGGTAATTTACAGCATTTAATGTACTATATAAATAGACATAAACTGAGGTAATACTCCCTCAAAATGCAATAAAAGGAACAAAAATGTAGATTATAAACGTTTGGTTTCCTGTGTGAAAATTTTGGTTTTGAAAGTGGAGATTCATGTGGGAAGAACAGACAGAATGACTCCAAACCAAAATTGGCCTCTAGGCAGCTTTGAAGTTTTGCTGGTGTCAGCATCCCAGGCACACATGAGGTGCACAGCGCTGGGGGTCCCAGGGCAGACCTCATGTGCCATCACCCTACGGATGAATCTTCATTTAGAGTTTTAAAAGCATTTCCTTCCTGCACATTTCTAAGGCCCACCCACATGCCCCGCCCCCCCCCCCACCCCCAAGACACACACATCTATCTTATTTCTTTGGCTGATAGTAGAACTTTGTCTTTTTAAGTCTAGTAAATGATTTTATATAAAATTGTTACTCATCCTAAAAAGAGGTCTGCCTTTGAATATATTTCAGAAGAACTCTTACAAAGCTCTCAATCAATACCATTTTATTCAAAATAGGTTACAACTGGAAAATGGTGCTATGCTATCATGAGGCTGCACAAATACCTCTTAAGCAAAGAATTTGCAGTCTTAAACACTTCACATTCTGCATTTCCCAGCAGTATATCTGTCACACCTGCCGAGTATAATCATCTCGGTGGGGACACTGCGGAAAGGTTGGATAAGGACAGAGGTGATGAATTTGCAGCAAGAGATTCAAAGACCTTAGGACACAAATGCTCAATGCTCTCCACTGAAGAGTTGATGGACAGTGCTTATAATGAACAATCAAGCTATTTGCCTGAGCTAGAATTTTCCAGAATGGTAAAGTCATGCTAATATACAGAGTAAGTTATGTGGGAAGTCTATAATTTTAGAATTCAATGTCCTAGCTCTATATGGGGGAGGATGGTTTCCATTCTCAGAGCCCTATACCTACGGGAATTCATGAGCATTCAATTAAGCCGTTATTATAAGAACCACACGAGCCCAGGGATGAAGGGCTGGCCAGGGCCTCCTCATTATGCATGCATGAACGGAAAATGGCAAGTACTTTAGTTAAAACGACACCTGTAAAGGGTTGTCTAGAATTTTCTGAACTCTGCACCCTTACAAAAATCACACCCCCAAGCCCCTGCTGTCATCAATTTCTATTTCACAAATGAGAAACTGAGGCAGAGAGGTTAACTATCTTGTCTGTAAACCAGTAGCTACTAAGTGAGAATATGAGAATCTGAAATGATAGCTGGCTGATCTGGAACCCACACTCTCCACTGCTCTGCTTTTTAACCGTAGCCTCCAGTTCCCATAGAGTTCCTTTGTGTAGTATGCTTTTTCCTATTTAGATAACTTCAGGGTTAAATTCATCATTCTGCATACAAGGTGGGCCCTCAACGAATGTTAGCAATGTTAAGAAAAGTACAAAATAAGATTAATAAATCTATGAAACTTGCATCAACAAATTTGTTTTCTCAAAAAAAGGGGTTGTGTCTGGCAAAACAGAAAGGCCAACTTTAATTTCAATTCAGATCCATAGCTCAATTTCTATCCCCACTGAGCAATTACCTGTTTCATATCCAATCTGAAACATTTCTCTTTCTCCACCAAATTATGTGTCTCTCTTTTTTAAGCTCCTTTTTTAATATACCTTTTTTGTGAGGCTTACTTGCACAAAACCTTATGAAACTAATATTCAGATCATTTAGAGAATTGCTTAATATACCTTTATCTATGTGAATCGTTGTAAAGTATAGTTGATTATTTTTTAAAGTCATACTTGCATGCGTTGTTTATAACACTTAAGAGTATACATTTTTAGGGGCTTCTAAGATGGCTTTATTTTATGTGATAGTTCTTTATGGAACAGGGTAGATTACTCCATAATATTAGAAGTACAAGTGTGAGTACTGGATTTTTATCATAACCTGCAATACATATATTCTTAATTTTTATAAATATAAGTGTGAAAATACCGTTACAACTTAATGCTTCTCCTTCATAGAGTTCCCTGCCTTGGATAAATTCTTAGCTATAAAAGAATTGCACGTTTTAACTTGGTAGGAAATTAGTGTGCTTTTTCATTTTTATCTTATTTGTCTCGTAGACAGGAGCTTGCAACTGAAGTTCATTCAGACTGCTATTTTTTTTTTTTTTGAATGGAGCTCAACATTCTCCTAAGGAAAAGGCAAAAATTGCAATTTTATTTTCACCTGTTTTCTTCCCATTAACTCTCATAACTAAGTAATGATATGGTAATGATTTCATAGAAATGAGCATTTTAGGCAAACTGTACATTACCATACACAACTTTATTTTAGAGTTTTTGTTTTGTTTTGTTTTCTACTTTTCTTCCTGCAGAAACTACTGTCATCCTAAAATGATACGATTTATTTTTACTGAGCTCTATAATATGGCCTTGATAGGACACCAAATTATTTTTATGCGTCCAAAAGAGTTTCCTATTATTTAAATGTATATTTTTATGCTACTTTACTATTCTTATTTCCTATAAATGCTAAAGAAAAATGTTTTCAAACCATCTTAAGAACTCTTGCCTATTTTATAGACATGTCAAATAGTGAAGTGTTTTGGGCTACGGGACACGGTATTTCACGTGAACGTCTGTCTGGATTGTCGTATGTGCAGAATAGACTCATTCTGAGTGTAACACAAAATGGAAGAATAAGCATCCCTTCTCAAAGAGAAACATATTCTGTCATATTGTCAAGTATGTAGTTTATAGATTCGTATGCCAGTAATGTTAGCTGGAAGGGGAACTTTGAAAAGAAGATATCCAGGGATCCTGGAATATCAATTCAAAGGTCATTTGAAAAGTGCTTATTTCAGGAAAGAGACAATATGATTGCACATTAAGAAATAAATTAATGCATGGAGGGAATACTGTCTTCACCGGTCATCAGAATTTAATCAGTGTTAGATTTTAGGGCTCATTGATACATGTAATTCTTAGATTTTGGATTTCTATAAATATTTTCAGAGAAGAGTGATTTTAAATCAGGCAACAGATGTATGAGCAAGGGGCTCTCTCAAAATTTAAAAAGATACTTTGTTTATATCTAGAATTAGGAAAACCTATGTTTAGGTTTTCTGTGTCAGGAGACTGCTCTTCAAATTTTAGTTTGGCATGAAGAAGGAGAAATCACTACAGATCAGCCTAACTACAGTACTGGAATGAAATTATGGTGTGCGTAGGAAGGAACACAGGCATATTTGTATCCTGGCCTTTGCTATGACTTTTTGTCTTTCAGTCCTTCAAGGACAGAATATATGCAAGATATACAAGGTAAGAACATAAGTCTTCTGTCCCAAATCCCAACCTACCTGGAATATCTTTTCATTGACATAATTAGGACTTGAGCCAAAGTAGCTAAATATACCTCTAAGATCATACCCAAATTGTAGGTTATTTCAGGAAAGCAGAGAAAGGGAGGGGGAGGGTCATAGGAGCCTAGAGATAGAAGAAAGAAAGAATGTAAAAAGAAGGAGAGATAGGATGTAAATGAGTTCCTTTGGGCCCCAAACCAAAGATCTAGTCTGTCTTGGTGTCTAGCTGCCTTTTAGGAAGAAGAAAGAAAATGCCTGAAGAGAAATAGAGCGATCTGCTCAGTCTCTTCACATTCTAGAATGACTCTAGCATTAAACACCAGGGCTCTTTGAATCTCTTGGTATGGTCTACTGGTGATGATTTCTCTCAGTTTTTTAAATGAAGATATTTTTAAAGCATATTTTAAATTTCAAAGGGACTCTAGGGTGACAGAATTTCACTGTTTTTGCTTATTTGTTTGTTTGGAACACTTTGAAAATACAATTGCATTGTCTTGCAGCTTCCATTGTTTTAGTTTAGAAATCAGATCTTAGTCTTAATATTTTCCTTTGAATATAACATATCAATCTTTATGAATGTTTTTAAGACTTCTGTCATAATCCTTGCTTTTTAGCAGTTGTACTGTGATGTACCATGTGTGTTTGTGTGTGTGTGTGTGTGTGTGTGTTTCTGCTTGGAGACTGTAGTGCTTTTAAAATAGTATCCTGATAACTCAGTTTTGAAAATTATCATTTTTGGGAAATATACTCTCTATTCCATTCTCTTTTTCTTGCATTTGTTAGCTCCAGTTATATGTATAATTAACTTTTATCAATGTAGTCCCTGTGTCTCTGAAATATTTTTATACTTTCTATTCTTTAGTCTTTTCTTTTGGAGGAGTACATTCTCCAGATAATCTAGTTCACTCATTCTCTCTTTAGTTGTGTCTACTCCACTGCTAAATGCATTTATTTTGTTCTAATTGCCCTTGGTTCATTGTTATTTCCATTTGGTTCTTTTTTATGTATATTCTAATTATCTGTGAAAATTCTTAATAGGATATTTTATTTCTTGAAATTATGAAACATCGTTACTTTCAAATGTGCATGTGAAACGTCCATTATCTGTCCTTACTTGCTCTGTTTTATTCTCTTTAAAAAGTTATTTGTCTCTTGTTTGCCTGGTAGAGTATACTGTTAATAAAAAATTGAGAAATAATTTGAGGTATAAGGAAATGTTTTATTTTGTTTCAGAAAGTTGTTTTTTTTCCTGTCAGGAGCCTAGGGACATAGTCAGTTCAATGTTATCTTATTTCAAGCAACAGCAGGATCGCAATCATTGCCAGAAGGGATCTATATCATGTTCCCTTTACTTTTATTGTAGAGCTTTTTTAGGAACCCTACCCTAATTTAGGTTGGTTTGTTGGACTGCCTCAATTTTTGGTGTATCCAAAACTTACATTTTTATCATACAATACCAGAGAACTATCAAACTCTACTTTTCTCAAAGTCTCCACATTATCCTTCAGAATTATCAGGTTCTCCCTGAGGATTTAACGTCTACCAATGTGGCTCTGTTATGTTGGATCTTGGAAGCTTCTCAAGATATTCCTACAGATTTTAAAAGATTATTCAGGGGCTTCCCTGGTGGTGCAGTGGTTGAGAGTCCGCCTGCCGATACAGGGGACGCGGGTTCGTGCCCCGGTCCGGGAAGATCCCACATGCTGCAGAGCGGCTGGGCCCGTGAGCCATGGCCGCTGAGCCTGCGCGTCCGGAGCCTGAGCTCCACAACAGGAGAGGCCACGACAGTAAGAGGCCCGCGTACCGCAAAAAAGAATCCTCTCTTTTTTTATGGAAAAACTGCTTAGATAAAAAAACAGCCTCAATCTACCATAACCAAGAGAATAAAAGTCCCATTCATCAGAGAAGAGCAAATACTGTGAAAGCATCTTCTCACCCACAAATCCTCAGAGATACTCTTACTTAGGTATGCACTGCAGCAGGCATTGTTATTCTGCCATCAAATTCAACACAAGTATAAAGTGTCCTAGATAGCATAGCACTGGGCTACAACTAAAATTTTAAGTATTAAATATATGGGAATATGACACAATCTTTAGTGATGAAATTAAGCTTGAAAGAGCTTACTAGGTCTTTTTCATATTAACTCAGTAATATTCAATGTGCTACAAATTCCTGACTATGGGTTAGTGCCACTTCTGGATTCTAAACTTGCATCAGAAGAAATGGGAAGTCAATTTTTATATCATATTAAATGGATAAGGCAAATATTTATTTGGTTTTCCAAGAACACAATAACATCTGAAACTATCGAAAACATTGCTTTGGTTGCCAAGACAGCAGTAACATCAACTTGAGAATGAGCTTTTAGATATCACTGACAAAAATTGGGTTCTTTATTTTAAAAGAAGGATTTTATTAAACATATGAGGAGAGAAACAACTATAAGTACCTTTTACAAAGAGGACTGAAGACATAAAGATTAAAAACAAATCCTTTCCTATGAGTTAAAGATGATTTCTTCAATAATATATGCTACTGTCACTTTACCAATTAACATCAAGTTATACTCAGTGGGCTCGTGTTTGTGTGTATGTAAGGAAAGTGACAAAAGGCAGGGAAAAAGAATTTAAGAAATGACAAATCAATGCCTGTGAAATTGATATTTTAACTTTTAGGAAGACTCTTCTTAACTCTCAGATTGATTATGTAATTCCTTTCAGAGTAATTCACCAAACTTTTGTTTAACTGGATAAAATAATTTTATACAATTATTCAATTATGGTATTGTATTACAGTTCAGAAAGAGAGCTTTTTTATAATGTCCCTACAAATATAAAGCTGAGACTTAAGCTATAAACATCACCGATGGCCCCTGAAGTGTAGAGTAACTGACCAGCTGCTAAGACATTTCAGCAATTGCCGTAATGCAGGAAGTTAACATATTTATCAGATACTTGAGATGAAAAATTGATATTCATGGGGAGTTTTTACCCTATGCCATCTGGTCCTGAGGTGCCTATTACATCTATTATTGATTCATTAAAGTCAATGAGGTGAATAACACAAACTTGTTTACTTGTAGTGTAACAGTCAGTTAACATTGAAACGTAACTTCCAGTTTCAGCACTACTGTGCGGTACGGACCCATCTCAATAACACTGATTCCCAAAATTGATCTCAGATTAATATCTCTTAAAATTATAGTGCAATTTGAAGGTACATGAGTATTTGAGACTACTTTTTACATACTAACGCCATATAACACTCACAATGAAGATTAGTCTTTATAATTAAAACAATAAAACAGAAATAAATGGCCAATGGGGACCAAATGCAGGATACCTATTCCTGCACCCTACTAATCATTCAGCTGCAGATGGCTCACACATTTGCAAATAGCTCACAGAAAATATGGATCCATTTCTGTAGGCAGGGCAGCGAGAGGCAAAGCTATCAGAATAGAAAAGCTTATTTCTACAAAGCAGTTTCAGATTTCATGATTAGATAAGCTCTTAAATAGGAACCTAGATGGTTGAGGTGAAATAAAGACATTATTTTTATTATTTTAATTTGCCTCTAATATTCTATAAAGAAAAGAAGGCAAACAGAATCTTTTGATTTAATATTGGATCTAAGAAAAACACTATAACAAAAGGTTTAAGACTTTATAAATATTTATGTAGTTGTGTAAGAATAACACATTCTTTGAGTACTTCTAAGTGGGATAACACGAAATAAAATGTGCATTTTTCATTTATAAATTCTTATGTATATAAAGTAAGTAGACATCATGTGTTTATTATACACATTAGAAGTTCAGACAAATTAATGAAATGTCAGCTTTAAAATGAAGGTTGCCTGAATAACTGTTCAGTGGTTTCAGAGGTAAGAGTGGGTCCATCACTCAATATAATCATGTATGCATTGGACCAATAAAAGTTTGGAGAAGAAAACAAACATGATATAGGGAGAGAGAGAAACAGAGATTTCCAACTACAGTTGGGCATAATGTTATCTGAAACATTTTGAAGCTACAAATAAATTTAGGTTATTTTCTCACCTTTATCTGTGTGCACACCCAGGAATTGTTTTATACCACCCTTTGGGCTGAAGGAAATATTTATTCAGCTTAAAAATGAAGTTCTCCTCCTCAATATCATATTTCTACCAACCAGGATCCATGAAAAAATTTTCAAATACCTTTTTATTTGTGACATCACTATATCTCTTGCCAAACCTAGACAAATGTGAAGAGCTTGTGAGAAATTTCTCATTCAAATGACTACAGTATTGTAATCTTATTATCGGACAAATGGCATTCAGTTCTCTTTTTTTTTTTTGATAGGAAGAAATTCAGAAGCATCATTAGCTAATAACTGTAAATAAATAGCACATTGAAAATGTTTTCCCTAAAGAAAACATGCCTTGTCAATAGTTTTGTGGAACCTAAGAAACTCAATTTAAGATTCACACTGTAAATTCTACTTAGAAGAAGAAAGCAATCAAAAGAATCCAGACATTCAGTCTCAGCTCAATACATTATTATGACTGAAAGTTCACGCTCCTCGTGGTACAAAAGTAAAATAGAAAACCAGTGACTACAAGTAAATATCCATTGCACCAGTATGCTATGGGATGATGAAAACAGCTACATTTGAGCAATTCAATGATTGAAAATAGTTGTTTTTGGATACGTGTATATGTATGGCTGAATCACTTTGCTGTGCACCTGAAACTATCACATTGTTAGTTGGCTATACTCCAATATAAAATAAAAAGTCAAAAAAAAAAAAAAAAGAAAATAGTTGTTTCAAGGAAACCTAAGATATCTTAAGGATTTAGTAGCTTAAAGACAATGGATTTGCTTCTTCATTCTAATATATGAAGAAGCTATTTGGTGAGTTATTATCATTAAAAATAATGCCAGCTTTGAAATGCTATGCATTTCTATGATCATAAGTTTTACCACATGAAAAAATATATTATCAAGACCTATTTTTTTAGGGTTGAAGTAATCATTATTTTAGAATATCCTATAGCACTGATTTTTATTCAGAGTGTAAGGTTTCCATACATTTTTTTTTTTTTTTTTTTTTTTTTTGCGGTACGTGGGCCTCTCACTGTTGTGGCCTCTCCCGTTGTGGAGCACAGGCTCCGGACGCACAGGCTCAGCGGCCATGGCTCACGGGCCCAGCCGCTCCATGGCATGTGGGATCTTCCCCGACCGGGACACGAACCCGTGTCCCCTGCATCGGCAGGCGGACTCTCAACCACTGCGCCACCAGGGAAGCCCCTCCATGCATTTTTGAGAAACAATTGTGATAGTTTCCAGTCATGCATAGATAAGGGCAAAGGTTAAACTTGTGTGCATGTTGAGCATATTGATGATTTTCGAGTAGTAAAAGTCCTTTCCGTTAAAGAGTGCACTGCCAACAGCACTTCAGAGAAAACACTACGTAAAAATCAGATTGATTTCAATTTGGGTCAACCTCATGACTGTCTAATCCACTTGAACCTACAGTGTAGACTTCAATTACTTAAAGAAAAATGAAATTCCATTTGCTCTTTTTAAACATGGAATTTAAATTATGTAAAAATAAACATACATTCAGAATCTCTATAAATCCTGGATGCTATTCAACAGGAAAAGACTAGAGAAGACACTTCAAAAGAATATCCTTATATCACTTGGACTTCTCCATATATATTCTACACAGAAAAAAATAATTGTATAAAGCTAGGCTATTAATTGTCAGATCAAGTAACCTTCTTAAAAAGGGAAATTGATCCTCAGATGGACACTTGGGATGAAACAATAGTAGCCAATCCATATGGAACAGAGTAAGTAAATACAGGATTAAGTATTTCATTTTGGAAAAATGAAGAAAGGAGGAAAATTTGAGACGATGAAGGTCACTTAATGCATCTTTGGCATATATTTAATCAAGATCAAGACTGATTTAACTATGAAAATACAGGCTGAAAAAACCCACTAACTTTTAAAGTAAAGTATTTTTAAACTAAACTATTTTTTCTTTTATCATACTAGCACTAATTTACCTACAATGAATACAACCCAGTGGAAAACGCATTTTTATGGAACTAGTGGTATATAAAATGCACAGTAATTTTTTTACACCTCCCTCATGTAAAAAATAAATTTACATCTCATGTGAAAAATAAATTTTAAATGATTACTGAGCACTTTTCAAATAAAGTGCAATAAAGTGTTTAATATGGAAACATAAAACTGGACAAGGAACAGCAACCACAGTCATGCAAATTAATACTTTCAGAACTTTTCATTAGGACAAAAAAGTCTGAAAACCCATGAGTGCTGTAAAATGTGCTCTGAATGACACATGCGCTATCTCGTCAAAAATTTCAGCACTTTTACTTATGGTGAGCAGGTTGCCAGCATCTTGCTTGTCCCTCTACCTCCCACAGATGAGAGAACTTGTTTGGACAAGTTTAGAACACTCTGAAACTGAACTCCCCAGCATTTTGGTTTATTCTGGGGAAAGCAAAACTTCCTGGTTTCTTTCTTTTTCTTTTTTTAATGCTCTAAAGGATTACCAAAAAGTCTCAATAGTCTTCGTGGACAACAAATCGCCCTAAACGACTGGTATTTTGATGATTTAAGTATAAATGAATCAAAAACATATGGATTAAATTTCCTGTAAGATACACAAGGTTGTAAAAATCAAGGGTAAAGTAATTCCAAAAGGGGCATTTGGATCTCTGACTCCAAGTGTTTGAAAGCAGTTCAAGATGTCCAGTGAAACCAACCTGCAGACAGAACACGCCATTCAGACCGAATTTTGTTGCAGGACAGGGATGATTTGTGCTGATAGGGTAGAATTTTAGAGATTTCTACATGCTTCCGTGAGGTCAGATAAAGAGTGATTGAAAGATATCGTGGAAATTAATAGACATGATGCAAAATACTGTATCTATGTCTTGCCATTTTTAATTCATCATTTGGAAATTAATTTAGAAAGTAGTTAATTATGCTTTAATAGACTCTTCCCACTAAGTGTGTTTCATATCATTTTGTTGACACCTTACCTTGAAAGAAACTCTCCTATAGAAGCCTAAAAGAAAAATGGAAAATGGTTCTATGTTTAGGCAAAAGAATTGAGAATAAAGTCCATTACTCCTGACCACATTTTTAAACTTATAAATTTATTGAGACATAATTCACATGTCATACAACTCACCCATTTTGCATATAATTTAATGGTTTTTAGTATATTCACTGTGTTATGCAAACAAAACCATCATCAATTATAGGACATTTTTATTACCCTAAAAGAAACCCCATTCTCAAGGGTTGCCCTCCATTTCCACCAACCACTCCTACCCTGCTCTTAGGCTACTACTAATCTCCTTATTGTCTCTATTGATTTGCCTATTTTGGGCATTTCAAATAGATGGAATCATACAATATGTGGTGTTTTGTGACTGGCTTCCTTCGTGTAGAATAATTTTTTCAAGATCTATCCATACTTTAACATGCATCAATATGTTTTTAATTGTCAAATAATACAATACTGTATGGATGTACCACATTTAATTTATCCACTCAATTGATGAACATTTGAGTCATTTCCACTTTTTGGCTATTTTGAATGAGGCTGTTATGAACATTCATGCTCTAGTTTTTTGTGTGAATGTAGGTTTTCATTCCTCCTGGGTATGAACCTACGAGTGAAATTTCTGAATCATGTAATTGCTCTATATTTAGACTTTTTAAGGAACTCAGACTCTTTTTCAAAACAGCTGTGACATTTTACTTCCCCACCAGAAGTGTGGGAGGGATGTAATTTCTCATACCCTCATCAAAATTTGTTATTGTCTATCTTTTTAATTCTGCCCTCCTACTGATACCATGTGGTATCACCTTGTGATGTGAATTACATTTCCCTGATAGCTACCTGCTTGTCCCTGCTCTCTAGATATTTATGTTCTCCTGGAGAACACATACAGGCAGATAATCAAAAAACCAAAAACCTAAGCTAAAACAATAGACAGAAACAGTATCCACTTGTTGAACAATAATTCCCTGATTTCTCTGATAGATCTTTCCAATTGTTGATTTATTTAAGTAACAGACTCCTAGCAGAATCATCACACCTTTTGAAAGGTTAAATCCTTGCTACTTCAAAAATGGCAGCTGGTTGGTCCAGAACCATCAACATCATCTGGTGTTCCTGGAAATGACAACTCTCAGCCTACCCCAGACCTACAGAATCAGAATCGGCAATTTTAACAAGACCTCCAGGCAAATCTTGTGCACATTAATGTTTGAAAGGGCTGGGTTAAACTCCACGTGTATTATTCAGATACATTCAGGGATTAGGCAGGTAATACAAAGAGTAAAGGGCAGCTTGCTGTGAGGTGAGATGACTGAGTGAGGCTGAGGGAAGCTTGACAGTGAGCACATGGTCCTCTGAAGTTTTCAATTTAATGTAAGGATAAAATCATACACTGTGCAGGGAAAAAAAATAACTTGCTCTATTTTCCATCTCTCTGTTGAAACTATATAATTTAGCATGAGTTACAATAAAATGGTATTTTAATCAGATCAACACCAAAATGAAGCCAACCTTAACGAACTAGAATAGAACTGAAGGTAAGGATATCTGAGAGCAGAGGGCATTTTAAGACAGGATTTTGGAACTTGAAAAATCAGCAGGAGGGCAACAGTTCCCCAGGATTAATAAGGGAGAGGAGTATAGAAAGTGAACGCTTTAAAACTTTGCTCCTTTCCATCCTAATCCAAAGAGAAACCAGGTCCTCTTGAAGAGAATAAAGAATGTGTCCAAGGTTTCATCTTTGGGAAGTGACAGAACTGAGAATCTACCTCAACGCTGCATGATCCCACAGCCCTGGCATCCCTAGTGCTGGAACCAAGGGCAAGCCTGATCTACTCATCTCTATTAGATTAATGTGGCGACGCTAACTGACTGAATCGATGCCACATAAACTGCATCTTCTTGTCTTCGACTGAATAACTCTATATATTATATCCTGATAACTATCCTTCTGTAGTCTCTATTTCTGACCTGTGAAAGTTTAAACTTCAACCAGAAGTTGATTCTTTCTTTATAAAGCCATCTTTTCCTTCTGCTATAACTTTTATGTTACCAATATTAATGCTTTTATGTATATCTATTGCTATTGGGCTTGGTTTTAAATCCAAATTACAAAGATTGCTTCAAGTCTCATTTTCATAGCATATGTTTGTTTTTTGTCCTACTCATTCAAAATACAGATACTACAATATGATTTAACTTAGGGTATTTTATAAGTGATATTCTGCTTCATTCTGCCTACCATATATTTTCCCAACATTCTGGTAAGTTATTCTAATTGCTCCTGTATCTTTTGGCTCCTAAATATAAAATTTCTTCTAGCTACTGAGTTTTTTGCTTGGTCTTAGAGTAATCTCTATTTGTTCTGCCTGTTCCCTAAACTCAGATTCTCTGTCCAGCTCTTTAAGAACGAATCTGGACTTTATCACTCTACCACAGTTTCTCATCCTTTGCACTATTAATATCTGGAGTTGGTTAATTCTTTGTTTAGGGGGCAGTATTTTGCATTATAAGATGTTTGGCAGCATCCCGGGACACAGCCTATAAAGATGACAAAATCTCCTCCCTGCAGCTGGGTCTTGCCAATCAAAAATGTCTCCAAATATTGCCAAACATTCTGTGGGTCACAAAATCACTCCTAGTTGGGAACCACCATTCTCTGAAACTTATCTTCCTAAAGTCACTAATGACCAGAAGCGAGAGTCCATTTTCAGTTTTCCTTTTACTTGTGGCAGCTGGAAGCCACTGTTGGAATCTCTCTTCTCCCTGGGTTCTGTTTTCTAACGCTCCTCTGCCTTCAGATGTGTTCCCTTTCCACTGCCTAGCTGATGATAGGGAGCTCCCCTGAGTTCTCAGTTCTCTTCTCCCTACTTGGTACCATCGCCTGATGGTCATTATTGCTCTCATGGCTTTCATTGCCCTGCTACATTCTCATGATTGCTGTGTCTTCACTTCTAGTCCCTGTAATTGTCCTGAGCACCAGACCTCTGGATAGCAACCTTGGCTGCTCTGCCAGCATGAATGTTCAGGGTTTCTTCTGTGCATTCTTACCTTCTCCAACATACTTGGTATCTATCATGCATCTCTTCTGTCACTTTATGTCCCCATCACCCACCAAGTCTTTCACCCATCTCAAATTAAATGTATTACCAAATCCTGTTTATCACACACACATATATTCTGAATCCAGTTTCTCCAATATAGCATCATAATATTTACCTACACTGTATTTACAACCTCTTACATGGTCTCTGGCTGCCAGGTCCCCTAGACTTTGGTCCAGTGTACACATGCTGGAAAAATGACTGTCCTAAGAAATAAATTTGAATGTCATTCCAGTGATCAAAAGAACTCTACTATGATGCTTTGCTTTCTGAGTAAATCCAAACATCTTAATATAGCACTCAACCACCTTTATGATCTGACCCAATACACCTCTCTAAAGTCATCTTCCTTGACAGCTATCATGCACTGTCTGGACATCTTTTTGTATGACTGCACTGAAGATTTTGCTCTTTCTCTATCCTGAGTGACTCACCCTGATTCCTGGCTGACAATCTTTTACTGATCCTTCCTGAGGAAGCTCAAATACCCTTCCTCTTTGAAGGGAACTCCAAGTAATGCAGGCAGAATTAGATACCGTAACACTATTGTCATTTATCACAACATACTCCAAGTATTCTTTAGAGGTTCATTTCTTCCAATGAGCTATCAGATCATATGATAGAGTTGCATCCCGTTGATACCTAAAATATGATTATTTGTTAAAAAAAACCACAAATAACTTAAAAATATTTAAATGATTCAAATGTACACTTCACAATAAGATTGAGAAATGAAAGCAAAATATAGTGATATATGTATTTAGATGCATGTGTGCGTGCACGCACACAAATGTGTGTGTTTCTAGAGAGAGGAGAAAGAAGTTATCTGAGCTGCATTATTAAAGCAGGTATACTTTTTTTTTTTTTTTTTTTTTTTTTGCGGTATGCGGGCCCTTACTGTTGTGGCCTCTCCCGTTGCGGAGCACAGGCTCCGGACACGCAGGCTCAGCGGCCATGGCTCACGGGCCCAGCCGCTCCGCGGCGTGTGGGATATTCCCGGACCGGGGCACGAACCCGTGTCCCCTGCATCGGCAGGCGGACTCTCAACCACTGCGCCACCAGGGAAGCCCCTAAAGCAGGTATACTTTTAAAAAACAATTTTTCTTAGTCTAATGTTACCTAAATCATGCAAACATTAAAAATTCACAAAAATTATAAGAAAATAAGTTTATTTTTGCATGTAGATGGAAGTGAAACTTTCATGGAGAGAAAAATAACATAAGCATACTCTTGTTCATATTTTAAATTAACTGCTAATAAATTTCATATCTCTCAGAAATAAGAATGCAGAAATATATTTTGAAATGTAATAAAAAGAAATTGTATGTTTGTATTGGATTTTACACTTTCAAATGCCTGGAGTCCTCATTAAAGATTTTACAAGCTGAGTATTTTTTTTGCATTCGGTTTAAACGCCAACAACTTTCTGTAACTTCAGCCAATTAATTCCATCCTCTTAGCAGGACCAAAATGTACTTTGGATTTCAGCTCTAACTCATTCTGGGCTAGAGTCTCTGAATCGTGGCTCAAAACTGATGCAATCTTGAAAATGAAAGGCCAGTACTTTATCCGCTAATCTTCTTCAAAATATTGACTCAGTGTCCACGGATATTCATCGTTGCTAAGGGATAAATCAGTAAGGCTATCCTAATGGAGCTTGATCAGTGATTGCAGCTACCCGTGTTCTCAGGGCTCAGTCTAGTAACTGAGTCAATATGTTCAAACCCATCATTTGTGTTCAGCGATTTCATTAAAGAAAAGGCATCTTTACCTATTCTTCCTACTTAATTTAGGAGTTGAAATTCTGCTGGTAAGTTACCCCATTGACTTGTAAATGGTAAATAAGACATTTGCTAGGGATTCTTTCTGGTACCTTTGATCAGAATACAAAAAAAGAAAAAGAAAAGAAAAGAAGGAAAGGTGTGAGAATCAAAAACAAAGGCAAGCTTTTTTTTCTTTCCAGTAAAGCTGAGTTATTTAAGACTGATTAATATTCATATGATCTTTAAAATGTCTCCTGCCAACATACAATGCATTTATTAACAGTGCAATGCTACTTGCCATCAAAATAAAATTTTGAAGCCTCTTATAGATAGGAATGTAAAATTTAAGTTCTGGAGAGAACCTTCCATCAGGACATGTTCTCTGGTGTTACTAACTCTTCTTTTGGTGGCAGAACATAGGTCTAGAATAGTATGCTCTATTTTCACCCACTAATATCACTTTATTTATTTATTTTTTTTGCGGTACGCGGGCCTCTCACTGCTGTGGCCTCTCCCGTTGCGGAGCACAGGCTCCGGACGCGCAGGCTCAGCGGCCATGGCTCACGGGCGCAGCCGCTCCGCGGCATGTGGGATCTTCCCGGACCGGGGCACGAACCCGCGCTCCCTGCATTGGCAGGCGGACTCTCAACCACTGCGCCACCAGGGAAGCCCTAATATCACTTTTTTGTTTGAAGAATAGAATAATGTGCAGCTGCTGCTCCGTCAGGTTGACTGGCAAGTGATTTCAGAGCTTCATCCTAATTAGATCAATAAAAGCTAATCCCTATGAGAGTATAAATAAGGCTTGCCAATTACACACTTAATTTAGAGAGAAGTAGTACTATTTTCAGTAAGTGGAACTATTATGACTATTCCATTGCTCTTCTCCACCATTTATTTCCCTGGATCACTGAGTTGCAGATGTAATGCTAAAAATGCATAAGGGGTGTGTAGAAAGAGCAATTATTGGTTGATACTTACAGCTGTTCTGAGACTCGTGGAATGACTAAAGCAGAGAAAAAAGTTGGTTTTGCAAAAGGTCACATGATTGTCTAACAATTGCTCTATGAGCTAGAAATTCTAAGACAATTATAAGTACCTGTGTGAAAGGGACTTAAAATCATTCCACTCGACCATCACTAGCAAAGGTCAAGCAGCAGCCCAATACAGCAATCAGAGCTCTGACTGCTATGCAGGTAGCACTCAGGTCAATTTCTCCATCACGGGTAATAATGAAACAGTCTTTGCCTTGAGCAGCTCTAAAGGAAATGTGCCTTAACCACCAATAGAGTCACTTTCTATTGACTAGGAATTGATTCGGTCCCTTGCTCTGTTCTCCAGGCAGAATCACCAATTACAACGCGGTTAGTGCTATCAGGGATGGATGCAAATTGTCTATTCTTCCACAGAGAGTAAACACTTTGTGCTTTTTGTTGTGATGAAATATACCAATTGGGAGATTTTGCTATTTGATTTACTGTTTTGTAGATCATGTAATAATTTTAAAATTGATTTTAGCTTTCTTGCCTATTAAATCTTCCTTTTGACATTTAATTTGAAGTAAAATGATATGTCTAATGCCTTAATATTGTATATGTGTAATGTACACGTGCACGTTAGGTTATAAAGATGCATTTATTCAACACACTATTGAATAAAATGCCATTTCAAAAGCTGTTTGTGAGCCTATATTTTACTTATAGTTATTTACAATAATATATATTTAATTAATAAAAATATAAGTATCAAATTTCATTCTAAGCAAGGCAATAATCACAATTTCTATTATATACTTTTTAGATTAGTTTTACACCTGGGTTTTTAAATCACCAGTAATGAATCATCACTACTTTTGGCCGTGCTGATGTGTGTATCCAATCCTGCAAGCAGAATCTCTCTCTATTCCTACCCATCACAACTCAGCTTCAGAGCAATCTCCCCTCTTTGTACTGTCTGGGGAACATGACAATTTTTTTTCTAGTTAGACAATAAGGCAGCTGAGAGAACAGCTTTTCAATTTCACAGAATAAGTTAATAGAGCATTTATCTTTTTTTTTTTTTTTTTTTTTTGCGATACGCGGGCCTCTCACTGCTGTGGCCTCTCCCGTTGCGGAGCACAGGCTCCGGACGCGCAGGCTCAGTGGCCATGGCTCACGGGCGTAGCCGCTCCGCGGCATGTGGGATCTTCCCGGACCGGGGCACGAACCCTTGTCCCCTGCATCGGCAGGCGGACTCCCAACCACTGCGCCACCAGAGAAGCCCTAGAGCATTTATCTTGAATTCGCATTTTACGTAGCTTTCATACACTAGATAGTACATGCATTTTAGGGAAATATATCAAACTGAAATATATCACCTGTGCTTAGAGAAATGAAAAGTGTTATACATTCATACACACACACACAGACACACACACGTATTCACAAACACAAACATCTGCCCAGGTTACCTGGAACATTAGATGTGCCAGGTAATGTTTAAAATTCTTCTATTTGCCTCTCAGGTTTATGTAGAAAACTCTGGTGCTGTGTATAGATTATTAATTTTAAGAAAGTCATACTCTCCTTTAAATTGAACAGAATTGAGGGCTTATAGTGATAAGATGTTTTCTTGCCTCTCAGGCAACCAGAAATAATACAAAAGCAGAGGCTAAGCATTGGATCAAGGCTGCAGTCTTCCAATCATGATCCCTGGGGAATTACTTCACCTCACTGAACCCTCCGTGTGACTTGAAGGGTTCCTGGTCTAACAATCAATGGTCCTTTTCTCTTTTGGTGGGCAACAGGGGCTACATGTAAATGAAGAAAAATGAAGAAACGGGAAAGACAGGATTAGGTAATCTCTGAAGTGATGTTGAACAGCTAAAATGGACAGAAGCCATAAAAGTTGAACCTTTGTTTCCAAATAAACATCTAGAGTAGTATTGTCTATGAATCTATTACTCATTTATGACACCAGATTTTTTTCCCGTTTCATGCATTCACATTTAAAATAAATGGGTGATGATTGATCACCCATCTGGGATCTGGGGGGTTAGAATGCTTAAACTCTCAAAGGATATTTAACTGTCCTAAAGAAATGGTCATTTCATCATTTAATCAGATACTTGCATGTAATTGCATTTTGGATACACATGCATTCACACAGTTACACAACTGGATTTAGACTTCAAAGAGAACCTTTCTGAAGGGCATTTGTTTCTTATGGAAATAAAATAAGAATGAGCTGTATTCAAAGAGTGAGGAAAGCTATACACAGGAGATCTCTGTTTTATTGTGGTTTAGCTCATGGACCAAAAATGTTTAGTGGCTTTGGTCTACTTCCTTAGAAAAATGTCCACATTAAAAATGACCACCCAGGTTAGCAGAGTCTTGCATAATGCTAACATCCTAGAAAACAGAAGCCTCTATCCAGGGCCAATGTCCACTTCCAACTCTCACTAAATTTCTTTTCCTCTGGGAAGAGATTTAAATAAAATCAAGAGGAGTTATTCTGTGGGTCTAATAAAACTACAATAAATCATGCACTTTAAACCCATAACTACTAAATCAAAATAACTTATTATCCTCTATTTTTAACCATAAATGGATACCATCCACTATGGGAGCAACTAAGAATGAACTATTCCCCAGTTGATTACAAAATTTATTCAAATATCACAGAATTGTGACCTGGTAAACTGCCCGGTATTAGAGAGTTTGACCATTACAAATGGGAAGGCTGTCAGGCTCTAGAATACATTTTCAAAAAGTTTTATAATTATCAATCCATGCCACAGTCCTATAAAATGGATTCTCACTGTCATTCTTTTTGTTTCACCCTGCATTCCCTGTGCTTATCAAATGATGGATTTCTCAGCAAACAGGCCACTACAATTTAGGAAGGAGGCTTCTCCAGTCCCTGCACCTGACTGTGAGTTCTCTGCACAGTACAGGCTTGGGTTTCAGCTTCAAAAACCTCATATTTTGCAGGTACAATATAATATTATATACAGCTTCCTTGATACATTTTCAACAGTCATGTGGACTGGAATTCTATGCAGTTGGCATAAAAATAAATATGAATGCCCTAAATAAAGTGGATACAATTACTTCAAACAAGAATAAGCTTCTTATTTTGAATGTATTGAGTTGAAATGTATATATATCGTATATATATGATATACGATATAAATATCACCCTGTATGATACCTGAACTCCACCACTGAGATTATTTGGAATATTCCAAATAGCATAAGTTAAGGGTTGATTTTACCTACACTATGGAGAGGACTGGAGAACTTATTAGGTAAGTATAAATGATGTGAGCAGTACTTGTGGTTTCTCCTATATTACCTTAATGTTAATTCAACCTCACCTAGCCAATGCTCAATTCAACTGATTTCTAAATAAATATTAGGAAAATGCCATTTTCTAAAAATTACCTGTGCTTGGTTTTGCAATCTTTACAATTCTCGGAAGTTTCTTTTTCAAGCAGGTTTCCAGAAAAACAGAAGTCAAAATAGTTTCCCATCTGTAACAGAGAGACAACTATCTTCTACAGTGTAAATGATATTTTTTGTGAGAAAAAAACATAGGATTCTATACCCAAACCAGAGCTACCCATAGAAAAACAAGAGCAAATATGATGCATTAATACAGGACAGCAGTAAAAGCAATTTCATGACAACGCCCAATCTTACATCAGTAAGTTTTAGCTTGGAGTAAAGAATCCACTTCCTACCTTGTTCGAAAATCACTGAGCAGAGAAAGATACATATGATGATTTGCTTCTGTGAATGTTTCCTGTAAGATGAACAAATAAAATAAACTAACTTATATAAAAAGTTTGCATGTGTTAGTAGAGACTGTTCATTATATACTCCAGTAAAAATCCGGTCTAGCAAAGTATCAAATCAGATTAATTCAATGCAAAGCAACATGAAAAATTCAAAAACACTGAATTGAAATCCTTAATGTACAGGTCTGTCTCTTACAACCAATTCAAAGCTTTTCTTTTTCTTCTAATTGATTAAACATCTTCCCTCAATACTACTTCACCTAGGCACGAATTATTGACTCCAGGATTTACATCTTCACTAAATTAACTAAAATAAGATTTTCTTAAAGGCAGTAATGGTGGTAAAGGATCTGCTATAGAAGCATAGACCATGATGACAGGGCAAGTGAGAAATTGTGGCTTCCTTAAAGTAGAGCCTGACTAATCCTTTTAGACCCATACTTATTACCGTGCTTGGCGTCAAAAGGAAATCAATAATAGTTTTTGAATTGTTGAATTAACTCTGTTCATCTTGTGGTGGAATTCTTATTTTAGTCGCAGATTTTTCTTGTCAATAAAACTGCTTAATAGTTTAGGTTTCCTTTAATCATCTAGTCAATAACTTAATTGTTGCTGTATTTGAGTCTCAAGGAATCTATATAAAAGTGACAAGTGGTATTTGTATATGCTTGTCATAAATCAATTATAGAAAGAAAAAACAATCACATTACATTACAATGCAAATGGTTCTATAATTCAGTGATTAACATGAAATATAAACTGTGATTTATTGTTAGTGAAGAAATTTTACTATTATTCCAGTCTTACTAATGACAATTGAAAGGAAACACGTCTTTCCAGTGAGTAATATTTTCCATACCATTATCATCACAATTCTCTACTAATTTTGGTTTTTGTTTTTCTTTGAGTTGAATAGAACAACTTCTGTCTCATTATGGTCTTTTCAATTAAAATGAACTCATGTGGATGGGCAAATATTTGCATTGTTATAATATTGGATTAATAACACTCACAGCAACAGCAATTAAATCTCTCATCACTAACATTTAATATGTCCAATTTTAATCAAGTCTATGAGGAATACAATCTTTAAAAACCTGTTTCTTTTCTTTGTGTTTGCTGTGAATAGATTTCCTTTTTTTCTTGTACATCTAATTCTGGTCCAATATTGGTTGTCATCAGAAATACTAAAAAAATATGAACAACTGATGAGGTTGTTTTCCATTCCCTAAGGCAGAAAGTGAGAAACCATGGATTTAGTAAATCTATTACCATGTGGCAATTTTCTTTGATGATGAAATTCACAGCTTTATGTTAGTCATTATTGGAACAATCATTTGTAAAGTTTAGGAATCCATTATAAGAAAAAGTTGGACCCATTACTCTAGTAATAGGATCACATATGCATGTCTTATATATTTGTATTGATGCTGCATCGTGTTTCTTATATCCACTACTGGACGTTTTCTGTACATTCAAAAATCTGATATATGAATTTCACAGTCTTTCCTGTCAAAATCATTGACAGAACACAACTTAAGTTTGCCCTTTTTTTAAAAACAAGCAAAAACAAAAGCAAGCAAATTAACTAAATGAAATCAGCTGCACTCTTCAAATAGACCCCAAAGAGGTAATATTTTAGAAAAAGAGTCAGGAGGAAATAGTATATTCATCTAGGTCTGTGTTTACTTAAAGTTTTAATATTTTGTTCACCACTGATACTTTTCATTAACTTTGGTGTTTGTTAAATGTTCATTACAATATTTTTTATCTGATTAATGAGAGTTTTTGGTGTCATCTTAAATTTTACACCTGTTCCTGATCCCATTGAGTTTTGTTCTTAAACATGGCCACAATCTCTTATTAAGTGTTTTATTATTAAAAATAATAAACACATTCAAAATAATTTCCTCTCCAAATGTAAAGTAAGAAGGCACTATCTGATTTAAAAGACTCATATACATTAAAATTTGATTCATCACTATTCTCTATGTTTACTTCTCTAGCCATCTTTTGCCAAACAGTATTTTATTCAAACATAAATTAAAATACTATTTCCTCTATCTTAAGACTTTATTTTCAAGTTGGTGTGTTGTGTTCCTTTCTGACCCTAAACATTCAGTTTCTCTATGTTCCTCTAATTCCTCCATCTGCCCAAATCCTTATCTTATATTTTCCTATAGTGCTAAATTCTACCCTAAAATGTGTGAACAGAGTATGGCTGGGAAGATTTCTGAAACCTACACGTTCAGAATGATGCTTTTGGAGAGTAAAGCTCTCCGTATGATTATCTTCCAAGTTGTTTATCTCTTTAATGCACAGTCTTATTTTATCAATTCAAATTAATTTATTATGAAATATGCTTCACAGTTTTGCCCTAATTCTCCCATTTTCAGCAGTCTTTTAAATCTTTTAAAATTAAGTTTTAATGTCTTCAATCTAAGGCATGAATAGCCACTGCATAGCTATATATCTCCTTTATAATGTCTTGATGTAAAATGTTTCTTTACTCCATGCCACCATCTTTCTTTCTTTTTAAGTTTCCTTCCAAACCTTTTTCATATTTGTTTTCCCCCTTTCAATTTTGTTCCTGCCATAAAAGACTGGGACACAATATTCTTAGAAAATAATGTAAGGAAGAGAAGAATGAAACTAAGTAAAACAAAACATTTTCAGGCCTGATTTTGTCTTACAAAGAAAATCAATACAACTCTTCTTGGTGTTGATGTAACTTTCAGCCTCCACACTTTCTACTCACTAAGATTCTGCTGGGACTTGCTGTTTTCTCTTATTGAATTATAATTTATAAAGCTTCGACTTTATTATTTGTCCATTAATTACTGGTCTTTTCATAATTTCCAGTTTGTCACATGCTGACTTCTCAACTTTGATACTATATTTCTGTCTGAATCCTGAAGAGTTTTGTACTATTGTTTGTCTTAAAATTTTTACATTTTTTAAATAAAAGCATCATTTCACCTCCTTTTGTGAGGCACATATTTTACTACATCTATCACCCATGAAAGGTGGATGGTAAATCCTTCACCTATCTCATAGACTCAATGAAGAAAAAAAACGTAGAAGAATTAGAAGAAGAGGAAGGAGGAGGATGAGAATGAGAAGGAGATGAAGAAGAAGAAGAGAAGAAGAAGAAGAAGGGGAGGAGAAGAAGGAGATGAAGAAAACACAAATATAAATACTTCTAAGTTATTCAGCAAAAAAAAAAAAAAATCATCAAATGCAAAACAATACGACTGAGCCACTCATGCAGATTTACCATAGCTGATGATACTTAGTGAATCTATGATTAAATGTAGGGTGTTGTTTAAAGTACAGTGTATGAGAGTTGAATTGGTGAACTTGGTAAAATTTCCTCAGATGATATACAAAAAAATACTCCTTTTGTAGTACCTTGACATTTTCTGTATGTTTGCAAGGAATTAAGAGAAGGTATGTGAAAAACCAGTAGTAAAATATCAAAATCTTCATGACTAAACAAGCAGATTAATGATCAGAGGGAATAACACATTTCAGAATCCTTTTATCCCATCTTTACTATGTGCTTAAGTCTGTGAATCATAGTAACTGCTGGAATTGATCACAGCTGCAGAACATTCATCACTGGCACATGTTTTATCTGTTAGTGATGCAGATGGAGTTCATATATATTTTCTCCCTGTGAATAACCCTTATTCAGTCTAATAAAAAAGAGGGTCCAATAATCTCAGAATTTAAACTCTATTCACATCACTAATTCTGTTATTGAGGCTCTTATAAACATTACATAACCCAGAGTATTCAAATTTACCTACCCTTATGTTATTAATTTTAATGCATTTCTGATTCAGAACATGAGGGCAAAGGGAGCATTTCATACGAATGAAGGTTTTATTTTCCCTTTAGTAAATTGTATCCTGTGTGTGCAGGGGGTGAACACTAACTTGCATGTTAAGAACCCAGTTAAATAGACTCTTTGAGAGATGATAAAATCTATTAATGTTTTTAAAAGATAATAGTAGGAAACAATAATAACAAAGAAAGGACATGGTACCAATTCAACCCAATGAAAATCCTTGGTCATTTCCTATTTACAGCATGAAATAATTTAATGACCAATGGATATAAAATAAAGACTGTTTATATTTTTCATATGTTTTTGGTTTTTGAAAGAACACTAAGAAATGTGCCTACCAGTGGAATATTTTCACTACATTTAACAACTTCCGGTTTCTTTAACTTATGAATAGGAGCTTGAATGAATTAAAGATGGTCAAAGAAGTCGACAATCCCATCCAACAATAATTTACTTTTGTACATTATCCATTATTGAATATATATTTTGTTATAAATCTTTCTCATGATCTCAATCAAACTAAACTCTTCTCCTTAAAAGAGAAAAGGAAACTCTTATGGTTTTTCTTGTATTGATTTTTTCTGTTGTCTTTTTTTTCCCATTTGATGCTCCCGGTCAGTTTCAATAAATGAAAAACTCCTATAGTTCAAGACGCACCATCAATTTATTGTGAGAGAGTAGATGAACAAAATATCAGATCCAACAGCTCATTGGGAAAATATTTAGGGAAATAAGCTTTTCAACTTATTAAATGGTAAGGTACAAAATAAAATATAACTATTTATTGACTTTTATGCTCTGTCAACTTGCTATAACCCCTTATAAATACTAGCACAGTAACAGTAACTTGAATACCATTTGAACAATCAATTGATCACACATACAGGTAGTTCAAGATTCAAAAATGGGAGTGGAAATATGTTTTTCTCTTTTTTAACTGAGGAAAATTCATCTTCTGTGAAGTGAAAAGGGCACTTGAGTGGTGTCTGTCACACAAATTCATGCCATTAGGTTTGTACTGACCCATTTAGAAGTCAATCCTGCCTCACCCACATGGTAAACATGGCTGGTTCCTGAAAGAAGGTGGAACAATGTACAACTCTTAAGGAATTCATCGTTGTTGTTGTTTTATTTATATTTATTCTAGACTGAAGGCATGGGCTCAGAGAAGAAACTGTTTTGGGGTATGTGTAAGTGGGGGAGAAGAGAGTATGCACAGTTGTGAAACAGTCTATGGCCAAGGCTGAAAACCCTTTCCACTCAACTACCTTGGGTGGATTGAGGTAATTCCACAATTAACTTGGAACTGTACTTTGTGCTGGAGAACAGTAAGTATATGCGTGTGAAGTAAGAACGCAACTCCAGCAATTAATTAGAAAAACAAAAGATACAGTTCCTCTTTGTGGAATCAATCAAATGCAGTCCATCTATTTTTTTTTTATGAGTGTGTATCTATGATTAGATACAACTGAGGTGGTTATGGTCTCTGCCCTTTATTAAACTAATATTTTGTTAAGAAGTGACAGCAGTGATTTATTAGCTTTTTGGTTATATTTTTGGAAGGTGATATTTTTCAAGTCTACTTAATTAAAGTGCTACGAGTATATTCTAATAGATTTCTGCCCAGGTGATAAAAGCAGTGCTTTTCATGGATGAAGGTAAGTGCTACTCCCAGACTCTGAGTTTGCCAAAGAATATAAATCAGTGACAACAGTGAAAGCCACCAGCTCCCAAGCCTTTGTCACAATAGGACTGAGAAGGTGGTAGAGGGTGAGCACAGGTTAGAATCCCAAGACCCTTGAGGCTGTCTGGGGGCAAATCATCAATACAGAAACAGAGTCAGATTTTCTCCACTAGGAATTGAAACTTTTGAATCAAGGACTCATCCTTTGCCAAAGAAGCAAGATGATCATAAGAAGAATTATGATCCCACTTCAAAATTCAACTGATAAAAACAATGAAAGATTTGAATTGGTGAGGCATTCATCAGAGGATGTGCATCACACTGCCACAGAGCAACAGATGGCTGTGACTTAATGGAGGAAGACACCAAAAATCATTGAAATTTTTTCAGAATGAGTTTCTCAAAATATGTCGTTTGTCTGGAAACAAATTCTATGGTATGCCTGGTAAATCCACTAGGTGAATTCTTGTTTCAACCTATTGTTTCTTTCTCTTTATTCTTCCTCCCTCCCTCTCTCCTTTCCTTCCTTCTTTCCTCCTTCCTCCTTCTCTCCTATCTTTCCTTCCTTCCTTCCTTCCTTCCTTTCTTTCTTTTCTTTCTTTCTTTCTCTTTCTTTCTTTCTTTCTTTCTTTCTTTCTTTCTTTCTTTCTTTCTTTCCTTCCTTCCTTCTTTCTTTCTTTCTTTCTTTCTTTCTTTCTTTCTTTCTTTCTTTCTCTCTTTCTTTCTTTCTTTCTTTCTTTCTTTCTTTCTTTCTTTCTTTCTTTCTTTCTCTTTCTTCAGCTTCCTAATCCAGCATATAAAATGCCTGTATCCAAAACATCCTGAAAAGTATTATTGATCAACATAATATCCAGTGAAAATTGAACCAGGGTGCCCACTATCATAGTTACAAGAAAAATGACAATTAGTTCTCTATACAATGCTATTTTATACATTCTATATCCCCTTAATAATCATTTTTAGAACTGGACACTTCCAAAAGTCAGTTTGGAAAAAACCCATAAAATATGTATTTGTTTTCAACTCTCTACTAATCCTTTAATATGTATTTGTTTTCAACTCTCTACTAATCCAACTCTCTACTTAATATGAGCATTGAGTCCAAGATAGAATGAAACAGTATGTTGACTCGTACTTTAGCTCTGAGTTGTCCTGTTTCTTGTTAAACTAATTAGTCTTTGAAGGAAGCCATGAAAATTACCACAAGATTTGACTTGAAAGGAATTATTTGGGCTCTCAAGGCCATATAATCCACAGCAATGTTGGCTACTTTATACTATTAATTTTTACTGAGTCTTGTATTTCCTTACCTTGTCTTGCTCTGTGTGCATACCTGAAAGCATTTCTGTGCATTTTCTGTAAGCCATATTTACTTATCTTTAATTTCTCTTGAAACTGTATAAAGTCTGAACAACATTGAGAATTACAATCTATGAAGTAGTTTATGAATTCAAGACAGATAACATTTGAATCTGTCTCTTGTCTTTCAGGCAGTATCAATAAGGGTTTCAGAAGAATCCATGGCATAGAGTAATTGTTATGTAAGTGTTAGATATTATTATTATTACTACCATCATTATATTATGTTTAGAAATGTGAAAATCTAATTTCTAAAATTATGACTTTTCTAAAACTTTAATGTGAATTTTATATAATGTCTACTAACCTGCCAATCAAACTATTCTTTGTGTGTTCAACACTAATTTGCCGTGATCACTTATTGCTTGTTCTAGGGTAGATACAGAGAAAAAAATAATAGTATCTTAAAATGTATACTAATCGTGAAAAAATTATCACCTTATTTTTATTATTAGTTTCAGAGTTAAATATTTGCAATTTCTCCAATATAAGTTCAAAGTTCACTTTGTCCTAAGTCTAATCATATTTGATGTTTTCTCAAAAAACATTTGTTTCCATAATCAGTGTCTTCCCATGTGCTTTCAAAATGATAAAAATATAGGTATTTAATATTTGTTGAACATAGTCACGATGCTAAACATTTTTGTTATTAGGAATCAATGATAAAATTTTACAGTAGTCTTATATTATATATATTATTATATTCTTAACGTATATAAGTGGAAACTGAGGCTTAGAAAATTTAAGTAAAGCCAAGAACACACAGTTAAGGGTTGGAAGTGGGAAATGAGGTGGGGCACAGTCTCAGAGCTCCTTCTATCATACTCCACCCTCTAATAAGGGCAGAGAATTCTCCACCTAAGCAGAGAATAATAAGTACCACTGGGTATTTTCATACCATCTTCCCTGTTCTACAATCTCCTGTTATTCATTTATTTTTTGTTCTTTTGTTTTTCGTAGATGCAGTATTTTAGTGACTCATAAAATTGTATGACATAGGGTCCTTATATTTCAAGCTAATCATTTTCTCTATTAGATTGTCATTGAGAATATTTTTTTCCATTCTCATGTGTAGCACACTTTTTAATTTTTTCTAATGTTTTCCAATACTGTCTTCAATGAATTCTTCAGGAGAGTATTTCTGATTTCTAAAGACCATTTAATTATTACTTTTATATGTTTATTTTTCTCCTATGTAATACAATAAAAAATGTTTTACTGATAAATGATCAACTACTTCTTAGAGGTTATTAGTAAGAATATTTATTACAATATTTCTTGAGACTGATACTTTAATAATCTTGTTTATCCACATAACAACATACATAGTGATGGTTTTTTAGTTTGTTAATAAGACATATATGGAATGGAATAAAGCTGAATGATGGAAAGGGAAATTTTTCTATCCCATACCTCTTACCTATGAAACCTTCCTAGCACAAATAAAATCTTTCTTACAGGACGTTCCTCATTTCTATCCCCTTTTACTTTTTATGTAACAAAGTATTCATTTCCAGGGTTAGATCCACACAGAAGGAAAGACTTATTTATGTATTCATTCATTCCTTCATTCTACATTGATGTATTGAATATCTATTTAATCAGTCGAAATATATTTACTTAACCGTAATCATGAGCCAGACACCATGCCAGGCACAGAGAAGGATGAAGTGAAAATATAAGGTTAGAAAGGAGCACAGTCTGATTTTTTCCTTATTTCACCTTTACTCTCAAAGCCGCTATGTACTGTTGATTTTTTCTGGATGTGACCAGATAGTTTTAGTCATATCAATATGATATAGCCTCATCTGAAAAACAAATATCTCCCTGAGTGTCTGACTTACTACCAAGAGGGGGAAAAATCAGAATCAATGTATGCAACTTACATGTGATGTTTTCAGAGAGTACTGCATCATAGGACATACTGTACAAAAAAATACATGACAAGAACACATGCATTGGCTTCAGGAATCCAGTTGCTTGGATCTCACTTAAGTCAATGCTGCCCATACTCCCTGATGACAATATTCTACTCTCTAAGGCTGAATTCTCCCACAGTCCAACAGCAAGAAATACTATTCTAAAAGCCATGAATACACCTACTCCCTTGAATATCAATTACATTAACATAGCAGCCTTCACTATCTCCAGTTGCCCATGAAACAGAGCCTTGAAATTCCTCCAGAACCTAGGTCACCTTCATTGCAGTAGCCTGCTCAATAACAATGATGCTTAGGCACTGAAAGTTAGAGCCAGCTAAGTTAGAAAATGCATAAAAATAAAAAATGTAACTATCAGGGTCCTTTTCTCTTTTCATTGCACTAACGAAATAGAAAGTATAAATGTTCCCCCAGAATTTATATATTTAAATACATATCACTCGGAGCGAAAGAAGAAAAGCCATTTGTTGTGCTTCATTAGACATGAATTTGTCTTCTTTGAAATGTCTATTTGTTTTCTTTTTAATAAAAATTTGAGGTAATTTTGTTAAAAAAAAGAAAGAAAGAAAAATACAAGGTATCTATCTATTTGGTGCCCTTCTTCAATAAGGGTACTCACCAGACATCTACTTGCATTTATACAATAAACATACACACACACACACACACACACACACATATTAAATTTTTTAAAAAGAATCCCCACATTCTCTCAGACTTTCTACATTTAAGATTATGCCTTGTATACATGAGATGTCTTAAAATTATAATGGTCAATGACTAAAGACCATTGTTGGGAAGATTCTGAAAATATCAAGTTCTCCACACACAGTATCTACACTTGGAACAGACTAACTATGAAAGATTATTGAAGAATTTGAATATTTCTTCAGGCAATTTATTATATCTTTACATCTATAGAAATAAAAAAAACAAAGTTTCTTAAAATGACTTAGTAAAAATATCTGTGTTTCTTCTCATTTATCTATCAGAATGTATAGAGGCATGGATTCCAAAACAATAATCACTTGGGCCTGAAAAAGTACTTCTTAAAGTTATACTCTAGGGAAGTATGAGAAAAATACTTAGAATACAAATAGAAACTTGAAGGATCATAGGTATGAAAACAATAAATTTTTCCTTCTTTAGTGAAATGAATACAATTGATTAGAATAAATCATTCAAAATTCAGAAGATTATGCAATTTTTATATGTTTTCTAAAACAAAGAAGTGTTATTTTAGTATTTGAAGGTCTTCACTTTTGGTTGTGTTGCTGTCATTCAGAAACTGTGCTAAAAAGACAAGTTTGTATATACAACATATATATAATTTTAATATTTTATATATTTTATTTTTATGTTTATATATTTATGTTGTATGTATATGTCTTCATTTCCTCATTTATAAATTGAATATAAAAAGGACTACGGTTTACATATCACTCTGAGGAAATCATAGACTCATAAATATTTTGAGCTGATTGATTAACACAATAGGGCAAAGTAGAGTGTCATTGAATGCCTTACAGTTTTAAGATATATTACATATTAACTCCAGCCTCTTATAAAATGACTTATTATGATATATATCCCTCATGTGATTAGGACTTCTTTGAGGACAGGAGATTTCTGTGTTCTCAGTACATAAAGCAATATGTCCTATGGGCTGTTAAAAGAAAATCGTAAATCAGTGATCAAGTTACTTAATAAGACATTATATCGTCTGTCCAAAATTTTAATAGACAATGTGAAAAATTGAAAGGAAAATTTCTCACTGTAAAATATTGATTGGGTTAATGTTGTAATGACACAGCTCTAATTAACCTCAAGGCAAGAGAGTTGATTTTGTGGGATTTCATGAGCAAAGGCAAAGATGTTTCTATTCAGCTTGTTCTAAAATAAGGAAGGAAATAAAATGACCTAAAGTCAAACTTGTACTTCATAAGATGACACATTGGAATTCTCAACACATTAAGCCTATTTTTTTCTAATTTTCAAGCTAGTACATAAAAATAGTAAATCTCAAAAAATACTGATTATGTTTATGAACTTTAAAATCCAATTGTATTCATTTTTAAGCTGAGGTACTTCCTTTTAAAAAACTTTGTTGAGAAATAATCAATATTCCAGTGATCCTAAGGTATTTAAGGGCCTACAATGTTACTTGAAATCTAAGCTTCTCTTGATACTAGCTAAGACCATATCTACAGACATGGCTTAACCCTGCATTCTGAAATGTAAAAGACTCATTTTCCTCCTATTTACTTGATTATTCCTCCGTTTTAATTTCTATTTTAAAATCTACTTACTCTTTCAATTTATCTGATACATGAATAATTATTGATGCTTCATCCAGAAAACATTAAAGACATAAACAATTTCTTAAACATATTGACTTTTTAAAGTAAAATTTATAACAGTATTTGGCAATATGCCACCAGTATAGAGCAGTTAATTTGGCAGGACATGAATACATTTATAGACTAGTAAAAATTAACTATAACACACACAACTAATCTGTGCTTACTAATTAAATTTCTTACTAAATTCTTTAGTCTGGAAGCAACAGGCAAGATGGATCAGAAGTGGAATATGTTCCATGGAACCATTTAGCTAGTATCCTATCTGGGAACAAAGGTCACCATAGCTGATTCATTAACAAAAAACCCAAGAAGTATCTTAACCAGTCCCTTGTTGGAGAACAAAAGGTCCACAGAATTCTACTTCCCAGCATCATACTGTTTTTCAAATAATTTAGATATTTTGCATTTAAGCCTTGTTTTTGTAAAATACATACAATTCCTCTTTATTCTATGTTCATATTTGGTTCATATTCTTTACATGAACACTTTTAAATAACACAAACTTTGAATATTAGAATGAAATATAATATTCTATTATTAGGATATTAGAATATATATTCTATATATATTCTAATAATATTCTATTATAGAATATTAGATTTCTAATATTCTAAATATTAGAATAAATAAATAAATTTAATATTCTATTATCTATTCTATAATTGGAGAACACCAATTCTCCATACACTTACTGCTTCCCTAAGATTATTTCCCCAAAGAAGTAAACAAAAAATGGTAGCTAAAACACAAAATGATATTAACCAGTACCATTACAAGGCGTTGAAAGCAAGCAAACTCTTCTCTAATCTTCTTTTCTCTCAAGAGTAAATTGAATGTGAGAGGAAAAATCAGTTACTGAAAATAAAGTAAAAGATTGTTTAAAGAGAGAGCATTTGTTCTTTGGCTTTATGAAGTGTGACAAACTAGGTCTTTGATGATGTGAAAATTTCAGATGGATCCTCATGCTGGATTTTTAAAAAGCAATGTAGTTTTAACAGTAGATTCATTGATTGGTTTCCTTATTTATTTAAATTTATTATCAGTTATCACTATACTTTCCCGAATAAAAAATCCTCAAAAAATCCCAATAGGATGGCTGTTATATATATTTGATAAAAAACCCCAAAGCATGTACCTTATGAGGAAATAGAAGTGATTGCTAATCACCATATATTTAAGCTATGTATTTATTTAACTGTGACAAGTGAAATAACAAATACATTATAATCTATCTTCAGGCGAAATTCACTTTAATTAAGGGTAAGCATTCTGTAAGTGCTTAGTATTTGTTACTGTATTAAAAACAGCTCTCATAATACCATGAAGTTCCACCCAAATGGCCCTGTTGGAACTATAACTGTTGTGGGAACATGTTGTATTTTGCCTTTGGCAAAATCTTCTTCATTTGCTTTAACTGTAGTAATCCATTATCTAGAGCTAATATCACTAGTCTCCCACAATGCTTAAAAATGTTTGCCACAAAGAAAAATTACAGGGAACATTCTTCCAATGAATCGGCCACTTTTCTTTCTTCTGATACACAAAGGAATTAAATACTTATGTTGAAAAATCACATTTATTTCTTTGAACATGATTAAAAATATTTCAAGTTGCTGTGTTTTTCATGAGTAGCATTGTTTTTGATTATTGATAAATTTCTATTTTCTGCCTTAACAGATTACTTAGAATATTTGTTTCTACTGTTATCCACTATTAAAGTACCCTCTGAATTGCATTATTTCTTTGTTTCTCATTGAGCTTGCTGTTTTATTAAAGAAACAAAGTTTTGTAAAGAAAAAAATCTCACATTCAAATTATATATATTTACCAAAATACGATAATTATTTTATCACTATGTTAGGGATAACTTTCACGTCTCTTTCTCGCTCTCTTTCTCTAGGTAGATAACTATTTACCTCATTTGTTTAAATCTTAGCTAAAATCAGTAATACTCTCCAGCTTCACGCATCTCCATAATATTTTACTTTATTGGTTATTACAGTTAATACTGTCAAATTATTATTTTATATACTCATATAAAATTGTGTATTTATTTCTACAAGTTGTGTTTCTAAATCAATCTTTGTAGTTCAAAGAGTATGTGTATTTTTAATTTCTTGTGAATCATGTCAGTTTAGCTTCAACAAAAATCATACCTTTTAATATTCTTGCAGTCAGTGTATGAGAACACCAATTCTCCATACATTTACTAATAATACAGAATGCTCTAGAGGAAGGAGAGAAGGAAGGGAGAGAGAAAGGGAAAAGGAGGATGTTGCAGTCTTGACTTCCAAATTTTTTAAAAGTGTAAGACAATTTCTTCTGAGAGTTTTGTGGTGAAAGGAAGTAGGCTGGGTGTGCTATATAGGGGGGTAAATAAAATTAGTGAGGGGTTTGTATAAATCAATATGCCATGAATCAAGAAGAATGATTAAATCAAACTTTTCCACTTCAAGTCCAACAAAGATGAGGCAATTTATATTAAACGTTGCATTATATTGTATTATATTATCATGTATTATGCATCATATATAGCCATGATATTCCTCTGCTCAAAAAACCTTTTGTGATTCCCTAAGATCGACAAAATCAAGTCCCAATCTTCTTAATCCAACATTTAAAAAGTCACCCATTATTTAGTAACAACCTTTAGTTATTCTTTTCACTCTCTTCATTTCATCACTCATTTGCTTAACAGTATCAATTATTATTTTCCAACATCTCTTGCTAATTTATGACTTCATGATTTGAAGTCATCCTGAGTTCTCAGCTTCTTTCACTTCTGATCCATGAACAAATCCTAAGTGCCCCACCTTTGCTATAAATCCTGCAATCTGAGCCCACTGCTTCTCATTGGAAGCATCATGACAGCTTCCTTACAGCTTGATCTCAGTGGAAACACCACAAAACTTCCTCATTGGCTGTCTTCATTGGAAACACCATTGACAGCATCCTCATTGGTTGATCTCAGTGGAAACATCAGGACGGCTTCCTCTTTGGCTGTTCAGCTTCCACCTTTGTCACTGTAGAGTCAAACACCTAAGCAAGGGCTGCTTATTCCTTTATAAACCAAATCAAATGTCAGTTCTTTGCTCAGAGAACTCCAAGAACGTTCCAACTCCTTCATGGACTAGAGAGACTTACATGATTGGACTCATGTACTCTTCTCATAGCTCCTGCCTCCTCGTTTACTATCTTTGCTCCAGCGCTACTGGTCTCTTTCTTTTAATCACACACGTGCTCCTGATTCCAAGCTCTTGGACTTGCTTTCCCCTCTGCCTGAGACATTCTTCCCCTAAAGAGCTGAATGATTTCCTTTCTTTTCCTTCAAATGTCTGCTCAAATGGTACCTTACCTGTGATGATTTTATATAAAACTGAACACCTTGCCCATCATTCTGAATCTCCCTTAACTCTGTGTTTTATAGAACACTTATTTTACATTTTTTTATCCTTATCAATTATTTGATGGGGTTTGGTTCCCTTCTCTCCATTTGAATTTAAGCTCTAAGAGGATAAGGCTTTTGTTTGTTTGTTTTTTCCAGAAGCAGTTTCCCCAGTCCCAAGAATAGACAATTTCATCTGCTATGCAATCATGAACACTTTCTGTGTGAATTTGTGTAATTTTCTCATACTGTTGATAATATCTTGAAATACCTATCTCTCAATTTTCATACCTTCTACTTTCCTTTAGAAACCTAGTACAAATACCATCTCTTCCATTGGGCCTCTTTAATTCCCTGAGTTCTAATTAAATTAGAAAGATTTAAAGATTTCTGAAAGATTTCAAAGTATTTTAAATACCTACTTTGGAATCTTTCACATGTATCATGCTTTCAAGTTCCTAAATACATAGCTATCTCTCCCAGTAGAATGTATATTACTTTTACTTGTGGTTATATTGACACAGGCAGTCTGCCATGGGCCCTGAGGGTCCTCTCTATGCAAGTTTGCCAGATAAAATACAAGATGCCCAGTTAAATTTCAGATAAATAACAAATTCAGTATTTGGAAAACACTTATATTAAAATATTTATGCTGTTGAAATCCAATGTAAATTCTAGGTTCTCTCCGGGTTTTATTTCTAACCTTGCTTAAAGCATATAGGTAGACATAATTTTTTTCCAGAAATGAGTATAAGCAAACCCTCATAGTCAGTAGTCCTCCATTTTAATTTATTTCCAATATCTCCTCATACAGTGTCCCTTACAACCATTTACTTAGGCAAATTAGCAAAAGTCTAGGTTCTGCTTAATTCATTTAAGATTTATCATAACTCTACACCTCCTTCCCTCTCCCCATCACACATTCCCAATGACATAAACCTGTATTTTTTTTTTCTCCTTAAGATCAGTTGGAGAACTTGGCAATGACATTTTACAGGGCACCTGTGGTATTACTGACTCATTTAAAATTTTCTTATTTTGGATCAATTTTAGATTTATAGATATTGACAAAGGTAATCCATAGAAATCCCAGATACATTTTATTCGATTCTTCCTAATATTATCATCTTACATTACTGCGATATATTTGTCAAACGTAAGAAACTAACATTGATAAAATGCTAATAACTGAACGCTAGGCTTTATTCAGACTTCTCCCGTTTTTCTGCTGATGTCTATTTTCTATTGCAAGATCCCACGTGACATTCAGTTATCACATCTCCATAGGCTCCTCTGGTCTGGAACAGGTTTCTTAAATTTCCCTTGTTTTTGATGACCTCAAGGTTCTGAAAGGTACTAGTCAGGTAATTTGCAGAATGTGTTTCAATTTGCATTTTTCTTTTTGCCTAAGAGAAAGTTGATAATTGTAGTTATTATGATTTTGGATATATATATATATATATTTTTTTTCTGGGCCAAAAGCTATGACCACATTCATTTTTTCAATATTTATATTGAAGTATATTTGATTTACAATATTGTTAGTTTCAGGTGTACAGCATAGTGATTCAGTATTTTTGCAGATTATACTTCATTGTAGGTTATTAGAAGAGAATGGCTATAATTCCCTGTACTGTACAGTATATCCTTCTTGCTTATCTACTTTAAACATAGTAATTTGTATCTGAAATGTGGATGGAGTTATATATTTTTAAAAGAATACCACAAAGGTAAAGTGCCTTTCTCATCACATTTTAGCAGAGTATACATGATATCAACATGGCTTATGGCCTCTTTAACCTTGAGCACATGATTAAAGTAGTGTTTGCCAGTTTGCTCCACTATAAATGTATAATATTTCCTTTTCCATACTAATGATTGACTTTTATTGCATAAACTACTAGTTTGTGAACTACATTTTGGCCACTTGGATAGATTGAACTTTTCTCCAAATTATAAACATTGATAGTTATGTATTTGTTTTCCTAAAGATTACTTAGCTCAAAAGCTCCTGTAGACTAAAGAAGCAAGGCTAGCATTGACAGCAATTAGATTTTTAAATATATAAGAAAAAATTAAGCGTGCAAGTGCAAAAGTTTTATTTACCCCGCTAAGATATTTTTAAGCTGTCCACAAATGTCTATATAATGTTATGAGATCAGAAGATTTAGATGACAATTTGAAACTGATGAATTGAATAGAAAAGAATTAATGTTAATTTTACTGACTGATTTGTTGAAATTCAAGGTGTAATTCACATAACCATACAATCCAATCTATCACAACCCTTTTAAGTTGGGTTTCCCAGAAACAGACTCTGAAAGAAAGATTTTCATGAACAAGATTTAATCAGAAGTGTTCCAAGAAAAACTGACAAGGGAGAAGGGAAGAGGGGCACAAAAAGTTTATCAATCAGTGAAAGTGTCACAGAGGGCATTTTTCTCTCAGTCCTGCAGAATAACTTTCCAGAGCAGTGTCTGCACTTGAGCACAAGGGGGCTAGAGAGCTTCCACTCCTACTACTGTCAGCCACTGGTAAAGAGGTGTCCCTGGGGAGAATGTAGAATGCTCAACAGTCCTGGCCTTTCCATGCACCAAGGCAAAGTAGGCTTCAGAAATCTGAGAGTTTAACTCCAACAAAGATATACAGACTGGAGGTGAAAGATGTGCACACAAACTATAACGGATTCTGAAGGACATGGGTAGAGCAGTAACAGATCTGGCATGTAGGAAAGCCCTTTGCAGTGCACCACAACCACTGAGCCCACGAGCCATAACCACTGAACCCACGAGCCACAACCACTGAGCCCACGGGCCACTACTACTGAGCCTGAGTGCCCCAACTACTAAAGCCTGCGTGCCTAGATTCCATGCTCCACAACAAGAGAAGCCACCACAATGAGAAGCCTGCGCAACGCAATGAAGAGTAGCCCCCACTCGCCACAACTAGAGAAAACCCACGGGCAGCAATGAAGACCCAACGCAGCCAAAATACATAAATAAATTTATAAAACAAACAAACAAACAAAACACCTCTCAACATATTCTTGTACATGGTAGTTATTCAAGAAATGGCTGCTGAATGAAATGTCTATAATTTTACTTCAAAATAACATCAGTTACCACTACACACCTATTAGAATGGCCAAAATCAAAACTGCTAACACCAAGTCCTTGTGAGGATGTGAAGCAGCAGGAACTCTCTTTCACTGCTGGTGGGAATGCAGAACGGCGCAGCCACTGCGGAAGATAATGTGGCCATTTCTTACAAAATTAAATATACCCTTACTATAACATTTAGCAATCATACTCTTTGGTACCCAAATGAATTGAAAAATGTATGTCCCCTCAAAAAGCTGCACAAGGAGCTTCCCTGGTGGTTCATTAAAAAGTCAATTGCAGGGCTTCCCTTGTGGCGCAGTGGTTGAGCGTCAGCCTGCCAATGCAGGGGACACGGATTCGTGCCCCAGTCCAGGAAGATCCCACATGCCGCAGAGCAGCTGGGCCCGTGAGCCATGGCCGCTGAACCTGCGCGTCCGGAGCCTGTGCTTCGCAACGGGAGAGGCCACAACAGTGAGAGGCCCGCATACCGAAAAAAAAAAAAAAAAAGCTGCACAAGGATGTATATAGCAGCTTTATTCATAACTGCCAAAACTTAAAAGCAACCAAGATGTCATTCAGCAGATAAATGGATAAATAAACTGTGGTACAACCAGACAATGGAATATTATTCAATATTAAAAAGAAAAGGTCTATCCAACCATCAAAAGACATGGAGAAACCTTAAATCCCTATTACTAAGTGAAAGAGCCAATCTGAAAAGGCTATATACTGTGTGATTCCAACTGTATGACATTATGGAACAGGTTAAAAAATAGAGATAGTAAAAATCAATAATTTCAAGAGATTAGAGGGGAGGGAGGAGAGGAATGAATCAGCAGAGCACAGAGAATTGGGGGAGGGGCAGTGAAACTACTCTGTATGATACTGTAACAGTGGATACTTGTCATTAGGCATTTGTCAAAACCCATAGAATGTACAACACTAACACCAAGACTGAACTTCAATGTAAACTGCATTTTTGCTGATAATGATGTGTCAGTGTAGATTCATCAGTTAGAGAAAATGTGCCATTCAGGTGGCGGATGTTGGTAGTGGGGGAGACCACACATGCTTGAGGTCGTGGGCGGGTATATGAGAAATCTCTCCTTTCTGTTCAGCTTTTGCTGTAAACATCAAACTGCTTTAAAAAATAAAATCTATAAAACATAGCAGCAGTTAACTCTCCTAAAATCTATTCTTCCCAAGAGATATAAGCACCCTCTAACTTCCTAAATCTATCTGTAAAGAGTTTAGCATTCTTCCTACTGATGGTAAGTGATTGCATGCACAATTGCACGCAGACAATACACTATCTGTTCAAAGACTGACATGAACGATTTGTCTGCTTCTAGATTCTGTACAATCATGAATTATTTTAGAGAAGAAATATTCCTAACGTTCATCTTTGTGTCCTCAGATTGCCCTGTTACATCCTGACACACTAGTAAGTGTTGAATTGAATGAGCAAAGGTGAAAGATTTGGATATTTTTCTTGAAGATATTTTTACTGTGCTTCAAAATTTCCAAACATATTATTTGAAGTTGTTGAGAGGAGAAGGAATGAAGGTAGACTAACCCAGCAAACACTTCTGACCTTATTGTTATTGTCTTGGGCTTCCCTGGTGGCGCAGTGGTTGGGAGTCCGCCTGCCGATGCAGGGGACACGGGTTCGTGCCCCGGTCCGGGAAGATCCCACATGCCACGGAGCGGCTGGGCCCGTGAGCCATGGCCGCTGAGCCTGCGCGTCCGGAGCCTGTGTTCCGCAACGGGAGAGGCTGCAACAGTGAGAGGCCCACGTACCGCAAAAAAAACAAAAACAAATACAAAAAAACTCTATTGTCTTTCAAGTGTGTGTGTTTGTATGTAATAAAAATTATAATTAATCTCAAAACATGAGAATTTTGATTGAGGGGAAAGAAGGAATACTTGAGGATTTGGCAGTTTAAATGAAGGGCAGTGTGTCTGGGTGTGTGAAACTCATTAGACCAGCGGGGTGTGGGATAAAGGATGTGGCTTTTAGGTAGAAGGCAAAGAAGAGGAAAGTTGGAAGAAATTCAGGTATCATAGAGAGAAGTAAGAGGGACACAGTTTGTCTACTTTGCAATTTTGAGAAGGAAATAATAGAGAAGGAAGAAGAGAAGTAAAAGAAAATTATGAAAATCAATAAAATATTTCAAAGTTTTCTTACAGGTCACCAGCCATTCAGTGATGTTTGCACCCAGTTTAATTTTAGTTTCCACCTTGATTATCACTCTCCATAAATTTTGAATCATGCCTATAACTCCATCTTCTTTCTTCTCCTAGGAAAACATAAGCTCTCTTGTTTTGTTTTTTTTGTTTGTTTGTTTTTTTATAGAAGATGTAGCAGTAGGAGTTTATTAATTTATTTATTTTGGCTGTGTTCGGTCTTCGTTTCTGTGCGAGGCTTTCTCTCGTTGCGGCGAGCCGGGGCCACTCTTTATCGCGGCGCGCGGGCCTCTCACTATGGCGGCCTCTCTTGTTGCGGAGCACAGGCTCCAGACGCGCGGACTCAGTAGTTGTGGCTCACGGGCCTAGTTGCTCCACGGCATGCGGGATCCTCCCAGACCAGGGCTCGAACCCATATCCCCTGCATTAGCAGGCAGATTCTCAACCACTGCGCCACCAGGGGAGCCCAGTCATTCAGAATTACAGCTCTCTTTCTTTGTTGTTGTTGTTCGTTTGAAAAGGATGAAAGTTTAAATCCTGTGACATTTATTTCACAGTGATACTTTGACAATGTAATAAATTATATTACGTTAGAAAGAGATAGATAATAGATGAATAGATAGATGGAGATGATTCTTTATCCTAATTTTATGAAATACAATATAGGTTCTTATAATCTTTTGTTTTCTCAGAGAGTGTTTTCAAGCTCTGTATTCAGAAGCATTACATTAGCTTGACATATGCATAATGAGGACAATCTTTAGAGTAATACTGCTGTCCTTTGAGATTCTAAATATTGCACAATCCAGAAAGGAGAAGGGTTCTAAATTTTCATCATCTGGACTCACAGATGTTTGACTTCTTTGTCTGCTTTTTTGTGCAGGTAGAGTGTGAAACGATTAATCTTATTGACTAGATATTGTTTTTGAACAGTTTCAGTTCAACCACTACGAACTGTTTGCAAAATCAGTCTAGCCGAAACACTTAAAGTGACTGCAATGATTCTTGTGGAATAACAATGGTCCAGGTGGTATAAGCCATTTTTAACAGTTTATGCTTAATAGTTTTATTACTTACATAAATTGTACAGAAATATGCAGTTAAGTCATTTGTAGTTGGTGTGTTGTTGCTGTTTTGTCACTCTTATTCTTTTTTCTCTATTATTAACAGCCATTCCCTTTATTGAAAATGCCCTTTTCACAGGAGACTCAAATTTTATTTATGGGACTATTTCATTTAATTAGCAATATCAACTATGGAAAAGATACGGGGTTTAGAGTCATTCATACCCACGCCCAAGTACCAGCCCTACCACTCTTTGTTTCTATGATCATGGGCAAGTTATTAAAAAATCCATGAGCATCAGTTTTCATGTTGGTAAAACTGGTTTATGAGAAGCACATTTCCAGGATGCTACAGAGGCTAAATGGTTCTCTGAAAGAGAATTTTAGGACAAAGAGGAGGACCATAGTCAAATTTATGTTTTAGGAGCATCACTTCAGCAGCAGAGAGGAGGTAGTATTGAAGGGAAATAACTTACAGTAACTGCATGAGAATTTATATGGTTGAACCAAGGCAACAAGTCTGGGTTAAACTAGGATTGTCAGGGATCATATATCTGAGCTAGTGTCAATGGGATTAGTTCCTAGCCTTGGGTGGGAAATGGGTGAGATTCAGATAACAGTGTATTTTCCAGGTTCCCCAGAGAATTGCAGGGTCTAGCCAAGGTTGTGAACCAGTGACCTGCAGATTTGGTAAACTGATGAAGTTTGGATGAGATGGAGCTCCGATTCCTAACCCTGACTGCAATTAATCACCTGGTCAGCTTTTAAGAAACATGAATGCCCTAGCCTCACCCGGAAGCATTAAATCAGAATCTTTGCTGTGGGGTTCAGCTATAATGTTACATAAAATTCCCTAGGTGATTTTAAAGAGCAGTCCAAATGGAGAATCCCTGAGAAAGAAGACAGCTAGGCAAACCATAAAAAGCTGAGATACCCATGTACACAGACATGCCATTTACTGGAAAAAATATATTAAAATGTTCAGGTTATGAGTGAGGATCGGAAAGAATGGTTTGTTGGGTTGTGAGCATGTTGAACTTAAGATATCTAAGAGACCACCTAATAATGATGCCCAAGAGGAAGTTGGGTCTATTACCCTGAATCTCAGAAAGGAAGTGTGGATTAAGAACAAATGTCAGTATATAAGTGACAGTTGAAGCCAGGGGCAAAGATAGAGTCTATCAAGAAGAATGTGTGGAGTGGTGATAATAGAAGAATAAAGACACAAGTCCAGTAACACCCAAATGGGGGCGGGGAAATATACTCTATTATTCAGATGCGTGTAAAAAGAGAGACAATGAACCAAATTGGTATATATACATGGAGGGGTCTGTGTCAGCATTCAGTGATTTGATCCAGCCATTTGGATACAGAACTACATACTAACGAAAATTATAAGTGCAAAGAATAAAGTGGCCCCAAACCAAAAGCAGATGAATTTATTTGAACAGCACTGCAAAGACTCCCCTGCCCACTAAATGAGGATCAATTTATTGTAAAAGAGAAAATTAAACTTAGGAAAGCGACACCCTGTCAATGTTCTCAGCTTTACCAAAGCTATAGGCCTTTGTATTGTTGCAGAATTTATAACATTTTAAATTCCACAAATTAATTAACTTGCTTTGAACAGTTGAAGAACAATAATTAAAATCTAATGTCTTTTCTATTGGGAAGCATAGAATCATGAAGTAAAGAGGATTGCTTTTGTATTTTCCTGACCTGCATCTAGGGAAATAAAACAAAACTGCACTTCACAGCCAAAATGTATTTTGGCAGAGTCTTCCAGGGTTGTAAAGCACAGAAGTTACTCTCTTCTTTGGAATTTAAATATGGAGTCTCACTAATTAGGAAACTATGACCTAAGTCATGCAAAAATTCTCAATATTTGAAGATTACATCACTCCAAGTGGTAATCATTGACATTTGTCAATTAAACATGCTTAGGGAAAACTAGGGTATTGTGAAATTTATAATTAGTATATTTTAATTATGTTCTATTCTTTTAAAAATACTATTTATTTTGTATTAATTGCATTGCATTCTTGAATCAAACATGGTAGAAACATGGTAGAAACATTCTTTTCTCCTTACTGAGACATGCACTACAGTAAAGGAGCTACAAGGGGAAAGATTTTTCTCCCATTTTTTTTTCTCAGGGTATGTTTGGTGATCTTTCCAACTGGCTTCAGAAGAAATTGAGTCTGAATTCCAACTCTAAATGCAGACCAGAATATAACCCTGGTCCAGTTATATAACACATCATCTAGAGCATGGAGAGGATAATAATGAGATTGTTGTGAAAACTGGATGAAAGGTAAAATGCTCACTGAATAGCTTTTCATGGAGGAAATAAACAATAAGTATTAGCTTTCATTGTTATTGTAATCAGTAGTATTGTTTGTTCCCTAAAAACCTTAAGTCCTCCACTTCTTATGATAATGGCTGTTAAGAGCAATACATGGAGACCTAAACCAGCCAGTACCTGTACTTTCCAAAAGAAGAGTTATTTTATCGTTGACTTTAAGGAAAATATTCACTTACTCTATGTGAACCCTAAGTGAATTTCAACACCATGCACAAAGTCAATGCTCACTTCCTACTCTACTCTCATGTTCTACCCTTCCATAGCATGCTAAATTTTAGCCAAATTCAATGCATTAAAAAGAAAAATCTTTGCTTTGATTATCTCTCTTTTCTGATTGGCCACTGTGGTAAGTTGAAAAATTGTCCCCTAAATATTTCAGTATCTGATTCCCCAGAAACTATGAATATGATATATTACATGGTAAAAGGGACTTAGTAGATTTTTTTTAAAGAAGTTTTTTTTGTTTGTTTGCGGTACGTGGGCCTCTCACTGTTGTGACCTCTCCCGTTGCGGAGCACAGGCTCCGGACGTGCAGGCTCAAAGGCCATGGCTCACAGGCCCAGCCGCTCCGCGGCATGTGGGATGTGGGATCTTCCCGGACCGGGGCACAAACCCGTGTTCCCTGCATCGGCAGGCAGACTCTCAACCACTGCGCCACCAGGGAATTCCTAAAGAAGTTTTAAATAGCAAGATTATCTTGGATCTTCCAAGTTGTTCCAATGTAATACAATGCAATAACAACTGTCCTTTTAAGAGGGTGGCTGAGGGAGACTTGACTACAGAAGAGAATTCCTCATGCGTGTGTAAAATAGATAGCTAGTGGGAGCCTGCTGCGTAGCACAAGGAGATCAGCTTGGTGCTCTGTGATGAACTAAAGGGGTGGGATGGGGGGTGGGGAGGGAGGCTAGAAACTAACAGCAGAAACTAACACGACACTGTAAAGCAATTATACTCCGATTCCAAAAAGAAAAGAAAAGAAGTAAAGGCAATGTGCCCACGGAAGCAGAGATTGGATTGATGTGGCTACAAACCAAAGAACACTGACAGGCACCAGAGACTGAAAGAGACAAGGAATGGATTTTCCCCTGGAGCCTCCAGATGGGAACCAGCCCTTGATTCTAGCCCTGTAAGATTTACTTCAGACTTTTCCAGAGATGTAAGAAAATAAAGTTATGTTTTTTTAGGTTACCAAGTTTACGGTAATAAGTTACAGAGCCCTAGGGAACTAATACAGCCACCTCTCACACTATCTCAAGAACTAGTTCATCCCTTCACACTATTCAGGCTCCTGCTCAAATATTTCTGTAAAGAAAATTTTCTTGGAAAAGTTTACATAAAAGACTCAGAAATCAAAATAGCTTCAGATTTTCAACAGCAACTCTGAAAGCTAGAAGACAATGAAACCGTGTATTAAAAGTTCTTAAGGAAAAGAATTTCCAGCCAAAATATTCTATACCCAGCTAAGGAATCAATCAAGTGTGTTGGTGGAATTAAGATATTTCCAGACCTACAAAAATTGTAAATAGTTACCTCACAGTCTCCCTTTCTTATAAATCTACTGAAAGATGTGCTTCATTCAAAGGAGGGAGCCTTTCAAGAAAGAAGACAGCAAAATCAGGATGCATGTGGTATAGTCCCAAAAGGGCAGTGAAAGGTGATGCCAGGAAGAGAGCTGTCTGTGTGCCAGGTGAACAGAGCAATCACTTTAGATCAGAACCCGTCAAACAACTGCAGGAGACATTCCTTCTGGTTGATGAAAGAGATCTATTACCTAATGCAAATGGTCATCTCGAAAGGAGGAGAATTGGGCTGAATTATGAATAGACACACAGAAAAGTAAGGAAATGAAAAAAGTACTCCATTGATATAAAAAAAATGCAGAAAAGGTAAGCAATCCTAGTCTTCTACACAGTTTAACTCTGAAAAGCAGGCATAATAGTGTAGTTATCAAATTATGCACAGACTCATATTTAAGAGTGTGGTGGGACTGGAGAAAAAGGAGGTAAGTCATTATTTTAGAAAATAACTTGTGCCTAAGTTTATGGAATGAAGAACAGGAATGATGTGTCTTATTTAGAAATGTAGACATCAGGATCAAAAGACGTGGCCACGATCACTCATTGGTTGTGACCTGAGAAGGGAAGATGTTTGTTGTCTGTGAAGATACTATGTAAAAAGTTAAAATTTTAAAGTCTCTGTGGACATAATCTGGATAGAAGTAAAAACATAAAAAGAATGTAAAATATAATTTCTAATAGCAAGAAAGAGACAAATGCTATAGGATTAAATCCAACAACAGATGAATAGAACATTTATGGAGAAAAACAATAAGGTCTATTGTAGAAAAAAAGTCAACGATCGTAATGAAGAAACACACTGTTTTTATGCATGAGACAAGTCATTATCATAAAAATGTCAAATTTCCCCAAGTTTATCTGATGCTATTGTAATTCCAATCAATTCAACCGGGATGAAATTATAACCAACTAACTCTAAATTTAATACGAAATGATAAATATGCATGAAGAGATGAAGTGATTTTGAGAGAGGATGCGGAAGAGAGGACATAATCTTTAAAAAATAAGACATGTTAAAAAGAACATTGGTGGGAAAGTAGGACAAACTTAAGTAAGGTTTTTAGTCTAGATAACGATATTGTGCCCATGTTAATTTCCTGTTTTTGATAATTGTACCATAATTTTGTGAGCTGTTAACTTCAGGAGAAGTTGAGAGAAAGATATAAGGAAACAGTTTTTTTCTATTTTAGCAAATTTTCCTGTATTCTAAAGTTAGTTCAAAATGAAACATTTGAAAAAGACAATGCAGTTAAAATACTGAAGAACTGGTGAAAGTGCAGAGTTGAATAAATAAGAATAGTGAGTCTTAAAACATCCGTCCATATGTTGTAATTTGGTTTGACAAAAGTGGTTTCAGCAATCAGTGGGTAAATGGAGAGGTTATTTAGTAAATGATGCGGGAAAGCTGGCTCATCTTTTAGTGAAAAAAATTGGATCTCATCTCACACCATAGAAAACACTTGTACTACTGGTGAGAGTATATAAGCCCTCATTCTGAGAACACACTTGCAGGACTTAATGAGATTATATATACACTATGGCCCAGCAGTCCTCCTTGTTAGTAAACACCTGGAGGAGAATTTTCCAGAGGTCCACAGGATTTATAAAGGACAGCATTCATTGCCATATTTTGTTGGCCAAGAAGAACAAATGACAATCTAAGTTGCATAAGAGGGCTGTATTAATAAAAGGTATCATAAGCTCAAAATGGAATAATATGCATTAACAGAAGTAATAAAATTATATTGCCATATATAAACCCAAAGTGATCTCAAATATAAAAGATGGACATGACAGAAAGAAATATATTGAGCTGTATAGCAAAAAATTTTAAGTACATTTGAAACTTCAATACACAGAATATGAATCTATTAACAAATAAAGCATATAACTAAATAAATAGATAAATGTTGTGTTGCAAGCGAATTTATTAAATACACTAAAATGTATGTGGCAGTGAGACTGAGAATATGATTAAAGATGTCAGATGAAAAATAATCAGTAAATTAAAAAAAAATCAAATGATCCTCACCTAAACTGATAATAGTGTGCCATGAATTGGGAAATATCAATTTCTTGTGCTAATAGCTAAAAATAAAATTTAAAGATAATAAAGATAATAATAATAAGCCCAACATTATTATTAAGTAGCTAATAGAATATAGTATATACTTCATTATTTATGACCAAGAATTTAGTATAAAATTAGCAATGCCCATAGAATTTTCAGCTAATAAAATATACTTTTTTAGCAAATGTAGAGGATAGAGGGTTATATGGTTTAAATCAGTAAATATATATGTTAATGTTTACGTATATGACTACAACTTAGATATCCATGTATTAACCATGGTGTTTTGCCACGCATATTGAATATAACTAAGAAAGTAATTTTTAGGGAATTAACTTGTTACAATAAATTGCTTTTTAGTATGGTCTGACAGAATTTTAAAAGGCATTTCAAAAACTGAGATGTATATATCATTAAATATCATTGAGGAGAACAATTACAGCAAGACCAAAAAGTTTTAGAAAAGTTCATAGGAGGGGAGACCATATTTGCATGGAGAGAATCTGTAAATTTACGTGAGATTAATGGTACAGTTGTGAGAATTAAGAAATGTGTATGGAAAAAAAGGCAAACCAAAATGCAGAAGGTGCTTTTATAGGTATGTGAAAACTTGAATACAATTCACTCTAAATCATAAACTGACTAATCTATTTAGGTTTGCTTTACTATTGGCTTGAGAGAGAATTGGCCATTGCCTCCACAAAACTCTCTTCTGTAATTCTACAGAGACATTTTCACATGTTCTCCTCCAAGCAATAGAAATTTGACACAAACACTCCTATTTTAAAAGCTAATTTTCAAGTTAAACTCCTTTTCCTAATCTCTTGAAAGACACATGATTGTTCTTTCCAAATATAAAGACAAATCATCTTTTCGCTCTTGAGATTTCTTGTTTGAGACAGTGTCATCTATTTCTGTGGTTTTCTAAGGTCCATTTTAACTGCGTTCATCTACTATTGCCAAAGATCTCCCATTATGTATGTTTCTTTTTATTCCAATTATATAGTCAACTATTTTCCTCATAAATCTCATTTCAGTGTTTTTCTTCTTTTTTCCTTAAGGTGTAAGTTTCCCAATTATATGCCAATATTTTCAACTAAGAAAATATCAATTGTTATAAATTTAAGATCCATGATCTTAATGATTTTTAATCTAATGGATGTATGGTTTGCTATGTATTTAATCTGGACCATCAATTCATTACTGGCTGTCTATAAAATGTAAGTTGTTCTAGAGTGTTGACTCTAAGATGATAGTTTGGGTTTTTTTGACAATAATTTATATATTATTATACACTGTATGTTAATATAGCCGAATAGAAGTAATTAGGTGTTAAAACGTACTTTTATATTCAAAGGAAAGTGTTAACAATTTCTCCTGATCCTTCCCTAGCCAATGTGGAACCAATTACCAGTGCTATTCCTTTTCTTATAATTCTAAATGTTTAGATTTGTCTTGATCTAAATATAAATTCTAAATATACTTTGCTGTCACCTTGCTAAGTGACTCATGTTGTTCAGATGTCTATTTGCAAATTACTGTATATTTATGCCATATTTATCCCATCTTGATTTTATGATCTTGCTTTTTCAGCTATACTGGCATTTGGTGATCGTTTTTCTTATTTTACTAGTTACAATTTTCAAAAAATGATTTTTATTCTGTTCCATAACTGTTACAATATCTGCATTTTGTCTCTTTAGTGAGTCTATCAGTCCCTATGTTTTCTTTGATGTTAATTTAATTTGATCTGAATTTTAAAATATTCTTGTCTATTTTCTTTTAAATGGAAGTGTATTTATTCTAAGTAATTAAAATGATAATTTTGTTTAAAGAAGGTTTATTGTCACATTATTGAGAAACACAAGTGTTGGAAAACTGGTTACCAAAACCAATTCTGTATCAAGATATATACATTTTAACCTAAGAATTACAGTGTTCAAAAAGAAATAAAATTTGATTGGAACATAATTGGTAAGAGCTCCATCAAATTGGAACCCAAATAAAGTAATCTAATTGTAAAGCTTGGGAGTTTCTAAAGTTGTATTTGAAGAAACATATACATATATTTATATATATAGAGAGAGAGACAGAGACACAGAGACAGAGACAGAAAGACAGGGAGACAGAGAGACAGAGACAGAGAGAGAGAACTTGTTTCATAACAGTGAAAGCTTTGCTTTTCAATACCAAAAGTGGGTTTCAATGGAAGATGGCATATATATATATACACATCAGGATAGCGGTCATTGTTAGAAAAGTTTGGGAAGAATGAGTGGTTTGTGGGTGAGAGAAGGTTACAAGGATGGTGACACCAATACAGTGGTAAATATGGATAATTTTGACATATGTTTCCTTGCAAGGAAATGGCTGCACTAATTACCTATCCTTAATTCTTTATCAACAGTCTCTTTGAATGTCTTCAGAGATCCTCAGTGACCCCATGGCTAGAGTTCCTGACCCTCAGTATGAGAAACATTGAATGCAAACAAGCAAAAATTGCTCAGAGCTATGTTATTTCTAAACTACAAAATGGCTTGCAAAGTTAAAAATAGGAATCTGAATACATGTGTCAACACTTACATGAATGAAAGCACTGAACCTCCTCTTTCAGACCCAACATCCCTTCTTAAAGTAGATAAAGTAATATAATCAGGGTAAGGTCAGGTAATTGCTGGTGGGGTCCTGGACAAGACATGTCTTCTTACACAAGCTTATTTTTTTTTTTGCTTAAAAGTACCTCTTGCCATTCCCTATATTTAGAATTACATGGAATATGTATGAATCATAATTTTATTTAAATATAAATCTGAACTTTCATTTTATTTTAAATACATATTCCAAGAGAGGAATAGCTATTCTTTTTTAGTCTGAATATGAGCAAAAAAAAAAAAATGACAAGTGATAACAATGAGGGTTATGGACAAGACACATGGTTATTCAATTGCAATATTTGACTAAAAAATAGTTTTTCTTGTAATTTTCAGGAATTACCCACCAGAAAAACAGATCACTACTAAAGTTGTTGTTAAAAATGTAGGTCCCCTACTGAATTTGGGAGAGATAGTGGTAATTTTAAATGGTAGTTGAGTTCACATTAAACATGATAATTCTGAACGTTCTAAGTATGTAGACATTTATTCAGATGAGTTGAAACATAAGAAGAAATAAAGCATACAAGTTTTTTTTCACTATCCTTGTATTAATGATTACATTTTTCTTCTTGTATATTTACATGATTTATCTAATATAATACAAATAAATTAAATTTAAAAACTCTGCTGATTAAAACATGTTTGGAGAGCGCTCTGGTGTGCTAGTTCACAAAATGAGCTGGAAAGCCTACTTTATTTCAATAACGTATTCACTGGTTCATTGAAAAAGCATTTTTTGTATGTTTACATGAGGCCATGTGAGGTGTTTTATACAGGGGGTTATAATTTAAGAAATATAATTATACAGAGGACTTAAAATTAATATCACCTATATAGACAGTCTTTACTTTCCCATCTGCATCTAAATCCATAATAAAGAAATATGTTTACTCAGACTTTTTTAATAGCTAAAGGGATCATTTTTAAAAATTATAATATTAATAATTAATTAAATATTCACACAGGAACTTTAGTATACAATGTATTTTGTTCCTTCCAATAATCACCACTAAACATTTTATTGTCTCATTGATACTATGTCTATAACGTTCAGGAGTAAAATACAGAGGGCACCCTGAATACCCTAAATGAAGCAGTTATCTAAAAGGATTAATCCGATCTTCAGATCAACTGTGTCACTTATGAACAATGTCTTTTCATTTTGCTTAATATTAAAATATTTCACCTCTAGGTTTCCATTCAACTCTTACCTCCTCAAGAAGATTTATTTTTCTTTTCTTTTCCGAGTTCTAGCTCAGTGATCTTTCTTTTCTGCAATTATATAGAATTGTATTCCCACACCACTCATGCAGCACATTTACATTTCCTGCCTCTCAAGAGTCTGCCTCTTAATGGAGAGACTTACCCCTTGCATTGGGTTATAAATTCCTAGAAGTCAGTACTTTCTTATGTCCCTGAATACCCCAAGGGATAGAACCTTTTACATAAAAATGGTAGGTTGATCAAAAATGGTTACCTGACTATATATGGCAAATACAAATATAGATCAGAATTGGTACTATAAAATGGTTCCAGAATCCACCTGAAATTATTACTTAATCTCAAATCCAAGGAAGCACTGATTAATAGGTGTAATTTTAAATAGGAGGGTTGAATTCGGAGACATAAAGGAGAGTTTGCGTTTTTTTCTATGTCCTTTCCCAACACATTCACTTGTTTATTCAAGCCACAAGCATTTATTATAAATCATCTATATACTAAGAACTGTGTTGGTTCTGGTAATATAAAAATAAAGATAAAACTTTGCTTACATCTCCATGCTCAGGGTCTAGTTGAGATTTGTCTGATTTTGTCAATTCTCTAAGATTGAAAGCTCAGCATAAACTTAACTTTTGTAAGTTACTATTAGTCAACACCCAATTGAAATCTCACTTTCTCTAGGACGACTTTCCTGGATCTCTAGACACTCATGGTTAATAATTTCTTCCAACATAATACCAAATGACTCTATTTACAGCTCTTATTTCATTTATCTTCTTATATTGTAATCATGTGTTCTAATGATAGACTTTCTTACTCAACAATTATTTATTTTCTTAAGAGTATGGATTCTTTCTTGACACAATAAGTACTGAATGAACTAATTACTTGTACAAATATACAAATGAGTGATAGAAAAGTATAGTTCACTATAGGATGTTAATAGAAAATGTTTGTATAAAAATTGTAGAATTACTTGAAATAAATTATAAGAGGTGTAATGACAGTGCAAAGTAAACTAAAATAGGACTGTATTATTTGAGTCGGGTGACCATAAGATTTATTTTCCAAGCCAGGAGAATTTTTTTTTTTTTTTGCAGTACGCGGGCCTCTCACTGTTGTGGCCTCTCCCGTTGCGGAGCACAGGCTCCGGACGCACAGGCTCAGCGGCCATGGCTCACGGGCCCAGCCGCTCCGCGGCATGTGGGATCCTCCCGGACTGGGGCACGAATCCGTGTCCCTTGCATCGGCAGGCGGACCCTCAACCACTGAGCCACCAAGGAAGCCCCAAGCCAGGAGAATTTAAAAAGTGAAAAACACTGTCCTGAATAATCATGGTCGTACATAGGCAGATACAGGAACTCTGCAGACAGTCACTATATTTTAAGGAACTAGATGAGCATTGGTGATGAACAGAAAGATGCTATTAAACAAAGCTTTAGGGAAGGCGACCTATCAAAACAGTCGTATTAACCTTATTTCACTTTACTCATTCTTTTTCAGAGAAAATTCCACTCAGGTTTCTTCCAAGTAAAATAGAATTTTGCTCCTGTGAGCAGTCAGTCAACAAGTTTAACCTAACATCACAAATTAGATATAAATAAACCAACCAACAAAAATGAGGATATAATCACATTTAGCTTTTGGAGCCAAGTAAATATGCTAATTTGAGTGGGCACTCATGCATAGTGAATTGTATTCTAATCTATAACATGATTTTTACAGCTTTGTTTTGCTCAGTAGGATCTGTCATAATGTGTCTAGAACAGAAAGAACAACACTACTGCTCTTTTTATTTCCAAGAATTCTAAAATGCAGCTTCAGAAGAATAGCTACCATCAGCCCTGTGATCATAATACCCGATGTATGGAGCATTGATACATGACTTCCCTGTTCATTACCTAGCACTTCATTCTGGGTGTCACCAGGGTTGCATAAAAAGCCCTTTAAAACATGCTCCACTGTCTCCAGGAGTGAGTATTCACTTCCATTCTTAACTACCACTTACACATGATGATGACTCTTGAGTTTTATCCTCAACCCATAGGTCCCTTAGAAATATATGCATCTTCTTAGTGACTATTTTATCCTAGGTATGGAACAGGAATTGATAATCATCCTCAAGCCTCCAAATCTGTTTTCTCTCTTCTCTTTCCTATCTTGGTTAACGACATTGAAAATGACTTGGAGATGACTTTTTAGACTCCAATTCTCTACAGATTCTTTTTTTTTTTTTTACATCTTTATTGGAATATAGTTGCTTTACAATGTTGTGTTAGTTTCTGCTGTATAACAATGTGAATCAGCTATACGTATATATATATCCCCATATCCCCTCCTTCTTGTGTCTCCCTCTCACCCTCCCTATCCCACCCCTCTAGGTGGTCAGAAAGCAATGAGCTGATCTCCCTGTGCTATGCGGCTGCTTCCCACTAGCTATCTATTTTACATTTGGTAGTGTATATGTGTCCATGCCACTCTCTCACTTCGTCCCAGCTTCCCCTTCCCTCCCCTGACAAATTCTTTATGATTCTTTACAAATTCATCTTTTTTTTCCCCATCCCTTCTCATGTCCGAAATACTTGACTATCTCCATACTGACTGTAGAATTCAGTTAAAATTATGTAACATTGCATACAAAGCCTGTCATAGTTGGACCCTTGTATTTATCTAGTTTATTTTCTGTAACTTCACTGCAGACAAGTTTGTGAGCGTAATGGCATCACATCGTCAATCTATTACTCATTTATATGAGCATAGCTGAGTTAGAACATCTTTTTATATGCATGGTGAAACATTTGGATTTTCTCTTCTGTGAATTATCTTTTCATGGCCTCTTGCAATTTTATTATAGTGTAGCTCACTTTCTTGTTTTAAAACCTCTGTTCATCATAGAATTTTACCTCTGGCTGAATTCTATATTACATTTACTTTTGCAGCTCGACTGGCAGTCTATTGAGTTTGTTTATAGGATGTTTTCTAATGCAAAGCTTTATTTATTTTTATATAGTCTAGCATGCCGCACTTTTGTAGTATCCTTGATATGTCTTGCTTAAGAAATTTTTCTCTTGTCTTAGTTTTTAATTTCTCCAAGATATCTTTACAGGATATCTATGTTGTTGTTTTTGTTTGTTTGTTTTTAGTTTTTAACTATCTAATTCATTTGAATCCATCCCCTTCCCCTTTTTGGTAAGATATGTTTATATTTCCAATCTTATTTTATTTTTCCTAAAGAATAGCAAGTACTGAGTTTTGTTATCTCCATGTATTAATTAAATCATCCATCTTTTTTCTTACTAAACTGAAATATCAACTTCATCATATGTTAAATTCTTATATAAACTGGCATCTCTTTTCTGGATTTTTCTACTCAGTTCACTGATCTAGATTTGACTTTCAGAAGCTTTATAGTATGTATTAAATTTTATAATTTCAATTCCCATTTCTATTCTTAATATAAAAATTTTCTCATCTTTTCTCTGGCTGTATTCCCTTCCCATAGTTGGGCTAAGGCTCTGTAAGTCCTTTCCTCTGGAGAGCAGGTCTTTGTTATGGAGGAAGCTCTCAGTGTATTTCACAAGGGTTAATCCTCCTCTCCCCTTCCCAGAGCTTTTATGAGACCTTCTGCAGATCTTCACCCTGAGAAGCTCCTAGAATTAGACCTTTTGCAGGTCTTCACCCTGAGAACCGCCTAAACTTCTGGATGGTAAAGCCCAAGACAGCGTGCCCCTGGAGGTTCTGTCTCTCATGTTAGTGCACCTTTAGTTTCTGGTAATTCTTCAAAATTACCATTAAATGTTCTGGTTTAAGGCTTCAGCAGCTTCTGCTGCAGGTAAGCGTATATCAGCTGTGTTTCTCTTGTTATGCCATCCCTCCAGATTTCAGGTGGCATTTTGCATTGTGACTTCATGAGTCCAAGAAGTTATTGATTTTCAGACTTCTCACCTTTTGTTGTGTATAAACAAAAGTGCTGACTTCCAAATTCTTTATATGTATGAATTTAACGTGGAAGTCTTAAGAATGTTCTTGGACAAAAATTTACCAAAACTTGTTTTCAGTAAATTTTTAGATTGATTAAAATTATAGACTCTACAGTTATGCTGGAGTTGAACAATTAAATAAATGAATAACAGATGGCTAGAGCCAGGTTTCTCACTGTTGGAGTAGGTATTTACAGACAAGCAAAAAGAGGAGGCTAGAATGGCCCCACCCACCTGGTAATGAATTAGAATTGGAGACATTAGCATGAACTCTTTAGTTTAATATAGATATGGATGGTTACATATAGAAATACGGGACTTCCGTGGTGGCACAGTGGTTTAGAATCTGCCTGCCAATGCAGGGGACACGGGTTCATTCCCTGGTCCAGGAAGATCACACATGCCGTGGAGCAACTAAGCCCGTGTGCCACAACTACTGAGCCTGTGCTCTAGAGGCCGCGAGCCACAACTACTGAGCCCACGTGTCACAACTACTGAAGCCCGCGCGCCTAAAGCCTGTGCTCCGCAACAGGAGAAGCCACTGCAATGAGAAGCGCATGCACTGCAAAGAAGAGTAGCCCCCGCTCGTTGCAACTAGAGAAAGCCAGCACGCAGCAATGAAGACCCAACACAGCCAAAAATAATAAGTAAATTTTTTAAAAAAAGAAATACTTATACATATGTGTATATACACATTTAATATATACACATGTCTTTCCTTGCTCTGTCAACTGAGCCTGGATCATATGGTAGTACCAGGATGTAAAAAGTACAACAAACAAATAACAAACAAAAATACAAACGACCACACACATTGAAGAGGACATATGAACAGGACACAGAAGCTTAATAAAAAACACCCAAAGGCCAAAGCTACAACAATTTGAGCAACAAAATAAATAAAGTGGTATCAGATTATAACCCCAAATATAAATAAGCAACAATGAACACATACTCCTATAAATGGATGATTAAATAAATAAACCATTGGGGGAGAAAGACAAACCCATGCAGAAGAAAGCTATATGGTTTATGCAGAGTTTCCACCCTCAAGGAAGTAGAACATAATTCTGCATTCCATAAATGTGGACTGCACACTGTGACTTCCTTCCAAAGAGTACAGTATGGAAAGAGGAGAAAACAAAAGAGTAACTTCGTAGTGGAAAATCTTAACAAACATTATTTCAATCAAGTAGTTTATTTTAACATCTGCAGTGATAACTAACTTGATAGCAAATACTCTTGATGTGATGTGTAGAGAATGAGGCTTTACTTCTGTGGTCTTCCTCCCAAGAATACATAATCTCACTCTAACCATTAAAAAAAAAATCATATACGTCCCAATTTAGAGATGTTCTACAAAGTACCAGGTGAATATTCCTCAAAATTCTCATGTTCATCAAAAAGATAGAAAGGCTAAGAGCCATCCAGAAAACACTACAATTAAATAGATCATAGTATCCTATTGAGCTCCTGGAACATACACAAAACAGGACATTAGGTAAAAATCTAATAATATCTGAATAGAGTCTGGTCTTTACTTGATAATAATGTATTATTTTGGATTCATTACTTTCAACAAATAAGTCACGTTAATATTCTATGTTAATAATAGGGGAAACAGAGTGTGGGGTATGTGGAAATGGTACCACCTTTACAATTTTTCTGTGAAAATATGTCTATAGTAAATACTAAAATATTAAAATGTCGAGAATTTCAAAATAGATCAAAGTTGTTTCCTTAGTTCACCATCACACTACAGGGGAAGTAGCTTTTCATTCACAGATGTTCCCATGGAATTCTCGGTTTTCCTAATAGAATCCCACTTCTCTCCCATGCCCAACTCTGAGTTGAACAATTATTTCTTGTACCAAGATGGCAACTCAAGAAAAGCCATGGTCTGACAACTTTCCAGGGACTGAAAGTTCACTGCCACTCAAGATCTATCAAAAGCTTAGCCAAGTGAAACCGTATTTCCATAATACTACCCCAGTGAAATGAAATCCATATATTCTACAAAATATTCTGAAATGGTGGACTTAATATATCCTTTTTGGGGGTCATAATCTCTTACTTAGTTTATGGGACACTGTTACCTAAAATATTCTTGTAAGCATTTCATTTACTGATTTTTAAATTCATTTTCTGGGCCCCTCAAAACATTTTCAAATATATCACTAAGATGAAATCCAGGGACACTACACCCAACCGTCACTGGCTGTGGATCAATTACAATGGCTATCTGAGGCTTTGGTATTACTTGTCTGTTGTTGAGTTATGTTGTTGTGAATTTCCCTTTGGCTTGATTTAGTTTCAAGGATAATAGAAGAAATAGCAACCTTGTGTTACTATCTGTCTCCCCTGTAATGGTGTTTGCTTGAGGATATTGTACATTATATTACAGTGTCCTCACCCTTAGGGGTCCTGGGAGAATAATCTTTATACTTTTGATGTCAGGAAGTGGGAGAATGAGGAATGTGAATGCATGCTAAATTCCTTACCTTATTTTAGGAAGGAGTCAAAAGTTATTATATATAACTTAAATATGATTTTGTTTGGAAATGTGGGTTAAGGTAACATTTTGGGAAATATAAAGGCAATTTTAAAAAACATAATAAAAACAGGCTGGATTCCTTTCACTGGAGAAAATAAGAGTAAATATAGTATATGTGGCAGAGAAAAAATAGATAAAACAGATAAACACAACAAAATTTAAAAATAAAGTGACTGAGATAAAACCATGCTATATCAATTACAACAGAAATAGGTTAAGTGTTTAATAAGAAGCAAGGGATTTCATAAGGGGACTGTGCTTCTTATGTGTTGGAAATGACCTAGTTACTGTTCTGACTCGTTACATGGGTGCATTCACTGGACCTGGATGCTAATTATTGGGCTTTTTATCTATCATTACTTGTGTCTACTTTAATAATTTTTTTTATATAAGTACATGCAACTTACAGTAGATACAACAAGCACAACTGACATTGTTTTTAAAATAGAAGGGTGGGCCTTGCCAGGTAAAAGAAAGAAGAAAATAAAGTTGGCTTTATTAATATTAGAAAATAAGAATTCAAAAGAGAAGGCATTAAATGAGATACAGAGGGAAACGTCATAAAAGTTATAATTTTCAAAGAATAAATATTGAGCATGAATATATAGTATTAAATATCTCCTAAATAAAATTTATATAAGGAGAAATTGAAAGCAATATTTATTGTGGAAGCCTTTTACACACTACTCTGTCTTTGATAAATCAACTAAACAAAAAAAATAAGAACATTTAAATAACATAAAGGATGATATTGAAATAAAATGTGTATAAGTTATATAACAGTGAATGCAGTTTCCTTGTAGCAATGAGTGAGGAATTTATCCAATTTGCCATATGTTGGGAAACCTCAAACTCCTCAAAAAAAAAAAAAGAAAAAGAGATTCTGAAACTTTGTAGACTAGACTTTGTTTACAATTTAAATTATGCCTACAGATTTGATTTGCCTACAAATTAAAAATATGAGTGATTATCACATCAGGTTTTTTCAAAGTGCAGTAATATAGGCACACTTATACCCTGATGTTATTTGCATAATTATTGTAAATTTTTTAGAAAGATACTTGGTATTTCTTTAAAGTTCCTTTAACACATTATATACAATTTGACTTAGTAACCTTGTTGCTAGGTATGCATTAACATAAAATAATCTAATATAGAGACAAAGATTTAGAGACAAATTTGACATCTTGTTTTTATATATTTTTATTAAAAAATTAAAACAACTTTCCATGTTAGTACAAGTTTAGTTTAAAGTTTTGATATATGCATACTATGATATCATCTTTGCTAAAATGTTTAAATATTCTAATAAGGAGTTTATCTAAAAAATACAAAACTATAAATAAATAAGTAGGCAAAGAGATAAATGGTGATATATAATGAAATACATATTGGGGGATTATATAGGACTTCCACTTAAAAAACTGTGTAAAATTACAGTGATGCAGATGCAAATATTAACTTTGGCTAATGTTAGTGATATTTATTTTCTTTTTTATATATCACCTTTTTTTCTGAATTTTACATTAGTAAATACAAATTACTTTCAAAAAGATAGGAAATAAATATCTATTAAAATAAATATTTAAAGAAGATGTGTAAGTTAACATAATTCTTTGTTAATTTGATCATTTAAATTTTTTGAATTATAAGTAATGCCACAGCACATTTTAACTTAAATGTTATAGAGTTTAATGTTTTAATTTTTCCAACAAATTGTCATAATTATCTTCAAATATAAATTAATAATGTCAGTATGCAAAATGAATGTAACAAATGTATATAAATATATAACATGCCATACTTAAAACACACATTTCATAGTAGTGCTGGAAAAAATTGTACAAGTCCATTATTCAAACTGAATGGTCAAAGCAGAGATCATGAGCATCTGAAGATAAAGATGGCTTTAATTGCAAAAACAAATAAAACAAAACACTTGTAATTTTTCTTAGGTCATGGTTTGTAGAAACCTTATCTTATTTGTGACATCTAGATCTTATCAGAAAAGGGATAGTAGGTAAAATTCATTTCGACTACATTACTAAAATAGTATATAACAGGGATTCAGCTATAGAAAAAATAAATAGAATTTTTCAATAATTCAAAGATATTCAGTGAATTAGAGGGCACCCATATCATCATTCTAAATATCAATTATAATTGATACTAATAATAGCTTAAATGACATTGCTTTAAAATTTACAAAGTGCTCTCCATTTATACATTTAGTTTTCATATCAACCTTGTAGGAAAGTTGCTATCCACACTTAGGGGAATTTATTAGTGCATACATATTCAGTTCATACTTTATTGTATATACACATTAAAATTGTACTTTATCTATGTTATGCTCAGGCAATTGGTATTTAATTATCACATTCAACAAAATGAACTAAAACTCTGTCACAATTAAATTGAAATTCCAGTTCTTAATTTGCCAAATGTCTGCAGAGCAAGTGAAATAATTTGAGCAAATAACAAAATTGCATAGACACATCTGCTTTCTGGTCAGCATGCAAAAATCTGTGAAATTGGGCTGACTTTCACCAAAACAACATTTTGTAAATGAAAAAAGAAAGTGCACAGAAACATCCAATGCTAAATAGTTCTATGAGTGTTTAACAAGAAGGAAAAATCAAATGATAAGAAAAGTCAAGGCAAATCATCTTTCAGATTACAACTTTAATATGGAGGTTTTAGAAAAAAAATTAAAACTCTTCAATCATCTCCAATCTTTCTGCCAGATGTGGCTCTACCTGCCTCATTCATCTACTCATGATGCTATTTTCTGAAAATTTAGATTAAATAATGGATATAATTTGACTTAATACTAATGTTTCTGTTCTTGGTGTACTTTTGAGTCTATTTTGATTGCTTTGATTAAGCCTCCCAATATATGCTAGGATTCTTAGAGATCACCCCTATGTTACTGTCTTGAAGTAATACCATTTTCCATTAATAGGTATGTATCCTTGGCAATAGGTAAACTAATAATAGAACAAGGATAACTTAACTGGTTTCCAGTTTCAGAATTTATGGATTGATCCTGGATCACATCATGGTATATTTTGCTCTAGCAATGACCAGGATCAACCATTTAATTTGAAATGACAAACTCTTTGACTATATGGGCATTAATACATCACTGCCCTAATAAGGTGTTGATAATTATCTTTATCATTATTATTATCTCTACAGATTGTACACTTTATAAGGTCTCTACTGATGGAAGTAAGAATAAGATTCTACAGTATTTTTCATTATAACTTTGAGGACAGTCTTTCAAAAACCCTAGAGTATTGCATTTCTAGAATATGTCAAGATATTATAGCTTGCAGTAATATTCCTTAACATTATACATAATTTTTTTCTGGAGAAAGGAGGGTTTTAAAGATGGATTCCTGGAAGGAAAACTGAAAAACCTTAATAAAAATTATATTAATATTTTTAATGGTTTAAGCTTAAACAAGCAAGATTTATCTACTCGTAAATAAACTCTTTGGGTGATCTTATAACTACATTAAGGACACAATAGAATTCAACTTAGTTTACTTAGAAGAAAACAACAATCTTTGTATTTGCTGAAAACATGAAAGTAAAATATTACTGCGGAAGACATTTGATTATACAGTGAACAGTCATTAATTTATAAAGGAAATAAAAATGAATCAAAAAAAGAAAAAACTCTGAAGAAATGTGCATGCTTCAGATGAATAATAATAAATCTATGTTTCATATTCCCTTCATCAATATTGAGAATAAACAGCCAATCAATATTCAATTCATAGCAAAATTACACAAATACATTATTTTATAATAATATATTCAACACCTAAATAGCTACCACATATTTTACTACAATCATTTAAATATTATTCATTGAATATCCTTACAGTTAGTATGCTATATTGACATATTAATAATCTAGTTATATTACTCTGTTAAATCAGTTCATTGATTCTGTTATGTGTCTAAGCTTTGTGCTTCCTTAATCAAATGTCTAATTATAAATTCAAGTTATACTCTGGAAGTCAATATTCCAAAATTTACTTCTTCATCCAGATAGTGAATTTTAGTTACAAGTAACTTACATAGGCAAGATCATTTTAAATTAAAATGTAAGTCCACTATGACAGAGACCAACATAATTTGATTTGTTATGTTAGTTAAGAATAGCATTAAATTAGTTTAATGAGATAAAACATTTTTTGAAGCCCAGTACAAATTTTAAAATATGAGAAATATTTTATATTATTACCAACTCACAGCAGGATAAATGGTAATATATGTTTATTGCCTTTTATATACCTTTTATATACCAATTGCCTTTTATATACCATATCCCTACACAGTGAGATAACTGAATTCTTTTTTTTTCTAATTAATTTTTATTGGAGTATAGTTGCTTTACAATGTTGTGTTAGTAATTCTTAATATCACAATACAAAATGATACTCTTGCTTAATATGTTAACAGGAATAAATCCCCTTCAAGTTTCTCAATGCAAGAATGTAGTATATAGATGGTGGAGTAGAAGGATGTGTGGAGTAGAAGGATGTACACAGTCACAATAAAATCAAATCCCATAACTGCTGGGTGGGTGACTCACAAATTAGAGAACATTTATACAACAGAAGTGCACCCACTGGAGTGAAGGTTCTGAGTCCCAGGTCAGGCATGCTGACCTGGGGGTCTGGTAATGGGAGGAGGAATTCCTAGAGAATCAGACTCTGAGGGCGAGCGGGATTTGATTGCAGGACTCTGACAGGACTGGGGGAAACAGAGACTCCACTCTTGGAGGGCACACACAAAATAGTGTGTGCATCAAAACCCAAGGGAAGGAGCAGTGACCCCAGGGGAGACTGAACCAGACCTACCTGCTAGTGTTGGAGGGTCTCCTGCAGAGGCAGGGGGTGGCTGTGGCTCACTGTGGGGACAAGGACACTGACAGCAGAAGTTCTGAGAAATACTCCTTGGGGTGAGCCCTCCAGAGTCCACCATTAGTCCCACCAAAGAGCCCAGGTAGGCTCCAGTGTTGGGTTGCCTCAAGCCAAACAACCAACAGGGAAGGAACCCAGCCCCACCCATCAGCAGACAAGCGGATTAAAGTTTTACTGAGCTCTGCCCACCAGAGCAACACCCAGCTCTACCCACCACCAGTCCCTCCCATCAGGAAACTTGTTCAAGCCTCTTAGATAGCCTCATCCACCAGAGGGCAGAAGGCAGAAGCAAGAAGAATTACAATCCTGCAGCCTGTGGAACAAAAACCACATTCACAGAAAGACAGAGAAGATGAAAAGGCAGAGGGCTATGTACCAGATGAAGGAACAAGATAAAATCCCAGGAAAACAACTAAATGGAGATAGGCAACCTTCCAGAAAAAGAATTCAGAATAATGATAGTGAAGATGATCCTGGACCTCAGAAAAAGAAGGGAGGCAAAGATTGAGAAGATGCAAGAAATGTTTAACAAAGACATAGAAGAATTAAAGAACAAACAAACAGAGATGAATAATACAATAACTGAAATGGAAAATACACTAGAAGGAATCAATAAAAGAATAACTGAGGCAGAAAAATGGATAAGTGACCTGGAAGACAGAATGGTAGAATTCACTGCTGCAGAACACAATAAAGAAAAAAAGATGAAAAGAAATGAAGACAGCCTAAGAGACCTCTGGGACAACATTAAACACAACAACATTCACATTATACGGGTCCCAGAAGGAGAAGAGAGAGAAAGGACCTGAGAAAATATTTGAAGAGACTATAGTCAAAAATTTCCCTAACATGGGAAAGGAAATAGCCACCCAAGTCCTGGAAGCACAGAGAGTCCCATACAGGATAAACTCAAGGACAAACACGCCAAGACACATAGTAATCAAACTGGCAAAAGTTAAAGACAAAGAAAAATTATTGAAAGCAGCAAGGGAAAAATGACAAATAACATATGAGGGAACTCCCATAAGGTTAACTGCTGATTTCTCAGCAGAAACTCTACAAGCCAGAAGGGAGTGGCATGATATACTTAAAGTGATGAAAGGGAAGAACGTACAACCAAGATTACTCTACTCAGCAAGGATCTCATTCAGATTCAATGGAGAAATAAAAAGCTTTACAGACAAGCAAAAGTTAAGAGAATTCAGCACCCCAAACCAGCTCTACAACAAATGCTAAAGGAAATTCTGTAAGTGGGAAACACAAGAGAAGAAAAGGAACTGTGAAAAGAGACCCAAAACAATTAAGAAAATGGTCAAAGGAACATACATATCAATAATTACCTTAAACATGAATGGATTAAATGCTCTAACCAAAAGACACAGACTGGCTGAATGGATATGAAAACAAGACCCATAAATATGCTGTCTACAAGGGACCCACTTCAGACCTAGGGACACATACAAACTGAAAGTGAGGCGATGGAAAAAGATATTCCATGCAAATGGAAATCAGAAGAAAGCTGGAGTAGCAACTCTCATATCAGACAAAATAGACTTTAAAGTAAAGAATGTTACAAGAGACAAGGAAGGACACTACATAATGATCAAGGGATCAATCCAAGAGAATATACAACAATTATAAATATATATGCACCCAACATAGGAGCACCTCAATACATAAGGCAACTGCTAACAGCTAGAAAAGAAGAAATCAACAGTAACACAATAATAGTGGGGGACTTTAACACCTCACTTACACCAATGGACAGATCATCCAAACAGAAATTTAATAAGGAAACGCAAGCTTTAAATGACACAATAGACCAGATAGATTTAATTGATATTTATAGGACATTCCATCCAAAACCAGCAGATTACACTTTCTTCTCAAGTGCGCATGGAACATTCTCCAGGATAGATCACATCTTGGGTCACAAATCAATCCTCAGTAAATTTAAGAAAATTGAAATCATATCAAGCATCTTTTCTGGCCACAAGACTATGAGATTAGAAATCATTTACAGGGACAAAAACGTAAAAAACACAAACACATGGAGGCTAAACAATATGTTACTAAATAACCAAGTGATCACTGAAGAAATCAAAGAGGAAATTGAAAAATACCTAGAGACAATGAAAACATGACGATCCAAAACCTATGGGATGCAGCAAAAGCAGTTCTAAGAGGGAAGTTTATATCTATACAAGCCTACCTCAAGAAACAAGAAAAACCTGAAATAAACAATCTAACCTTACACCTAAAGGAACTAGAGAAAGAAGAACAAACAAAACCCCAAGTTAGCAGAAGGAAAGAAATCATAAAGATCAGAGCAGAAATAAATGAAATAGAAACAAAGAAAACAATAGCAAAGATAAGTAAAACTAAAAGCTGATTCTTTGAGAAGATAAATAAAAGTGATAAACCATTAGCCAGACTCATCAAGAAACAGAGGGAGAGGACTCAAATCAATAAAATTAGAAATGAAAAAGAAGTTACAACAGACACCACAGAAATACAAAGCATCCTAAGAGACTACTACAAGCAACTCTATGCCAATAAAATGGACAACCTGGAAGAAACTGACAAATTCTTAGAAAGGTATAGCCTTCCAAGGCTGAACCAGGAAGAAATAGAAAATATGAACAGACCAATCACAAGTAATTAAATTGAAACTGTGATTAAAAATCTTCCAACAAACTAAAGTCCAGGACCAGATGGCTTCACAGGTGAATTCTGTCAAATATTTAGAGAAGAGCTAACACCCATCCTTCTCAAACTCTTCCAAAAAATTGTGGAGGAAGGAACACTCCCAAACTCATTTTATGAGGTCACCATCACCTTGATACCAAAACCAAAGATACTACAAAAAAAAAAAAAAAAAAGAAAATTACAGGCCAATATCACTGATGAATATAGATGCAAAAATCCTCAACAAAATACTAGCAAACAGAACCCAGCAACACATTAAAAGGATCAAACACCATGATCAAGTGGGATTGATCCCAGGGATGCAAGGATTCTTCAATATACACAAATCAATCAATGTGATACACCATATTAACAAACTGAAGAATAAAAACCATATGATCTTCTCAATAGATGCAGAAAAAGCTTTTAACAAAATTCAACACCCATGTATGATTAAAAAAACTCTCCAGAAAGTGGGCATCGAGGGAACCTACATCAACATATTAAAGGCCATATATGACAGACCCACAGTAAACATCATTCTCAATGGTGAAAAACTGAAAACATTTTCTCTAAGATCAGGAACAAGACAAGGATGTCCACTCTCACCACTATTATTCAACATAGTTTTGGAAGTCCTAGCCATGGCAATCAGAGAAGAAAAAGAAATAAAAGGAATACAAATTGGAAAAGGAGAAGTAAAACTGTCACTGTTTGCTGATGACATGATACTATATATAGAGAATCCTAAAGATGCCACCAGGAAACTACTAGAGCTAATCAATGAATTTGGTAAAGTTGCAGGATACAAAATTAATGCACAGAAATCTCTTGCAGTCCTATACACTACTGATGAAAAACCTAAAAGAGAAATTAAGGAAACACTCCCATTTCCCATTGCAACAAAAATAATAAAATACCTAGGAAGAAACCTACCTAGGGAGACAAAAGACTTGTATGCAGAAAACTATAAGACACTGATGAGAGAAATCAAAGATGATACCAACAGATGGACAGACATACCATGTTCTTGGATTGTAAGATTCAATATTGTGAAAATGATTATACTACCGTAAGCAATCTACAGATTCAATGCAATCCCTATCAAATTATCAATGGCATTTTTTAACAGAAGTAGAACAAAAAATATTAAAATTTGTATGGAGACACAAAAGAGTCTAAATAGCCAAAACAGTCTTGAGGGAAAAGAACGGAACTGGAGGAATCAGAGTCCCTGACTTCAGCCTATATTACAAAGCTACAGTAATCAAACAATATGGTACTGGCTCAAAAACAGAAACATAGATCAATGGAACAAGATAGAAACCCCAGAGATAAATCCATGCACCTATGGTCAACTAATCTATGACAAAGGAAGCAAGGATATACTGTGGAGAAAAGACAGTCTCTTCAATAAGTGGTGCTGGGAAAACTGGACAGCTACATGTAAAAGAATGAAGTTAGAACACTCCCTAACACCGTACACAAAAATAAACTCAGGGCTTCTCTGGTGGCGCAGTGGTTGAGAGTCCACCTACCGATGCAGGGGACACGGGTTCGTGCCCCGGTCCGGGAAGATCCCACTGGGCCCGTGAGCCATGGCCGCTAAGGCTGCACGTCCCAACCCTGTGCTCCGCCACGGGAGAGGCCACAACAATGAGAGGGCTGCATACCGAAAAAAAAAAAAAACCCGAAATGGATTAGAGACCTAAATGTAAGACCAGACACTACAAAAATCTTAGAGGAAAACATAGGAAGAACAATCTTTGACATAAATCACAGCAAGATCTTTTTTGATCCACCTCCTAGAGTAATGGAAATAAAAAGATAAATAAACAAATGGGATCTAATGAAACTTAAAAGCTTTTGCACAGCAAAGGAAACCATAAACAAGATGAAAAGACAACCCTCGGAATGGGAGAAAATATTTGCAAATGGATCAACAGACAAAGTATTAATCTCCAAAATATATAAACATCTCATGCAGCTCAATATTAAAAAAACAAACAACCTAATCCAAAAATGGGCAGAAGACCTAAATAGACATTTCTCCAAAGAAGACATACAGATAGCCAAGAAGCACATGAAAAGCTACTCAACATCACTAATTATTAGAGAAATGCAAATCAAAATTACAATGAGGTATCACCTCACACAAGTCAGAATGGCCATCATCAAAAAGTCTACAAACTATAAATACTGGAGAGGGTGTGGAGAAAAGGGAACCCTCTTGCACTGTTGGTGAGAATGTAAATTGATACAGCCACTATGGAGAACAGTATGGAGGTTCCTTAAAAAACTAAAAATAGAACTACCATAGGATCCAGCAATCCCACTACTTGGCATATACCCAGAGAAAACCATAAATCAAAAAGACACATGCACCCCAATGTTCATTGCAGCACTATTTACAACAGTTGGGTCATGTTAGCAACCTAAACACCCATTGACAGATGAATGGATAAAGAAGATGTGGTACATATATACAATGGAATATTACTCAGCCATAAAAAGGAACAAAACTGTGTCATTTGTTGATACATGGATGGATCTAGAGACTGTCATACAGAGTGAGGTAAGTCAGAAAGAGAAAAACAAATATCGTATATTAATGCATATATGTGGAACCTAGAAAAATGGTACAAATGAACCAGTTTGCAGGGCAGAAATTGAGACACAGATGTAGAAAACAAACGTATGGACAACAAGGGGGGAAAGCAGTGGGGTGTGGTGGTGGTGGTGTGATGAATTGGGCTATTGGGATTGACATGTATGCACTGATATGTATAAAATTGATGACTAATAAGAACCTGCTGTATAAAAACAAAAAGTTGACTGAAATGATATTTGCATTTCTGTACATGGTTGTGTGCATGTGATCAATGGGAAGAAATATACAAAATTACATCTAATAAAGAGAGTTGTACTAAAAATAAAAATAAAAAAGAAGGTGGTATACATTGTTCAGATAAAGCAGTTCCCAGGTACATTCTTCAAACTATTCTTATTTTTTTTCCTTCTGAGACATTTAAAAGTAAGGTATACAGGGCTTCCCTAGTGGCGCAGTGGTTGAGAGTCCGTCTGCCGATGCAGGGGACACAGGTTCGTGCTCTGGTCCGGGAAGATCCCACATGCCGCGGAGCGGCTAGGCCCGTGAGCCATGGCCACTGAGCCTGCGCGTCCGGAGCCTGTGCTCCGCAACGGGAGAGGCCACAACAGTGAGAGGCCCGCGTATCGCAAAAAAAAAAAAAAAAAAAGTAAGGTATATAGACATGGTATACCTCTAATTTTTCTAGATTAATACCCTATAGATGTGGTTTTCATAATCATAATACCATTTCCATGTTTAAAATACTAACATCTATTCAGCAACATATTCTAATATATGCTAAATAATTCCAATTCTCCTGAAAACCTTTTATACCTTTTGTTTGTTTGCTTTTCTATCCAGGATCCTATCAATTTTTCACACCTTTTTTTTCAGTTTTTTATCTTTAGATTTTCATAATCTAAATAGTCTCAAATCTTTTTCTCCCCATGAGAGTGCAGTTTTGAAGATTCCAGTTCTAGGTTTCTTATAAAACAGTAAGATTTGCAATCTGCAATCAGATTTTGACTTGTTTTCTCAAGAGTAGACTGTGTTACATATTTTATCAATAATACAACACAGGTATTATGACCTTTGCCATTGTTTATCATCAAGAGGTTCTTAGTAAGTTCCTGTTTAGGATGAGAATCACCTGTACTAAGGTGGTTATCGCCAGGTCACTCAAAGTTAAGAAACATATTCCACTTTGAAACTGATACTTAGGTTTTGGCAGAATTCTTTGAGACCATGTGAAAATCCTATTTTCTAACCACCCAACTAAAGATCCATGCCTTGTAATTTTACATTGGAAATTAGTTGTAAAATTGAGATATCCTAATTGCATAATTTCTTCTATATTGATTACCTGATATTTTCTGTAAAAAGTATCTTTCTTTTTATCTTTTTCTTACAATATTTTTAATTTTTAGCATCTCTCTATACTAGTTATTTTACATATAATAAATGTTTACTACATTAACATGTTTTTCATGTCAAATTAATGAAGCTTGCATTCTTACATGACAAATTGCAAGATCAAATCTGGAATTGTATGTTTCCCCAGCAGCTCTCTCTAGTTCCATTTAGTGGCAGCTGGTTTTAGGAAGTGAAGATTTAGACACTAGGTGTGCTCACAGATACCGGGATTATTGTTCTAAACCCATTTAGTGGTCATATATATCATGAGTTGATAGCTCTAGTTGAAGTCCACCTTCCAGCATACTTGTGATCAACTAAGGCATTCAAGTTGTTTGCTACTGCCTTCTCATTAGTCCAATAAACATAACATCATCAATGGAATCTTGTAATGTTCTGTAGACTATGAAAATAAACAAAATTCCTCAAGCCTGTATAATAATAGAGAGACAAAGAGTTGAAAAAGCAGTGCAATAAAATATTGAAGATATACTGCTGCCCTATGAGGTAGAAGCAAATTGCTTCTGATTATCTTTGTGAATTTTGGTGAAAACAAATTTGTCAGGTCGAGAGATGCATACCAAATTCCAGCAGGTAAGGCAAAGATAACATATCAAAATAACAGCAGTGATTGGTCAGAACCTGATTAAGTTTACCAAAATCCAAAGTAAGAGATCTATCAGTCTTTTCTTTGGCCAAGCAGGATAGTAAAATGGGGACGTAATAGGAATTAATACCCTTCGATCCTGTAAGTCCTTTTTGGGGCACTAATATTTGCAATTCCCCAGGAATGCAATATTGCTTTCAGTTTATTATTTTAGTGAGGGACTAGGGGGTCATTATTCCTACCTCACTCTATGACCTATTAGCCATATGGGTAATCTGTCCATAATTAAGCATATTTATCTGTCTTACATATATTGAAACTAAGCACATAACTAGCATAGATCGGACTCAGGCCAAGATTCCCTCCATAAGCCTCAGAGTCACCACTCTGTTCCTCTAACAATGAAGGTTTTGGTCTTTGGTATTGATATCAGTTCATATGCAATATCTAAGAGTCTCCGGATTTCCCTTACTAGGGTACTGACACCTTCGTAAATGGCCACAGAATCCTCAAAAAATGCTTAGAGGAAGATTCAGAGTCTACAGATATGGCTTTGTTGCAGGATCTTTTCTCTAAAGGGTTTAGACTACCCTTTGGTTAAGGAGCTACAAGTCTGTAAACAGACTTTTTCTGAGACCTGGGTAAGAACTCATGAATTCCCACTGCCGTTTCTCCACTTGGGTTTCTCCCCACTAGACGTGGAAATCTGCTGCTTGTATAGGCAAGTGTTTCCTTAGTAGGTTGCCTATGTGTTCATTCCTAGGGACCGGAGGATCCGTAAACCACTGCAAATGATCACTGAGGTTCATAATACTTTGTTTATTCCTCTGTCTCCAATAATTTGTACAGTAATAGTGCTCATTTTGTCTCTCGGTATCAAGAGTCGCCACTTGAGCTTTTTCTTCTATGGAGTCCAACATCAAAGAGTCAAATTCCATGGTATTTCTCCTACTTTTACTGCCAGCCTACAAAGGGTGGTGATCACAGAGGTTACTGCAGTTACAGAATGGGTGAGCTGGTCCCACCTAATCTATCCACTACAGTATCCCTTTTCCTGAACCTTTAGAGCTACTCACCTCTTCGCAGAGTCAGGAAAATTTTGATATTTCAAATCACTGTCTTTAGGAACTATGTATTCCAGGCTTCAGTTAACCAACCTATTGGGCTCTCCTATACTGGAAACAATATATTAATTCCCAATCCAGGGTAAGTTCATATATATCTAATACATTCAGTCTAGTCTAGTTTTAAAGGTGCTCTTCTACATTCAATACTTTTATGACTAGTTACTACACCTCTAACTTAAACTCCTAATAATTCAACAGAGCAGGATCTTGCATCATTAATACAATCAATCTGCCACAGTTCACCCTCTGGCTATAATTATTCACTTCCATTCCATATGTTCATCCTCATCACAGGAAACTTCAATCACAACTGTGGGTATAGAATCAAGTTTCTTGTGGTTGACATCACACTTGGAAGTGTCTTTTTAGATATGACTCTTCATCCAGAGACTTATGGAATACAAACATTATTTGTCATCCTCACACCGAACATGCAATGGTGAAATGGACAAGAAAACCAAAAGCAAATAGCATGGACAGCTGTTAAATAGCTGTTGAGATTAGAAGAAAATAGACTGAGTGGACCTTTAAACACACTGAGGCGGGGGGAAATGGTTGGAAGCAGCATGGGTAGATGGAGAACGTTAAAATTCTATGAACAAGAGGATTCTTACATAAAGCCAATAAAAACAAAGAGTACTGACCTAAATTTAATATGGGATCAGCTTACAAACAGGAAAATAAAATCAACAACAGTAAATTACTGAGACTTAGAAGTATAGATATTGAGTAAATGAATGAAGAAAGTTCCAAGACGTCAAGATATTGTCCAATCCCAAATCCCAGACAAAGAGAACAGACTTGTGGTTGCCAGGGTGGGGGCAGGGGGATTGGACAGGACTGGGATGGACTGGGAGTTTGGGGTTGGTAGCTGCCAACTATTACATTTAGAATGGATAAACAACAAGGTCCTACTGTAGAGCACAGGAAACTATATTCAATATCCTGTGATACATCATAATGGAAAAGAATATATAAAAGAATGTATATATGTGTATAACTGAGTCACTTTGATGTACAGCACAACATTGTAAATCAACTATATTTCAATAAAAAATTTTTTTTTATATTTCCCAAAAAAAATCCCAGAAAACTTATTTTTCATCACTGGGGAAATACCTCCACCACCACACATAGAAAGTATTGAAATACTTCTTTCCAAAGGAACTAAGTATTGTAAAAATACTTGTTGGCTTTGAAATGCTTAGGGACATTTTGGGGCTCTTTGCTGCAATGTTTGACTTAAAATCTGTCCTTAAGTTTATATTAATTAATTTCAAAGCAAACCAATACTTAAAAGCTTATATGAATGTGGAATTTTATATAACTGGCAAATAACTAGTGCTACTGAATTTTGTTATTTATGTTTGCATTACAATAATATGCAAGTACTATTTTGTGAAAGTCTGTTAAAACTTCCTAAAATAAGCTGAAACCTAAAACTAACCCAGTATAAAATTTAAATCCTTATTCAAAAACGTGATTAGAGGGCTTCCCTGGTGGCACAGTGGTTAAGACTCCGCCTGCCAATGCAGGGGACACGGGTTCAATCCCCGGCCCGGGAATATCCCACATGCCGAGGAGCAACTAAGCCCATGTGCCACAACTATTGAGCCTGTGCTCTAGAGCCCACGAGCCACAACTACTGAGCCTGTGCACCACAACTACTGAGCCCAAGTGCCACAACTACTGAACCCACGTGCCACAACTACTGAAGCCCATGCGCCTAGAGCCCATGCTCCGCAACAAGAGAAGCTACTGCAATGAGAAGCCCGTGCACCACAACGAAGAGTAGTCCCCGCTCACCACAGCTAGAGAAAGCCCGTGCACAGCAACAAAGACCCAACACAGCCAAGAATAAAATTAATTAATTAAAAACAAAAAATGTGATTATAATTTGCCCAAACATAACTCCTTGTTAACAGTCTTGTTATTGGGAATTTTTGAAGTATGGCTAATTATCTAATGAGAAGTAGTGAACATTAGTGTCAGGTGATTATTTTTCTTATGTGTATCTGCATATTTAATGTTAGGTTAGATTATATTTTCTGGAATTTTACAATAGCAAGACACTTCAAGATTCTCTATTTTAAATCTCATATCTTCAAAACCAAAGTTCTTTAGATTAAATGACTTGTCTATTTAATCTAAATTAGACCACAGAGAGGGTTAGCAGACCACAGAGAGGGTTAGCAGAAGTGAAACAAAACCCTGCAAAGACATACTTTCCCACTACTCCACTTAACTTGAATTTTCAGTTAACAAGAAACAATTAACAGAAAGACCATCCCTTTTATATCTTTCTGTAAAATAGAGTTTTCTGTGAGAAACAAATTTTATTATAGGGCAATAATTGGACCTGATCTATAAAATAAAAATCAGGTAATGCTGGTATATCTAGAATAAAAGGCCCTGGAAAAGAAACTATCTGGCATTATTAAAAACAAAATAAAATATGAATTTTAAATTGGTACTCAATATCTTAAGGCTACTCTAGTTCATTGCAGTATCATTATGGCATTGATGAGTGTGGGAAAAGCCTAAGAAAAGCTGCTAGAATGACATTGATAAATGTGGGAAGGACATGTGAATTTTTTCAGACTGACAGGTTTTTTTTTGAACCCATCTGCAAGGCTGTTTTACAGGAAATGACAATCTTCTCTGCTACTTAAAGAAAATGATTGTATCTGGCCCAAAGACAGACTCTTAATAATGAAACCAGTTGTTTGTATCCCCTTTCCATTGATTTTTTTTCCTGAGAAAATATAATTATACTAGCTGAGAAATTCTTTGCCACCCTTGTCATTAGTTTCTCACAGACTAAGCCACTTTGGTGTCACAGATTTCACCTTCTGATTACAGCATAAAGGAAATCACTCACCTCCAGCAGGCCTGCTGGCTTGTGTTCCTCCCCTCCAGCTCCCTTATCCTCACATCTCCAACAGGCCACATGCTCTGCCGGCTCCAGTCCGCATCCCTGGTACAGGAAGCTGCAAATCAAAGCCAGGGCAGCAGGAGCTGGTGGGCCCTCCTAGCATGCAAGGTCAGAGGCAGATGGGCTTCGTGAATTGTCCCTTGACTCTGCATTTCATGGAGTGAGACCCTATGTCTTGGGAAAGACCTCTATGATTACACCAAATTCTTGCTTATGTTTATGGGGGATCTACATTCATCTCTTTACATGTGTGATGAGAAGGGAAGGCATTGGACCACTTCCCCCATTGTAAAGGTTTCAGCATGCCTTTCCATTCATGTTTTATCACTTGTACCATTCCACGATTAAAGACAACAAGGAAAAGACAAACACATTTCTCCATGTGACGCTCTATGCCTATTTTCAGTTGGATTCCATCCAAAAGAATATCCCCATTGCTTGTGCTGTTATTTACGGGAACTTAAAAGCCATGACCAGTCATCTCTCAGGCAGAATCTAAAAACCATTTAAAATCATGTGTAACGTTGTACACCAAGCAGCAATATAAATCACTTCAAGACCACTTGGGACAAAGTATATGATACTTGTCATGCAACCGAAAGCTTCCTAAGTGGTCTGCGTTAAAACTCTATAAATATCTGGAACAATTGTAACAAATTATATAGGAACATTTTAATAATGATATTCAATTATTTCTTAAATACATTTGCCCTGAATGCAATTGAGATGCTCGTGGCATTTCTTTTTAATAAAATAGTTTAAAGAAATCACAGTTAATATTTTTATATTCTAACTCTATCAATAACTAACTGGAGAATTGTTTAATGGATAGTCTCATCTTATATAGGTAGATCTAGTTTTGAATGTTTAGAGAAAACATGTGAAAGGTTAATGAGTTTGAATGTTTAGAGAAAACATGTGAAAGGTTAATAGGTGAAGACAAATCCCATTAGGGCTGTGAAAAGAGCACAGTAGTACTGAGAATAATAATAAAAAAGTATTGGAGGTATGAAGCTGCAAACCAGTGTGCTTAGTTATAAATTACTGATTACTATTAATTATTTTTAAACCCTGAGATCATTTAAATTTTTTCTTCAGATATTATTTTTTTTTAACATCTTTATTGGGGTATAATTGCTTTACAATGGTGTGTTAGTTTCTGCTTTATAACAAAGTGAATCAGTTATACATATACATATGTTCCCATATCTCTTCCCTCTTGCGTCTCCCTCCCTCCCACCCTCCCTATCCCACCACTCCAGGCTGTCACAAAGCACCAAGCCAATATCCCTGTGCCATGCGGCTGCTTCCCACTAGCTATCTACCTTACTACGTTTGTTAGTGTGTATATGTCCATGACTCTCTCTCGCCCCGTCACAGCTCACCCTTCCCCTCCCCATAACCTCAAGTCCGTTCTCTAGGAGGTCTGCGTCTTTATTCCTGCCTTACCCCTAGGTTCTTCATGACATTTTTTTTTCTTAAATTCCATATATATGTGTTAGCATACGGTATTTGTCTTTTTCTTTCTGACTTACTTCACTGTGTATGACAGACTCTAGGTCTATCCACCTCATTACAAATAGCTCAATTTCGTTTCTTTTTATGGCTGAGTAATATTCCATTGTATATATGTGCCACATCTTCTTTATCCATTCATCCGATGAAGGGCACTTAGGTTGTTTCCATCTCCGGGCTATTGTAAATAGAGCTGGAATGAACATTTTGGTACATGACTCTTTTTGAATTTCGGTTTTCTCAGGGTATATGCCCAGTAGTGGGATTGCTGGGTCATATGGTAGTTCTATTTGTAGTTTTTTAAGGAACCTCCATACTGTTCTCCATAGTGGCTGAACCAATTCACATTCCCACCAGCAGTGCAAGAGTGTTCCCTTTTCTCCACACCCTCTCCAGCATTTATTGTTTCTAGATTTTTTGATGATGACCATTCTGACTGGTGTGAGATGATATCTCATTGTAGTTTTGATTTGCATTTCTCTAATGATTAATGATGTTGAGCATTCTTTCATGTGTTTGTTCGCAGTCTGTATATCTTCTTTGGAGAAATGTCTATTTAGGTCTTCTGCCCATTTTTGGATTGGGTTGTTTGTTTTTTTGTTATTGAGCTGCATGAACTGCTTGTAAATTTTGGAGATTAATCCTTTGTCGGTTGCTTCATTTGTAAATATTTTCTCCCATTCTGAGGGTTGTCTTTTGGTCTTGTTTATGGTTTCCTTTGCTGTGCAAAAGCTTTGAAGTTTCATTAGGTCCCATTTGTTTACTTTTGTTTTTATTTCCATTACTCTAGGAGGTGGGTCAGAAAGAATCTTGCTGTGATTTATGTCATAGAGTGTTCTGCCTATGTTTTCCTCTAAGAGTTTGATAGTTTCTGGCCTTATATTTAGGTCTTTAATCCATTTTGAGCTTATTTTTGTGTATGGTGTTAGGGAGTGATCTAATCTGATACTTTTACATGTACCTGTCCAGTTTTCCCAGCACCACTTATTGAAGAGGCTGTCCTTTCTCCACTGTACATTCCTGCCACCTTTGTCAAAGATAAGGTGTCCATATGTGCATGGGTTTATCTCTGGGCTTTCTATCCTGTTCCATTGATCTATCTTTCTGTTTTTGTCCCAGTACCATACCGTCTTGATAACTGTAGCTTTGTAGTATAGTCTGAAGTCAGGGAGCCTGATTCCTCCAGTTCCTTTTTTTGTTCTCAAGATTGCTTTGGCTATTCGGGGTCTTTTGTGTTTCCATACAAATTACGAAATTTTTTGTTCTAGTTCTGTGAAAAATGCCAGTGGTAGTTTGATAGGGATTGCATTGAATCTATAGATTGCTTTGGGTAGTAGAGTCATTTTCACAATGTTGATTCTTCCAATCCAAGAACATGGTATATCTCTCCATCTATTTGTATCATCTTTAATTTCTTTCATCAGTGTCTTATAATTTTCTGCATACAGGTCTTTTGTCTCCTTAGGTATGTTTATTCCTAGATATTTTATTCTTTTTGTTGCAATGGTAAATGGGAGTGTTTTCTTGATTTCACTTTCAGATTTTTCATCATTAATATATAGGAATGCCAGAGATTTCTGTGCATTAATTTTGTATCCTGCCACTTTACCAAATTCATTGATTAGCTCTAGTAGTTTTCTGGTAGCATCTTTAGGATTCTCTATGTATAGTATCATGTCATCTGCAAACAGTGACAGCTTTACTTCTTCTTTTCCGATTTGGATTCCTTTTATTTCCTTCTCTTCTCTGATTGCTGTGGCTAAAACTTCCAAAACTATGTTGAATAAGAGTGGTGAGAGTGGGCAATCTTGTCTTGTTCCTGATCTTAGTGGAAATGCTTTCAGTTTTTCACCATTGAGGATGATGTTTGCTGTGGGCTTGTCGTATATGGCCTTTATTATGTTGAGGAAAGTTCCCTCTATGCCTACTTTCTGCAGGGTTTTTATCATAAATGGGTGTTGAATTTTGTCAAAAGCTTTCTCTGCATCTATTGAGATGATCATATGGTTTTTCTCCTTCAATTTGTTAATATGGTTTATCACATTGATAGATTTGCGTATATTGAAGAATCCTTGCATTCCTGGAATAAACCCCACTTGATCATGGTGTATGATCCTTTTAATGTGCTGTTGGATTCTCTTTGCTAGTATTTTGTTGAGGATTTTTGCATCTATGTTCATCAGTGATATTGGTCTGTAGTTTTCTTTCTTTGTGACATCCTTGCCTGGTTTTGGTATCAAGGTGATGGTGGCCTCGTAGAAGGAGTTTGGGAGTGTTCCTCCCTCTGCTATATTTTGGAAGAGTTTGAGAAGGATAGGTGTTAGCTCTTCTCTAAATGTTTGATAGAATTCGCCTGTGAAGCCATCTGGTCCTGGGCTTTTCTTTGTTGGAAGATTTTTAATCACAGTTTCAATTTCAGTGCTTGTGATTGGTCTGTTCATATTTTCTATTTCTTCCTGATTCAGTCTTGGCAGGTTGTGCATTTCTAAGAATTTGTCCATTTCTTCCAGATTGTCCATTTTATTGGCATAGAGTTGCTTGTAGTAATCTCTCATGATCTCTTTTATTTCTGCAGTGTCAGTTGTTACCTCTCCTTTTTCATTTCTAATTCTATTGATTTGAGTCTTCTCCCTTTTTTTCTTGATGAGTCTGGCTAGTGGTTTATCTATTTTGTTTATCTTCTCAAAGAACCAGCTTTTAGTTTTATTGATCTTTGCTATTGTTTCCTTCATTTCTTTTTCATTTATTTCTGATCTGATTTTTATGATTTCTTTCCTTCTGCTAGCTTTGGGGTTTTTTTGTTCTTCTTTCTCTAATTGCTTGAGGTGCAAGGTTAGGTTGTTTATTCGAGATGTTTCCTGCTTCTTAAGGTGGGCTTTTATTGTTATAAACTTCCCCCTTAGAACTGCTTTTGCTGCATCCCACAGGTTTTGGGTCGTTGTGTCTCCATTGTCATTTGTTTCTAGGTATTTTTTGATTTCCTCTTTGATTTCTTCAGTGATCACTTCATTATTAAGTAGTGTATTGTTTAGCCTCCATGTGTTTGTATTTTTTACAGATCTTTTCCTGTAATTGATATCTAGTCTCATGGCGTTGTGGTCAGAAAAGATACTTGATACAATTTCAATTTTCTTAAATTTACCAAGGCTTGATTTGTGACCCAAGATATGATCTATCCTGGAGAATGTTCCATGAGCACTTGAGAAAAATGTGTATTCTGTTGTTTTTGGATGGAGTGTCCTATAAATATCAATTAAGTCCATCTTGTTTAATGTATCATTTAAAGCTTGTGTTTCCTTATTTATTTTCATTTTGGATGATCTGTCCATGGGTGAAAGTGGGGTGTTTAAGTCCCCTACTATGAATGTGTTACTGTCGATTTCCCCTTTTATGGCTGTTAGTATTTGCCTTATGTATTGAGGTGCTCCTATGTTGGGTGCATAAATATTTACAATTGTTATATCTTCTTCTTGGATCGATCCCTTGATCATTATGTAGTGTCCTTCTTTGTCTCTTTTAATAGTCCTTATTTTAAAGTCTATTTTGTCTGATATGAGAATTGCTACTCCAGCTTTCTTTTGGTTTCCATTTGCATGGAATATCTTTTTCCATCCCCTTACTTTCAGTCTGTATGTGTCTCTAGGTCTGAAGTGGGTCTTTTGTAGACAGCATATATAAGGGTCTTGTTTTTGTATCCATTCAGCTAATCTGTGTCTTTTGGTGGGAGCATTTAGTCCATTTACATTTAAGGTAATTATCGATATGTATGTTCCTATTCCCATTTTCTAAATTGTTTTGGGTTCGTTATTATAGGTCTTTCCCTTCTCTTGTGTTTCTTGCCTAGAGAAGATCCTTTAGCATTTGTTGTAAAGCTGGTTTGGTGGTGCTGAACTCTCTCAGCTTTTGCTTGTCTGTAAAGGTTTTAATTTCTCCATCAAATCTGAATGAGATCCTTGCTGGGTAGAGTAATCTTGGCTGTAGGTTTTTCTCTTTCATCACTTTCAGTATGTCCTGCCACTCCCTTCTGGCTTGTAGGGTTTCTGCTGAGAGATCAGCTGTTAACCTTATGGGGATTCCCTTATGTGTTATTTGTTGTTTTTCCCTTGTTGCTTTTAATATGCTTTCTTTGTATTTAATTTTTGACAGTTTGATTAATATGTGTCTTGGCGTATTTCTCCTTGTATTTATCCTGTATGGGACTCTCTGTGCTTCCTGGACTTGATTAACTATTTCCTTTCCCATATTAGGGAAGTTTTCAACTATAATCTCTTCAAATATTTTCTCAGTCCCTTTCTTTTTCTCTTCTTCTTCTGGAACCCCTATAATTCGAATGTTGGTGCGTTTAATGTTGTCCCAGAGGTCTCTGAGACTGTCCTCAGTTCTTTTCATTCTTTTTTCTTTATTCTGCTCTGCAGTAGTTATTTCCACTATTTTATCTTCCAGGTCACTTATCCATTCTTCTGCCTCAGTTATTCTGCTATTGATCCCATCTAGAGTATTTTTAATTTCATTTATTGTGTTGTTCATCGTTGCTTGTTTCATCTTTAGTTCTTCTAGGTCCTTGTTAACTGATTCTTGCATTTTGTCCATTCTATTGTCCATTCTATCTCCAAGATTTCGGATCAACCTTACTATCATTATTCTGAATTCTTTTTCAGGTAGACTGCCTATTTCCTCTTCATTTTTTAGGTCTGGTGCATTTTTATCTTGCTCCTTTATCTGCTGTGTGTTTTTCTGTTTTCTCATTTTGCTTATCTTACTGTGTTTGGGGTCTCCTTTTTGCAGGCTGCAGGTTCGTAGTTCCTCCTGTTTTTGATGTCTGTCTCCAGTGGCTAAGGTTGGTTCAGTGGGTTGTGTAGGCTTCCTGGTGGAGGGGACTAGTGCCTGTGTTGTGGTGGATGAGGCTGGATCTTGTCTCTCTAGTGGGCAGGTTCACGTCTGGTGGTGTGTTTTGGGGTGTCTGTGGCCTTATTATGATTTTAGGCAGCCTCTCTGCTAATGGGTGGGGTTGTGTTCCTGTTTTGCTAGTTGTTTGGCACAGGTTGTCCAGCACTGTGGCTTGCTGGTCGTTGAGTGAAGCTGAGTGCTGGTGTTAAGATGGAGGTCTCTGGGAGATTTTCGCCGTTTGATATTATGTGGAGCTGGGAGGTCTCTTGTGGACCAGTGTCCTGAAGTTGGCTCTCCTACATCAGAGGCAGAGCCCTGACTCCTGGCTGGAGCACCAAGAGCCTTTCATCCACATGGCTCAGAATAAAAGGGAGAAAAAGTAGAGGGAATTAGTAGAAGTATGAGGAAAGAAAGAAGGAAAGGAGGGAAGGAAGGAGGGAAGGAAGGAAGGAAGGAAGAAAGAAAGAAGCAAAGAAGGAAGGAAGGCAAGAAGGAATGAAAGGAGGGAGGGAGGGAGGGAGGAAGGAAGGAAGGAGGGAAAGAAGGAAAAACAGAAAGAAAGAAGATACAGTAAAAATAAAATAAAGTATAATAAAGTTATTGAATTAAAAAATTCTTATTTAGGAAAAAAAAAAGGGACGGATAGAACCTTAGGACAAATGTTGGAAGCAAAGCTATACAGACAAAATCTTACACAGAAGCGTACACATACACCCTCACTAAAAGAGGTAAAGGGGGAAAAATCATAAATCTTGCTGTCAGAGACCACCTCCTCAATTTGGGATGATTCGTTGTCTAAAGGAGGGAAGGAAGGAAGGAAAGAAAGAAAGAAAGGACGAAGGTAAAGTATAATAACGTTCTTAAAATTAAAATTGATTATTAAGAAAAAAAATTTTAAGAAAAAACCATGGACGGATAGAACCCTAGGACAAATGGTGGAAGCAAGACTATACAGACAAGATCTCACACAGAAGCATACACATACACATTCACAAAAAGAGGAAAGGGGAAAAAATCATAGATCTTGCTCCTAAAGTCCACCTCCTCAATTTGGGATGATTGGTTGTCTATTCATGTATTCCACAGATGCAGGTACATCAGGTTGATTGTGGAGCTTTAATCCGCTGCTTCCGTGGCTGCTGGGAGAGATTTCCCTTTCTCTTCTTTGTTCGCACAGCTCCCGGGGCTCAGCTTTGGGTTTGGCCCCGCCTCTGCGTGTAGGTCGCTGGAGGGCGTCTGTTCTTTGCTCAGACAGGACGGGGTTAAAGGAGCCACTGATTCGGGGGTTCTGGGTACTGAGGCCGGCGGGGAGGGAGGGGCACGGAATGCGGGGCGGGCCTGCGGCAGCAGAGGCCGGCGTGACTTTGCACCAGCCCGAGGCCCGCCGTGCGCTCTCCCGGGGAAGTCGTCCCCGGATCCCGGGAACCCGGCAGTGGCGGGCTGCACAGGCTCCGCGGAAGAGGGGCGTGGAGAGCGACCTGCGCTCGCACACAGGCCCCTTGGTGGCAGCAGCAGCCCCAACGTCTCCCGCCCGCCTCTGGGGTCCGCGCCCTCAGCCGCGGCTCGCGCCGTGTCTGGGGTTCGCGCTTTTAGCCGCGGCTCGCGCCCGTCTCTGGAGCTCCTTTAAGCAGCGCTCTCAATCCCCTCTCCTCGCGCACCAGGAAACAAAGAGGTAAGAAAAAGTCTCTTGCCTCTTCGGCAGGTGCAGACTTTTCCCCGGACTCCCTCCGGCTAGCTGTGGTGCACTAACCCCTTCAGGCTATGTTCGCGCCGCCAACCCCCGTCCTCTCCCTGCGCTCAGTCCAAAACCGAAACCCGAGCCTCAGCTCCCAGCCCCGCCCGCCCCGGCGGGTGAGCAGACAAGCCTCTCGGGCTGGTGAGTGCTGGTCGGCCCCGATCCTCTGTGCGGGAATCTCTCCGCTTTGCCCTCCGCACCCCTGTTGCTGCGCTCTCCTCCGCGGCTCCGAAGCTTCCCCGCTCTGCCACCCGCAGTCTCCGCCCGCGAAGGGGCTCCTAGTGTGTGAAACCTTTCCTCCTTCACGGCTCCCTCCCACTGGTGCAGGTGCCGTCCCTATCCTTTTGTCTCTGTTTATTCTTTTTTTTCTTTTGCCCTACCCAGGTACGTGGGGAGTTTCTTGCCTTTTGGGAGGTCTGAGGTCTTCTGCCAGCCTTCAGTAGGTGTTCTGTAGGAGTTGTTCCACGTGTAGATGTATTTCTGGTGTATCTGTGGGGAGGAAGGTGATCTCCGCGTCTTACTCTTCCGCCATCTTCCTGCTCTCGTAAATTTTTTCTTCAGATATTAAATGGCAAGTCTCTAAGGGAATAAAGAGTTTACTCTTCTAAAACCTCATGCCTGCCTTATTTCATGGTTCAGTTAACCTGATTCAGATTAATGATCTTTTTTGTACCCTATAACATAAAAATCAGTCACAAGTGACAAGATATTTATTTTGGAATCAGTGTACCAACATTCCAAATATAGAGGTGTTGAAGTGTATAGATAGAAATATATAGATACCTTGATATAGACATCAATATCTATATCTATATAGATGATACTACGTCTCTGAAACATCTTCTAATTTGATAGCTCAGGGTAAAATTGATTTATTTCTTATGTCTAATTGCAGCAATTTCCAGTACAATGATTTATGATGATGACAAAGATACATTGACAGTTCAATAACACTGATCAATGATACTAACCAGTGGACAAATGATATGTTCTATGCTTTGGAATGGCATCCAGGTGTTGAATACTGAAAAGCCATTCTCAGAAATCTCCAAGTGTGAAATAGTATTTGGGGGCATAAATGTCAATCTCGTTGTCCATTTTTCACTTTAGAATGTAACCTTTCTCTGATATAAATGGTTCAATAAGTCAAATTCTGTGTTAGAATCTGTAGAACCAAGGGTGTTTTCCTTGCGGTGTGTAGATGTTTGTTTTTTGTTTAAATCCCTCTTCCAGCTAGTAAGTTACTGTCCATAAAATCACCTGTGTCACACATTTTTCTTCTCCATATTTCCCCCATTGAATTGGCTAGGGAATGCTAACTGATATAAGAATAATTTCAACATCTCAGTGGCTTAACAAACACAATTTTGCTCCTAACTTACTTCTACTTCCAGTAAGGGTCAGTGGTGGAGTGGAGTGGAGATTTGGCGGGGATTTGAACTCCTTGAATCCAGTAACGGCTCAGTCTTCCGTGCTTTAGAATCCTCCCCTGGATTCTCCACACGCAGCCAACAGAAAAGAAGAGCCACAGCATGTGAAGGGCATAGATGGAAGTTGCAGGACTGGCACAGCAAGTGACAGATCTAACTTCCTTTTTCAGAACACAGTCATTTAGCCCCATGGATCCACAAGGATGCCTGGGAAACACAATCTTCCCATGAGCCCTGGAAAATAAAAATAAGGAAAAAGCATTAGACAAAACAGCATTCTCTCTCTCTCTTTCTGTCTCTCTCTCTCTTTCTCTTTCACACACAAACACACACACACACTATCCATATTATTTCAAAAGTCCTGTTTTCACTTCTTTGACTAAGTATCTACTAAAATTGTATTACTGCTAATGATAGACCAGACACTTATTAATGACTTACAGATATTTATTTCCTGTTTTTCCCTTTCCCAGTTTCCAGCAATAACCATATAAAGTGGCCTTTTTCTCCACTACACCAAAGCAGCTTTATTTAGACTCCCTTTGAGACAGTAAATCTTGATGGATTTGCAGCTTTGATACCCAATAAATCTCCCTTAGAAAGCTTGTATGTAAACAAATAATTATAACTTGATGAAGAGCCACCAGATGCTTGTTTCACATTCATCTCTTCTCACGTGTACAGTACAGTTATTTAATTTCCTATAGAATTTTACCTAGTAATCAAGGGTGAAATTTTGCATCATGGATATTGGAGAAACTAATATTCTGGATCTCCTGATATGAAGCAGTATGAAAGTGACATTTTTTTTAAACTAAAATATTTAACCTGAATTTAAACAAGCTTCAGGAACTGACTTCCTGTTTGCAGGAAATAAAAGGGATAAGGAATGTGTTAAATGATGCAATAAAGAAACGTTTTGACTCTCTTAATTTGAAACCTCTCCAAAAGCAGATCTTGAAACAAAACTTGGATGCATGTAGTTTATATGGAAAGTGATACGAGGAAGTGTTAATTATCAACTTCTTGGTGCAGGCAACAAAGGCACAGTCCTAACAGGGAAGCACTGAGAAACCATGTCAAACATAACTCTGAATTTCCTTCTAAGGGATAGTGAAGGTGAGGTATTTAACTATCTGCTCACGTTCACACCCCATCCCTTGTATCCTAGCAGTGCCAGCTGCCCTGGTCAAGGAAAGCTCCAGGGGCTCTGAAAAAAATCCCTTAGACAGTGGGATAGCGAGATAGAGAGGAGATAAATTATTTACAAATATTTACAAATATTGAATAATCTGGGTAGATGGTTTACAAATGTCTACTGTACTATTCCCTAATCTTTTCTGTATCTAAGCAAAATTTCATAACAAAATTTAGGAGGAGAGGGGGAATATAGTTCATGCCAAACAAGATGTCAATGATATCTTCACATGTTTAATAATATTAACCAATAATAGCCATGATCTTAAAATTTTTATACGTAAGTGTCACAATATTTAAATGTGTTTTTAAAGTCCTAAATATATAGGCAATTAATGTCAAATAGATAACATAAGCTTCCCACATCTCTTTCAAAATATTCACTCTTCAATATAACTTTATATTTATGGCTTTTCAACTGCGATTGTAGGATCTACTGAATACACAAAAAGAAATAGACACACTGGAAACATTGAAAAAGTATATGACTTATGTCCTAAGCTTGGGACATTATTTTTAAATCCATAATGACAGTAAGTTAAAATAGAAGCACATTGTCAGTTATGTTTAATGAGGTTTTCCTGATGGATAGTGACAGTGGATAGATCAGGGGTGCCCTCTCCCAGGAAACAAAACTGATCACTGGTGGAATTTTCCTAAGGACTATTGGAAAGTGTCAAAGATAACTCATAGACATAAGTCGTACATTAACTGAGAGGTTTCCTTACCTAAGGATCTACTGTATGTCCTTAATCAAGTGATGATATGTACATTCAGCTCAGTTTATCTAAAACTGAACTCCCAGTTCAGGTAGGTGTCATTGTTACACAATGTATACTAATGAACTGGAGGTGTTGAACTATCCCACCTAATGTAAGTAAAAGAGAAAGATGGATAGTCCTTGGAAAACGTCTCATATATTAGATCAAACAGTTATGTGTCATGTGTTTTCGTTTTATCCTCTAAATATTCAGATCTTGATCACAATCCAAGGACTAACTGAAAACTACTACCCTATTTTATTCAAAAATTTCTGAACACCGATGAGTCTACAGAATTCAATGGAAAGATGTGAATTTAGAGATGAACACCTGAGCTTCCACTGAAGGCTAAAAAAGTCAGTAAACTGCATGACTCCTTGCAGTGAGGCTTTCACTTAAAACACAGTGATAGTATCTGCTTCAACTGCTTCATAGTTTTTAAAATCAAGTATGTTTAATATGAGGCATAATTGATCACCTATACATTTTGTTTTCTTCCAGAACAAAAAAGGTGTGTTTTTTTGGTGTTTTAGTTTTTGAATTTTTAATAATTTTTTTCATTTTGTTTTTTTTTACATTAAGTCCTTTACTCCAATACAAAGAAGAAAGGACTAGTTATGGAGAGGTTACTGTTCAGAGCACTCAGGATCCTAGTTTTAATAGTAATAGACTTTCTACTAGTTGTAATAGTAATTGATAATACTAGTTTTAATGTGGTCTCTTCTTCATAGCCGCGAGGTCACACTGGGAAGACCAGCCTCTAAAGGTAGAAGGTGTGCTTCTCTCTGTGTGTGTCTGTCTTTCTGTCTCTCTCTTTCTCACCTCTCTTCCTTTCTTTCTCCCTCTCTCCCTTTCCCACATGGGAACTGCTTTAAGGACTAAAGGTAGGGGCTGGAGCAGTAAGCTAGAATGACCTGCCTTATCAAGAGAAACCCCTTCTCCTTTCTTCACTGCACTCATTTTTGTTTGAATTAATAGATGTAACTCTTTGTGTCTTTGGAATGGTAAATCTAGAGGCCCAAAAACGTGTGTTGTGGGGGGTGTGTGTGTGTTTGTGTGTGTGTGTGTGTGAGAGAGAGAGAGAGCCTGCAGATAAAAAAAGCCCATGGCCTTCTTTTTTGACTTCACTTAGGAAAAGAAGCCCTCTACTCATTTCTGAATAACTTTTAGATTATCAAGTTAAATCAGGTAGTGAGGCTCCAGTCTTGATATCAAATCAGTGCTTAAATTGCCTCGGGTTCTTAGCTTTGCTTATATACAATATCGGACTCTTGTGAGGAGAATAACCAGCAAGGGAAAACTTCATTTATCCTCAGTCCCCTTAGAATCATACGTCACTGCAGTCTGGGAAAAAATTACACTATTATGCAAACAACTGACAAAATTTTGTCTTTTTATTTCTCACAAACAGCCTCCATTTATATTTCTTAAAACCCCTAATAGAATTTGTGTCTGCTCAGTTAGAAAGAAGAAAATATATAATAAATGAATTTTCAAGAGCAAAGGACACCATTTTATCTTTGTCATTTTAAACAATTCTGAATGGGGAATACACCTAAAAATAGTGGGGTTTACACTGAAAATGTCCTGGTTTTTTGTTTGTCTTTTTGTTTAGTATATAAAATAACCATGCACCTTACAATCAACAGTGTTTTGAATCAATTAAGACGACCATGGCCTGTATGGTCATCTAATCAATCCCATGAATAACTTGCTAAAATAAAGCTCAGTTTGATTCACTGCCCAAAACAAACAAAAAAACAGCAACAATGACAAACACAGACTTTTGAGTAGCCACTAGAATAGATAGGATTTTTTTGAGAAAAGCAATTGGATACGTATGAGTATGTGAATCAGACATGACTGACATTAACAAATGGATCGTCAACTACTGTTTAGATGCTATCAAAGGTGTGGTCATTTTTTTATCCTTTAGGGATGTTTTGGATGCAGGTGGAAAAAATTTCAACTTACCCAGGTTTTCTTTCTTGGATTATGTAACTGAAAAGGGTGTGTCTGGATTTTGGTTCAAAGGGTATCATCAAACCTGGCTTCCCTCCATCCCCTCTGCCCTCATTCCTGTTAACTGCATTCTCAGACTCCCTGTGGGCTCAAAATGGCTATATATTCCCTACTTTAAGCTGAGTAGAAAACAATTATTTATTTGAAGTAGAATTCAACAAAGAGTTTATTTTAATTGGGCCAAGTTTGAACAAGTGCCAAATCCTGAACCAGAGGCCAAAGGCGTGCAGACTTCTGATTGGCCTGCTTTGAATCACACATCTATCCTGGGGTGACTATCACCCCAAACTACAGAGAGTGGAGAGTGCATAGGTATTTTAAGAGCTGGTCATACACACACACACACACACACACACACACACACACACACTCACACAATACACGTATTACATGTAAATTCTGTATATGCAAATACTATGCTATATTAAATATAGTACATATATTATATATAAATATATATAAATTACATATTCAATTGGAAATAGTCATATTTTGATTTTTGAATGTAAAAATGATAAAAAATATAAAGAAATTTGAAGCTGGGAATTGGAAATTTTAGAAATGTGTGAAGTTTAAACTCAGAACAAAAATGCTAATAAAATCAGGAACAGAAGAAAAGGCACAATAACTCTAAACAGAAATAAAATATAAGTGAGCATTCGTATGTAAAAAATAAGTTTATAAATTTAAAATCAGTCAGTTACATTATGATCTACTTTCTAATCTTCTGAACTAGATAAAGGCATCCAGACAAAAATGTATATTAATTTAGTTTGTGTGTCAGGCAGGTAAAATGACATCTCTGATCAGTGAGCAAGGAGCCGAAAGACTGGAGGCACAAAGTCTCTAAGCCACAATATCAAACCTGGTCTATCTGAGAAGGTAAATGAATGTCCGTTATGTTGAGTTTCAAGAAAAGAATATGAACTCCATCAGTTTGTCAGCAACCACAGCTTTATCATCTTCTGGAAGCAACTATCAACGTGTGCTTTTCCTGTGACCTCTAATTATCATAATGACAAATAAAACAAAACTGCTATTTTTAGTGACAGATGAAATTCCCCTGACTTAGACTATTACCTTGCCCAGAAATGTGATTATTTCAAAAGTTGAAGAGGTAAACAATTTTTTAGCACTAAAAGAAGAATTACTTGGTAATGTGTCAATATTTCTAAACAAATTTAATCATCTGCCAATAAAACCACAAACAAAACAAAACTTACACGTGACTATCATTTGACACGTTTATTAATGTCTTTGACTCTAGAGTATGAATGGGGTACGTGATTCACATTTTAAGGTACCTGACCACTAAACAGGCCCTATTCTCATTCACATTTTTGCAAAATATAGGAATTTAGTTTGCACGACTGTGCTGCGTGGGTACATACCATTCTGTAATCAACAGCCAGACCTAAATAAAACAGACCTCATGAGACCTGGGGCTTCATTCGTATTGTCACTGCTCTTTCCCAGTACCTAAATCTATGTCAGCATGTAGTAGGTAAACATAATATAGTGCAAGAATGAGTGAATGATCAAATGAATACAGAAAGAGTATGTGAATGGCTCAGATCTAGACACTGTCTCAAGTTGGGCAAGTAAGGTTTTCTCACTGGAATTTACGACTAGGTTACAGACACCTTAGTGGATTTTGTTAATAGTTATATTGGAAGTAACTTAGAGTTGGGACAATATGAAGCATGGTAAAGAGGATGTCAGCCCTACAAGGAAACATAATGTAGCAAAAACTGGCACCCAGACTCACCAATTCCTGGATTCAATATTTTTAGAGACTGAGCTGCACTTTCTCTTCTCCAGCTCTTCAAAGTCCTCACAAATCTTTGCAATTAATTCCTCTTTTTCTTTTGTGAAAGATTGAATGGATTCAGCTCCCTGCAACAATAGATTCATCTCCTTGCAACTAGATTCCAATGCATACAACAAGGTGGTTTTCATATCTATTTTAGTCCAAGTTTGCATTCACCACTTAAAGTAGCACAATTCAGTCTCAATTTCTGTGTCCTATATCTGAAATTTGAATTTTAACCAGTATGCCTCTTCTGGAGAAGTCCCCATCTGCATTTAATAGACAAAGCAAAAAATAAGGGGAAATGTCTGCTAAAAGGTAGAGGAATAAAAAGGAGGCTAAGAGAAGTGAGAACGTAAAGTACCTTGGTAGCAGCCATTTACTCCTTGTGTCTAGGGAGGAGTAGGTGAGTAGAGTCACAAGCACAACAAGGATAATTGACTTTAATTAGCAGAAAGAGGTGGGACTGTTTTAACACAATGAGGGGAAGACATCTTCCATACTTAATATGGACCTCATCTTAGCTCCATTTCTCAGGTACAGCTTAGCAAAAATCAGAGAATTGAGTTCATCTAACATTGGTCTTTTCCCATATGGATGCTATAAAATGATAGGAGAGCAAGAGAGTTTAGTGCACTGGCACAAATGACAACAAAATAATGACTCATGGGTTTTAAGCTCAATAAGGAAGGAAGTGAAGAAAAGATAATAATAGATGGAAAGAGTAGAAAACTGGAGTGACAGAAGCCACCTCACCCTAGAAGCAACAATAAAAGAAAAGAAAAAGTCTGAATTAACGTTTTTCAGAACTCTGGAAATGAACCAACGCCTTGTAGCACCTCTGGAAGATTTATTAAAAAGAAAAGTCATTTATCCTCAGAAAGATCAGTAAACTTTGTGGAATTTTACCTTACAGAAGTCCCACACCCTGTTCCCCAGTTCAGTAGTAACTGTGAAAACAGCAGTGTACAGATGGTGCCAGAGGGAGCACACAGACTTCATTCACAAAGAACCTGCGACCTGTCTTATTCTGACCTGTCTGGTAGTTGCATGGAAGATTAGCTCAAATTATCTCTGATTGTCTTCATTTCACCTGACTCAGGACTGGCCTAGTGCTAAAGCTGCTTCCTGGGGAAATTTGTCAAAAAAGTATTCATGGGCTAATTTATTAGGTTACTGCTGCCTGAGGCAACAGAGAACTGTTGGTGCAAAAAGCATATTCGTGGAAGACACATAGATGAAAAGCTGGGGAAGGATACATACATAGATTTTTAAAAAGAAATCCCCATATTACTGGAAATCTAGAATGTCACACACATGTGCAGGGCTTTACACATGATCAGGGAAAACTTCCAGCTGACCGTGAGATGCTATGGAAGAAGGAAGTCAAGACTAAGGAAGAGTTGCCAACTGCCTGGCTGAGTGTTGAAGGTATGCCTCAACACATACACAGAGCCCTAGGCAAGGACTGAAAAATATTTTGATTCTAGGCTTTTAAGGAAATATCTGTCTAGTGTGTAGCTGCCCACTAAGCTAATGGAACAGGGACTTTGGGGACCACAATGATAAAGAATACAGACTTTATGGAATTAGCTCAGAAAAGTCACTAACTAAACAAACACCATATAAAATAATCATCAACAGCAATAAATCTTGGGGGAGGGAGAGAATCTGATTTCCAGAGTTACTACATTACAATATTTAAAATGGCTAATGAAAAAAAAGTTTTAAGACATGGAAAGAAACAAGAAAATATTACACATACACAGGAAATAAAAACAAGTCAACAGGAACTGTGCCAGAGAAGCCCAGACATTGGACTTTTTAGACAAAGATTTCAAATTAGCTATTTTAAATATATTCAATGAGCTAAAAGAAACTATGTCCAAAGAGCTGAAAGAAAATAAAAGAATGATGTCTCATCAAATTGAGAATATCAATAAAAATAGATATAATAAAAAAGAACCAAAACAGAAATTTTGGAGTTGAAAAGTATAATAACAAAAATGAAAAATCTACTGTAGAGTCTCAAGAGCAGATGTCAACAAACAAAAGAAAAAAATCAGCAAACTTGAAGATAGGTTAATTGATATTATCCATTTTGAGGAACAGAATAAAAAATAAATGAAGAGAAATGAACAGAGGCTCAGAGTCCTGTAGGACAACATCAGTCTTACCAACATATGTGTAATGTGAGTCCCAGAAAGAGAGGAGTGAAAGAAACAAAAAAGAATACTTAACTAAATAATTTCAAAGTTGACAAAAAATATTAATCTACAAATCCAAGAAGCTAAATACTCCAAGTAGGATAAACTCAAACATAGCCACATTAGGAACACTGAAAACAAATAGAAAAACAAACAATGCTGAAAGCTAAAGGCAAAGAATCTTGAAAGCATCAAGAGAGAAGTAATTCATCTCTTACAAGTGATCCTCAATAAGATTAACAACCAGCTTCTCATTGGAAAATGTGGAGGTCATAAGGAAGTGGAATGGCATATTCAAAGTTCTGAAAGGAAACAGAACTTTACTTCAACAAAGATTTCTACATCCTGTAAACTAGCCTTCATAATGAAAGAGAAATTAAGACATTCCTATACAAACAAAAACAGAAAGAATATATATATATAGGATATTTGTTACATATATCCTATAACAAATGTACAGGTAGTCCTTTATCCTGAAATTAAATGACACTAGAAAATAACTCAATTCCACATGAAGAGATAAACATTGGGGAGGGTGAATATATAGGTAAGTATAAAAGAAAAAATAAGTACATTTTTCTTTGAACATCTTTTTTTTCCAATTTTATTAAAAAGACAACTGCATAAAGTAGTAATTATACATCTAGGTTGATATACACATAATACGTAAAGATGTGATCTGTGACAATAACCACATAATGGTGAGAGACACTGGAGATATGAATATATATATGTATATATATTTCCAGTATATATGGCAAATATATGGCATTTTTATATTATAAAAATTATGTTAATATTAGTCCAAACTAGATTGTTATAAATTAAGATGTTAACTATAATCCCCAGGGAAACCACTACAATTTGTAGTTAAAGAAATTTCAAGGGAATTAAAATTATACATAGAAAAAATATATTTCATACAAACAAAAGCAGTAATGGAGGAATTGAGGAACATAAAATACGTAAGATATATAGACAGCAAATAGCAAAATTGTAGAAGTCATTACTTATTAGTAACTGAACTAAATATAAATAGATTATACTCTCCAGTTATATGGCAGGGAGTGACAAAAAGAATAGAAAACCATCATATAACCATATACTGTTTACAGTAGACTTAGTTTAGATTCAAAAACACAAATAGAAAGAAGGTGAAGGTAAAGGGATGGAAAATTTTTCACAAAGGCACTACTCAAAAGACAGCTGAAAGTGGCTACATAAATATTAGACAAAATAGTCATTTTTGTCTAGATATCTACATGGAAAAGAATAAATTTGAAGCCCTATCTTATACCACATGAAAAAAACTCCAAAAAATATTAAAAACCTAAATGTAAGAGCTAAATCTATATGACTCTTAGTAACATATGACACCAAAAGCACAAGCAATTTAAGAAGGAAATAGGTAAACTTGACTTCATACAAATTAAGATAGTTTGTGCATCAAAGGATCCTATCAAGAAAGTGAAAAGACAAGCTACAGAATGGGCGGAAATATTTTCAAATCATGTATTTGATAACGGTTCTAGTATACAGAATATATAAAGAACACTGATAATTCAACAATTAAACAACTCAAGTAAAAAATGTTCAAAGGTTTGAATAGACATTTCTCCAAAGAAGATATACAAATGGCCAGTAAACCCATAAAAAGGTGTTCAATATCATTAGAATTAGTCATTAAGGAAATAAAAATCAAAACCACAATGGGTCTTCCCTGGTGGCGCAGTGGTTGAGAGTCAGCCTGCCAATGCAGGGGACACGGGTTTGTGCCCCGGTCCGGGAAGATCCCACATGGCGTGGAGCGGCTAGGCCCGTGAGCCATGGCTACTGAGCCTGCGCATCTGGAGCTTGTGCTCCGCAACGGGAGAGACCACAACAGTGAGAGGCCTGCGTACCGCAAAAAACAGAAAAAACACAATGAAAGGGTTGAAAGGGTCATTTCAGAGCAAACTGAAACTCAGTCTCTACTCACACTAAATTAGATGCAATTGAGAATCTCTGCTAAATCTGTAAACACCTAAATTATTAAAACTAAGAAATATACCAGGACAAAAGTTCAATTTCAGTTATATCTCCTTGAAATCATATCTGTGTGGCTTGATTTATTATAGCCTGAAGCCTAAGAATGATTTGCCTTTTGAGTCCGTTACTCGTTTCATAGAGACATTAAAATCATCCACTCTAATACCCGGGAGCTCTGGAAAAACTCAAGTTCTCTAGACAGAGGGTAGAGAGAGAAAACTGGCTGAAGTTCTAGGAAATCCCAATAATGATAGATTTTTTTTCTGAAAGAGAAAGAGGAATTAATTAATCTGGTTGGAAGAGGCCTCTCAATTCATGAAAGGAGGCCATTCTTCTAAAGGATATATATATATATTTATTTATAAAATATTTCAAATTGTATAAAGTTTATAAACTTTATATTTGTATATTTAAATATATAATATTGTCCCCCAAACTTCTAAACACATATATAACATATATTATATATAAATATATATTTTCATATATATATATATGTAACATTTCCCCAAATTTCTAAACTCAAGCTCATATACACAGAAGAGTACCAAAAAAAACTAGTCTGGAACCTGGAATATTGCAGAATTTTCAGTTATAGTTCCATAAATGATGGCTGAATTTTCAGTTTCATAAAGTAATTTCCATTTGTTTCATTTTGGTCCATTTTCTGGTATGTTAGACAGGTGACCACTAAAAAGTCCGCTGAGTGTACTTGAGGCTCAGATATAATTATTGCTACTATTTGTTGGGTGTCTGTGACTTCACTTGATATTTTAAATGACTTTAATATTTATATTAAATATTTGAATTGTTTACTATAGCCCCATTTTATGCGTGAGAAAATGGAGTTTCAGAAAGGTTACATAAATCCCCTCCAAATCAAGAGAGTTATAAATGTTGAAGCTACGATTTAAACCCAGTACTGTCAGACTCTAAATCCAGTGTGCTCTTTGCAACTTAAATATCCTTTCATAAATAAGAGAGGTCCTTCATGCTATGTTTATGCCAACTCTAACTCATGGAATTTAGTAAAAGGAACTATTTAGATTGTGTGCCACATACAATATTGCAATGGTTAGTGACCAAGTGGCTATTAAATAAGCATAATAAAAAAATTAGAATAGACAACATCTCAATCTACAAAACATTATTCAGGAAATATTTGGAAAACAAGATACAAAGGATATTTTAGTACAAGTCTCTTTACTAAAACAAGTTTTATTTTAACAGAGATAAACTGATTCTACATGATTCAGAGAATTCATGAGAAATTCTGCTTGTTTTTCAATATCACTCTGGTTTTTGTCCTGAAGGCATAATTAATTATACAAAAAAAACTTCCATAGAGCATGTTCTATGAAAAGTTGAAAAGAGAGGATTAGAAGACTGTCACACTGGAGATCTATTTTAAGACGATTTATATAAGACATTCCAGGTAATTACACTGTAGAAGATATCTTTTCCTATTTTTAGGAAGCGTTTTAAGAACTGCATGCAGAACAAAACCATCAAAGTCAGTAGAAATAAAATGTGATCACTTATCACAGGGATCCTGAGAGAAAACCACATAATGGCTGAAAACCACTCCTTGGGTTAGGTTAGATAAAATAAACATGGCTTATTAGATTGCCACAATTAATAGTATAATGATTTATAGAAGGAAAAAAAAAAGTCAAAAGTTTTACAGAATGACCAGCCCCTCTTCACTTCTTATCAAAATGTATTGAGTTTACTAAACATCTTCAATACATACTTCAACTGTTAATGATTTAGTCTATGAAGCCGACTGAGCTGGTTAGCAGCTGATGTCAATCCAGACAGTTATGGAATCTCCACACAGAACATTAGCTTTGGTCCTGTCACTTGATTATAATTGCTTTGCTAGCTCTGTTTTGCTTCCTTGAAAACTAAATTAAATGGAAAGACATTGGAAATATAACTTGGTGTAAAAAAAAAATCACTTGTACAAATGAGCACATCTCTGTCTGATAAGGATGGCTCTTCTAAAATTGCATAATTTCAAAAGTTACATATGATGAACAATCTTGTTGTGTTGATACTGCTGTGGTCCTTTTGAAAGAATTTCTGTGAGAGGAACCCAGGAAACTTTAATAATCTACTTAGAGAACCTAGATGTGAATAATTTAATAACTATTGGAAAAGACAATGTTATATATCTTTACTCTCTTCAATACCTCTGATGGTCTGAAAAGAGAATTCTGGTTTAGATAGGACAGATTTAGTTAAAAAATACAGGCTTCTTAGTTAAATTTTAATTTCAGATAAACAACAAATGATGTGTTAGTAGTATAAGTATATCCCACGTCTTGCATGGGATATACTTATACTACTAACACATCATTTGTTGTTTATCTGAAATAAAAATTTATTTGGGTGTCCTGCATTTTGTCTGTCAGCCTTAGGTTCAGAATGAGTCAGCAGAATAATAGACATAAACTAAATACAACGTGGATCTCCAGGTCATAAACTAAATACACAGAGTTGTTAATACTTCTCTGTATTGTTCTTTAAACAAAGACACTTGATTACTCTTGGTTAGAAGTCGTTATTAAAACCTGATTCTTTATTTAAAAGGCTTTAAAAACTTTAGAAACAATTGTGTTTCTAAATTACATATGATTAAGAAGGATTTTGTTCATAGATTTAACTGAAGAGGAAATAGAAGGAGAAACAGACCAAATTAATTTACTTCTCATCAAGTTCACGCTTTGAAATAAACTCTTCAGAAGTCAGTTCTATTCCTTTAGTGTAAAACTCTTCTATGAAGATAGTGCCTTGTTTTATGTTAACTCTATTTTTGCTATTGAGTACTCTGTAGACATTCAGCTGACAGATTACTCAATGTTCTTACTCTTTTTTAGCCTTTTTTTCAATAAACTTTCACTATTTCTAAATTCATTATTGTCTACATTTAGAAGGGAATGAAAAATAGTAAAATTCAATGAACCAGTTTTTCTATTTGATGAAAGAAAAATTTAAATGTTTTAAAGACTGAAGCCAGGTTTTAGATGACCTATTGGTTTCATTCTCTAATAAAATGAATAAATGATATTTTGGGTTCTTCTAATTTAGAAAAATCCTCTGAAAAATTATCTGCCAAAAACTAAATTGCACTTCTGCTTCAAGGATATTCATAAGACTGACTCTTTAAATATTTTAGATGTTTCAAGAATATATTTTAAAATAACACCATATATTATAAAATATTTGCTTAAATAGGGAATGTTTGACTTAAAATATTGATATTAGATATAGGTATATGTAGGTATATACACACAAAAATATATACATACCCATTATACTTACATGCATTTATATAATCATATATAAGCTTTTGTATATATATAATATGATGATGATGTTAGTTTTAGTATTTTTATTAAAAGGAAAATAGAAAACCTTAAATCTATCAGTAATTAATGATTTTAGAAAGCTTGTCCAGGCTTTGTGAAAGATATAACAAAGAATATATAAAAATCAATGTAATCCTTGACTAAATTAATATAAACAAAGTATTATATATCTATATCTACCTGTCTATTTATCTTATGTATCAGTATCTATGTTGTAAAATAACTATACACAAATATAACACATACATTGAACTTTTAGCAGCAATGGTAATACCCTGAGTATAAAACCTGAAAATCATGTTATAAAATTCTTAACTAAATGATTATGAAAAACTTTTCTGAAAAATATCACCTGCAATATGAAAATCTTATTTTTGATATTCTCTTTCTCTGCACACCTGAGTGAATAGACAAGTACAGGACAGATGTTGGCTGACTTTCACCCTCTGGAAACAATGGCCGGGTTAATAACTTGACCTGCCTCTTAGAAAGCAAATCGAAGCCATTCTTCCACTTGGCTTAGACAGTGACCACGAAAAGAAGTTATCATAAGCAAGGTAATGAAGACCATAATATTTTTGTCATGAGCAAATCTATCACTGACAGACCTAAATTTCAACTCAAAATTTGAGATTATTCTTCAATGAAGCAAATTAAATGAGAGTAGAGGAACCCATACTAAGAGATGCAGAAGGAAATGCTGGTCATAGGGACTCCAGGAAATATGTCTAAAGTCTATTTGTTTTTCATGTCACAATGCAGAGTCAAAAATTCTGATATATTTGACCCATCAAACCATCAAGTTAGACATGCATTGCAGTATGTCATCAACAAGTTGTATGAGTGAAGGAAGAAAATGATATGAGTGGGCCCTGAGGTCACATGTTAGTTGTATGAGCAACGTGTTAGTTATGGTCTCAAGGAAAAGTTGTTTGAAAGAGCAATTCAGGCCTGGTGTACAGATGGCTCTATAAGATGTATTGACACCAGCCAGAAAAAGATAGCTTTGGCATGATGTTCTAACCATGAAAGGCTCTGAAAGACAGTGGTAAAAGAAAATCCTCCAAGTTGGCATAACTTTGAGCAGAATAACTAACAGTGGTTTTTTTTTGTTTTTTTTCATGCATGGAAAGAGAAATGGCCAAAATACAGGACTACATTGATTCATAGACAGATGCTAATGATGTGGTTGGATAGTAAAGGACTTGGAAGAAATGCAATTGAAAAATTGGTGACAAAAGTTTCTGGAGAATATCCCATGATATGGAATCATTCCCTGAGGAAATAAGCTAGCCAGGTTGATTGCATTGGACCATTTCCATCATGGAAGGGGCAGAATTTCATTGTCACTGGTGTAGTGACAAGCAAGCTCTGGATATGGATTTGCCTTCCCTGTCTTGAACGCACCTGCCAAAATCATCAGCCATAGACAACTGTATTGTTCATTGTCATGATACTAAGCACAGCATCATTTCTGAGCAGGGAACACATTTTACTGCAAATAAAACATAACAATAGACTTGGGCACATGAAATTCACTGTTTCATGTTACTCTGAAGCAGCTGGTCTGATAGAAGGGAGGGAAGGACTTCTGATAACTCGGCAATTAGTACCTGTTGGGTGGCATCACTTTATGGACCTAGGGTGATGTCCTCCTATTTTTCCCATAGTAAGGATTTAAGGGTCTGGTAATCAAGGGGTTGAACATGGGAGGAGCTCCTCTCACTATTTCCTCTGCTGATTCATTAGAAAAAAAAAAAAACCCTTCTCATGAAACGTTGGGCTCTGTCAGTATAGAGATATTACGTTCCTTGGGAAGAATCCTTCTCCTAGGGAACTCAGTAAGCATTTCATTAAACTAGAAGCTTGGTCAATTTGGGCTTCTTGAATGCCCAACAGGCAAAGAAAAATTTATCGTGCTGGCTGGGTGTGATTGACAAGGACGATCGTGAGGTGACTGGGTTGCTACTAAAAATTGGGGGAGAGAGGAGTATGTCTGGAAAGCCTCTTTATTCCTTAATTCTCCAATATTATGTGAGAAAAGTTAATAGAGAGCCCAGTACAAGCAGGAGGATTACTGGCACATCCTCCAGAAATGGAGGAACTTTGTGCAACTTTTGGGAGGCAGAGGAAACCAGTGGTCATTATCATCTGAAGGGTTCTTAGGTGAGACAGAGAGGTGCTGGCAGTCCAGGTTTCCTTGCTCTGACTTCCTGTAGGTGCCCATCTTTGTGACTGCTGCCTGTGCTGGTCAAAAGCAACACCAAGGCCACCACCAGATGAGAGCTGACAGTCTTACACATACATCTGCCCCAGTTCCCATTCATTATTCCATTCGCTGTTGGACATGCCTGGCTTTGCGGATTTCCCTGCAAGTTCCAACTCGACCATCCATCATATCACAGTGCTTCACAAGCACTGGCTACTGACTTGTCTGATTCTTCAATTCCTCTTTCCAAACATCACCACCCCAGCCCCTTCCACTACCGAGTAAAGTCTAATTCCAACAACAAGTCCCTAACTTATAAATACTCATAGTTTTTCTGCTTTCCTGATCAGGCACTGACTGATACAGCTCTAAATTCGTAAATAACAATTTCAGACAGGTGCTTTTTTTTTTCCCATGAACTTACCAAGAAATATATTTTCTGTGTAGCTGTTTATTTTTCAGACAAATTATTTGCTTTTCTGCCAAGAAATATCTGTTCCATCAGATTACAGACATCATCATCATTATCCAGGTATCAATTCCCAGAAATAAATATCAATAGATCTTGGACAGGGAGTTGAACGTGAATATCCAACCCATTTTAATGTGGAAACTTGACCACATCCTACTTCCTCACCTCTGTACCTTACCTCCATTTTTTCCATCCACGAGAGGAAGTCAATCCATTAAAAGAAGAAACGCATCTTTCCCTAGATAAAAGATAATGATATCTTTACTTCCATGCATTGTTCGAAAACTGAGCTCTCAGTGCGTTGAGATAAAGGAGACTAGTTTGTAGTTTGCTAAATGATTTAGACATTTAAAGAATGTTTCCTTAAGATATATTGGTGACAAAGGAAAGTAATGTATGTGTGTGTCTGTGTGCACTTGTGTAGGTACACTTGTGTTTATAATTAGAGTTAATGGAATAGAACATGAGCAGAAATAAATACGGGGTCCTAGAAACCAGGGAAATGACAAGAAGGACCTCTGGTCTTAGAAGAAAGAACATGTGTGAGGGAGCCGCCAGAGAGGGGCCACTGTGATGGCCATTGTCAAGCGCCTTTAGTGTTACCCAGACGGAGGCATTGCCAGAAACAAAACCAGTCTTCGCAGAATGAGAACCTTGCATTATTTGCTTTCAGGGTCTCCCTTTGCAAGCTCTTGCTTGAGGGCAGAAGAGAATTTTGCTCCTTTTCCATTGGTATTTTGGCATTTGATTAGCTAAACAGAGAAACACTCCCTCATGCTGCGTTCTGTTCCCATCAGGGTCTCTTGTGCAGATACCTTTCCAAGACATTCTAAGACACTGTTGAGCCCCAAGTGTGGCTGGCAGGAATGATCATCCAGCAGACTGGTGGGAAAAGCACATGTGTTACATCAAAAGGAGGGTGGATTAGACAGTAAATTGAGGATACCCACCTGGGACATTTGTAAATGAAGACCCATTGTTACAGAAATAGGATTATATTCCCATTAGAAAGCTACTGTTCTTTGAGACTGTGGAAGTTCCTTAAGGAATTGCAATCATTGTCTGCTATAAATACTTTCGATTGTTGCTAGAATTGCACAAGCATAGAGGAATTCTCTGTTTAATTTTGAAATCTCAAGTTAGTCAAAAATGTTTAACTATAAATAGGCAACCCCTTTACTAAAAGAAAAAAGTCAAAGTATATTATTTATCAAATTGAATTCCAAACTCCATCTTGTAGTTGTTGAGTTCCAGTGAATTAGGGTGAGTGTGGAAGCAGCCCTAAGGTATGGTATGCCCATTTCTCCTTCTCCAGCCCCATTTCATATGTCCATCATCACTGTGCTCCAGACACAAACTGCATTCACTGTCCGGAGGTCCATGCTTCCTTCCCCCGCCAGGCATTGACTCAACAATTCTGCTCCCTGAGCAGCTCACCTTCGTTGTTCTGATACCTCATCCCTATCCTGTCTGTCTCAACTCCGTGCTCCTGAAGAGTCATGTCTAACCTCCCAGAGCCCTGCTAACTGACCCCCCGATTCCTCAACCACCCTCTCTAAATATTTGTCAGAGTTAAAAACTTGTATATACTTTTATGGTGATTTGTCCACTCTGTCTCCCCAGTAAGTTAAAAACTGCATGGGGGGCTTCCCTGATGGCGCAGTGGTTGAGAGTCCGCCTGCCAATGCAGGGGACACGGGTTCGTGACCCGGTCCGGGAGGATCCCACATGCCGTGGAGCGGCTAGGCCCGTGAGCCATGGCCACTGAGCCTGCGCATCTGGAGCCTGTGCTCTGCAACGGGAGAGGCCATGATAGTGAGAGGCCCGCGTACCGCAAAAAAACCCAAAAAACAAAAAACAAAAAAAACTACATGGGCAGGAACTATGTCTGATTTTTACCAAACATTGTATTTAAGCACCTGGCATGTAAGTTGATTTTATCTGTTTATTTATTTATTTATTTTATTTTGGCTGTGTTGGGTCTTCGTTGCTGCGTGCGGCTTTCTCTAGTTGTGGCAAGCAGGGGCTACTCTTCATTGCCGTGCGCGGGCTTCTCATTGTGGTGGCTCTCTTGTTCTGGAGCACGGGCTCTAGGTGTGCAGGCTTCAGTAGTTGTGGCATGCGGTCTCAGTAGTTGTGGCTCACGGGCTTAGTTGCTCCGCGGCATGTGGGATCTTCCTGGAGCAGGGCTCGAACCTGTGTCCCCTGCATTGGCAGGCAGATTCTTAACCACTGTGCCACCAGGAAAGTCCCCAGATTTTATCTGTTTAAAAATAAATAATGTTTTTCTTGAGGTCTTTATTGACTCCAAATGTTCATATGTATTTTTATTTACAAATAAGACATATTCAATTATTCTCTTCTTATGTGTTAATTCAACAAAATATAATAAAGCATACTTACATTCTATACCAAAGGACAAAGATAAAATTGTGCATATTATTTTCTCAACAATGTAATTAAATTCCTTATTTAGGAATCTTATAAGAATTGAGAGATGGATTTGAATAAGTAAAGTATAAAATTCAAATTTATACAGTTTTGTTACAGGAATGTCTTATTCTGCATGAGTCTGCTGAAAGACTGTATCTCTATCATGTTTTACTTCATTACTCATGCATTTGAAAAAGGAGTTTCCTGTTTGCACCCTCGGTGAGACTTGTAATTTATGTGTCAGAGCTCTGAATATTTTTAATGTTTCACTTTTATTTTGTATAATTATTTTACTTTACTTACAGTATCAAATTTCATGCAGACTACATATGTGTTAAAATATATTATACTTTCTTTGAATTTCAAATGATCAAATTGTTATTAAACGCATATCAGCAATACATGTCTTTCTTATTTTCTGGCCATTAAAATATAAATATTAAAGTCAATTTGCATGTAAATAATAATTATTTATCTTGTGGAAATTTGAAAGTGTATAGAGATTAGGGATTAATACCAAAAAATGGAAAAATAAAATGTTTTAAATAAAGTATGATCTACTTCAACAAATATTCTTTTATGTTATAATTTTTCTAAATTTCAATGATGAGAATACATTTATGGATATACAAAGAGAAAGTTAACAAAATGAAATATGGATCTGAGGAAATCAGCTCCAAAGCAGCACAGAGAATAGAAAAGAGATCTCTCTTTTACAATCTAAGAGAGCAGTTAGGAGCTCGTAGAAGATAAAATAAGAAAGGTCTATGTATCAAGGGAGAGAACAACAACAAAAAGGAAGAGATCCAAATATATTGGATGAAAACTTTCAAGAATTGAAGAAATGAATTCTTAGCTGGAACAAACATAATGAGTCTCAGGAAAATAAAATAATAGTTAAAAAAAGTAACACCGTGTACCTTCATAGTAAAACTACAGAAAACAACAACAACAAAAAAACCCACAATCACATTCAAAAAGGAGACTTTCTACAAAAGAGTAATAAACTATTTGTAGGCTTTGTATTAATAGGATAGAGATCCAAAAATAATGTTAACAATGCCTTCAAAAAGCTGAGGAAGAATCCAGTCAAAATTACATATACTAGATTTAAATATCATTTAAGAATGAATGAGAAATAAAGACATTTTCAGCTAACCAAAAAGGCAACAAAAATATATACCTGGAAACAGAATTAATGCCTGGAATAAAATATAGATATTTATATTTGGAAATCTTTTGAGTAGGCCTAGGTATATTTTTACTTCCCAGTTCCTAGCACAGTACCTGACACATGGTAGCTATTTAATAATTCTTTATTCAATGAATAAATTTGAAATGATCTAAAATGGTGCTGATTAATGTCATGTGAGTAAATGAGACGGCCTAGAGCAGTGGTCCACAAATTAAGGTAAGCTTATTCTGAAAGAGCCCAAATATTTTCCAAGGGATTCACAGATAAAATAGCTTTAAGAGAATCAACTTATAGATTATCACTTTATAGATGGTTAACTTCCAAAGAAGCTCTTTTCTGAAACTGATTGACCTGAGATTTTCCTACAGTTGGGGCAATAGGAAGATTTGCTACCTTCAAACTTTCCTTTCAAAATCACCCTTTTCCCACTTGAAAAGAGAAAAAGATACTGAACAGTCATGTTGAAGTGGCATATAGTGCATTGAAACAAGGTATAAAAACAACCAGAGTGCCAAATAAGTGGCAACCACAAATATGGTAATTTTTTTTTTTTTTAAGTAGGCATCATACACCCTTGATAGGGTTTTATGTTTTCCTCTGTCTCACGCTTTTTTTTCTGTGAAAGGTGAAGTGTTGCATTAGAAACAGAGTATTTTAGCCTATGCTGGTATATTCTAAATTATACCGGATATATTGTAGAGGCTGTGCATTAGTGTTTTATGTCTTTTTGAACATTGACTCAGAAAAAAAAAAAAATGAACATTTTAAACTTTTGCTAAAATTATTAATTGATACTGTTATTTTAACTTGAGTGCATTTCTCCTCCTTGTCAATCACTTATCTATTTATTTCTTCATTATTTTGTATATTTGTTAGATTTAGAATATCCTAATTTTGTTGAGGATGTTACTCTAAATAACACACTTAATACCAATCATTATTATTACTTTTATGTAAAGCTCTACGTTTCCTAGTGGACTTCTTTTAGTAATGCTCTCCTGTTTTATTTGCAATTAACTGCCGCTGAAACTGATCTTACTTTAGCAGTCACGAATATTAGACTATGGATATAGTAGTTACTGGAATATAAAATAACTCTTATTGCAGGTGAATTGTCAATGGAATTTTATTCCTTATGTTTAGTAAATATCATTATCTCAAAGTCAGAAACATGTATTTTAATTTACTGTAAATATTATTTGTAATGTGAACTTTAAAGCACAGGAGACTTACATAAACGAATTGTTTCTATTATATAATTCAAGAAATAAAAATTTGCCAGCACTCTTAAAGCTGTTTCAGGCATCTGCCCAGTCACCTCCCTAAAGGTTTTATTCTAAGTGGTAGAGTAATTATTGCCTGGCCTGCACCACTAGTCTCATTTTGCCATTTTTTTGCCATTTAAAAAATTAATTATATTGTTTGTATTCTTCCCTATCTGATTTCTCAACATTAGGTATGTATTATTGAGTGGCATTACTGGGTCATAGTTGTACATATCTCCAGCTTTTATAGATAAGGCTTAGCAGATCACATTTTCCAAAATGGTTGTTCAAATGTACACTTTTACTCACAATATACGTGAGATTTATTTCTTCCAAATCATTGCCTGTATTTAATATCATCATTCTTTTTATTTTTAAGGCATTCTGATGAGTAAGAGCTGTTATCACTATATGGGTATAATTCATGTTCCCCTGACAACTAATGCAGTAAATAAATTATTGTTTCATATGTTAAATAGCCACTTAGAATTAAACTATTATGAAATTTCGCATATTGTCTCTTCCCCATTTTTCTATTGGTTGGTTGTCTGACTTTTTCTTAGTGATTTGTAGGAGATTTTCTTGTTGTTGTTGTTTATAAATCTTTTGTTGGTTATTTGTATCACAAAGAACTCCTATTCTGTATGTGTATCACAAAGACCTTCTATTTGGTGTATGTTTTTTAATGAACAACTGTGGTGTCTTTAGATGAGCAGATGTTCTTAATTTGAATATAGTAAAATACATCATTAATTTCCTCTGTGGGTAGAGCTTTCTGAATACTATTGAAGATAACTTTGCCTAACTTGAAATTTTGTAGGTATTTTCCTAAATGACTTACTAAAATTTTAATTGCTGTGTCTTTCACGTTTACATTTCCATAATTTACTTTTGTATATGATGAGAGGTGAGGCAAACATATGCATACTGAGTGATCCTAGACTCATTTATTGAAAACAACTTCCTTCTTCCACTGATCTTCAATGCCAAATTTCTGCTTTGGGGCTCTCAATTATGTTCTGTTATTTCATTTATTTATTGTTGGGTCGATACCACATTTTCCTAATCACTTTTTTTAAAGCTTTATTGTAAGTCATGGAATCTGATAGAGAAAGCTGTCTTACTTTGTTCTTTGCAAAATTGTCTTGGAATCTCCACAAATTTTAGAAATTGTTGACTTCCACCAAAGCAAATTTTCTTTTGGGAATTCAATAAAGAATCTAAAGATGTATTGAGGGAGAATCTACATCTTTTATAATAATAGGTCTTCCAATTAATGAACATGGTATGTAATACCTTCATTTATTTAGGATATTTTTTAGGCAAAATATGTAGAAATTTCATCTCACAATAAGATGCATCATCAAGGAAGTTTAAAAATATTTATATTTGGACCTTCATCTTTGGCTACCATTATCATCAGGACTCCTAAGAGAAAGCTAGACTAGCTTAGAGCTAAGGCTATCAAGTTTGTATTTCTGCCACAGGAAGCAAGAGGGAAACCCAGTTCCTGAAGGGAGTGTATCTCTCAGAGACTTGGAAATGGACCACAGTTTCATAGAGGGCCTAGCACTAAGTTAAGTTAATCTTGAGCTGCCTAAATCACTAGCATGGGTTTCATTAAATTGTCTCTTAATCAGTTTGGCTAAAACCACAGATAAAGGCTGAGTAACACAAACCATGAAAACTAGAGGGAGGAGGACACAAGAATTCATGAGAATAATTTTACCACTGCTCTTAGTAAACCCACAGTAGTTAGAGAACAAGGTAGGAAGTTTAAGAATACTTAGAATGAAAGGAATATACTCAGATTACTTCTTGATGCACTACTTTTCTTGATGCATGTTTTACAGTACTCTTCCATTGTCATGAAGTTTTATGCATTTTATCTCTTAAACTGGGCTGCTGTTCTCCACCTCCCCACTTGCTTTGCCATTGCTTGAATCTTGGACCATTACATCCTCCCCTGGATTACTGGACTATCTCTTAAAGGCTAGGAGGTAGCCCTCTTGGAAACCAGAGCTTCAGCCTTGGATGAGAAAAAGACTCCTTCAACCATCAAATCAACATTAAAATTCACTTGCCCTATTTTCATTGTTTCTTAGGATTTGTTTTCCTGTTTTTCAAGCTGAAATTGGTATCTGTCACCTGCATAATTTACCAATTCTTTCAAGATAGGTGAATATTCAATTATCATGAATTGGGATTAAAAATTCTATCAAGGCACCAAAGTATTATTATTTTTCAAGAGCATGCTTTGTGTATGACAACACAGTTCAGGCAATATTATTTTGATTATCTCTACTGAGTAAAAAAGGCAGTTCAAAGCAATTTGTGATTTTATAGCCTGAGGGAATTATTTCTATGAGAAAACATCCATTTCTGTTTCTCATATTGCCTAAATGCTCTGTAGTCTGCAAGTTGAGCTGAATGGCAGATTTCTCTCACAATACTATAAGCTTTTGAATGACTTACTTTGTCTCATCTTTTAGGCAAATCTCATGTACTTTTAAATAAATAATTAGTATGTGGAGAAAAGAGTGTAATTTTGATACAATTTCTGTTTGACTTTACAAGGACTGGAGAAAGGATGCTTAAAATTGAGTTGAATTTTTAAACCTACTCACAGTCTAGTTCTATTAATGTATGAAAATTACTTTGCCAATTACTTTGTATATTTTATAAAATGAGTTGATGGCTGAAGTCATCTTTCCAAGGTTTATTTATTTTCTAATACTAATTTTTCTCTCTTGGAAGGTTAGAAAAGAAATATAAGTATAAATATCAAAACTTAAGTCCGTTATCTTTTCTGCTAAGCTCTATCTATAGTATTTTTATATTTGACCTAGGGTATTCAATATTGCTGTGCGAAGTTTAATCTTGTGTAATATTTACCAGATTTTTTTTAATTGCAATGTACAATGACGTCTAAAGCAAAATAAAAATGTCATAATGCTCTGGATATTATACCTTAGTAATGTAAACAGCCATGAGTTCCAGAGGGAGCCATTTTCCTCAAAGTAAACTTTTGCTTCTAAAGTCAGTTATTACCAGGATGATGAAACAAGAGAATACCTTTGCATGCAGCTAGCTCAATGTAAGGTTGAAGTCTGTGTGGTTTGCTACACCATCTAGCTTTGCATTCCATTCACTTTTCCCAACAATGCCAACACTTTTCCACTTCTAGGTTTAGAATTACGGTGCTTTTCTGATTTCTAATTACATTAAAGAATGATATAATTCAATCAAATAATAATGAAACAATATTCGGGAAAATACAGTGAATCATATCACAATAATCACTTTATTATTACTCACTCACACTAGCCTACAACTCTTCCAAGAATTTACTTCCTTTCTTAAAAAAAGTAATGTGTTCATCATAAGAGAAAAACATAATTTTTTTAAACATAATTAACGGGTATAAATTTTTTATACCCTTTTTTTAAACATAATTAACGGGTATAAATTTTCAATTATTCAAGATGAATCAGTTCTGGACATCTCCTGTGAAACTTTGTGCCTATTGGTTAATAATACTGTATTTTACACTTAAAAACTTGTTTGGAGGGTAAATCTCATGTTAAATGTTCTCTCATCTCAATTAATAATGTATAATTAACTGTAACATTGTAATTAATATTAATATATTTACAATTCTTGATTAATGGCATCAAGGTGTATTGTTATATTGATATATGTCAACATGAGTAAGTACAAATAATATTAATAAAAAATTAATGACCTCCCCTTATATTTGCCTCTTGATATTTATTCACCACATTCTGGTAATATGAAAGTTAGGTGTGCTGTGCTCACACACGTAACTCCATTCTTTTATGAGCAGATGTACTCTTTTACAAGCATACACTGTAATGAACATATCTGTGGGTCAGATTATCACTTTTGTCCTTATGCATCAACAATTGCTATGCATGTACATTTCTATGCAAAAACATCACTTTTGTTGTTTTTCCCAAAGCAGATTCTTCCTGTCACAATTCTAATATTAGAGAGAACATCATTGACTTATTTTCAAGTATTCAGGTATTTGGGGGAAACATAGTTTCTCTGCTGTAATACTTGTAAATATGCCACCTCATCCTTAATAATATGTACTATAGCTTTCACAATGGCTGTAGACATCTTTTGAAAAATTAATAAAATAAAAGGAATGCAAGTAAACAGTTTATGTAGTAAAATAAATATTTTGAAGAAATTTTGATTTTTAATGTCTGTGGTTGTGAAGTTTATTGGATAAAAAGAGGGTTTCCATGAGAATAGCACGGTCTAATTTCCCACTTACCAAGCAAGGACGACTATATATTTAATATTTTTAAAAAGAAAGGAAGAAAAACTTTCAGATATTACAACACTAAAACCAGTCCACAAAAATTGAGAAGAGAATACAGACGGTATTTGAAGATATATTTATGGTATAAATAGGAATTGAATATGGTAGGCATTTTTTTTTATTTTTGAATAAATGAAAACCAAAACAGTGATATTATGTTTCTACCTTGCTACTCAAAATATAGTTTAAGGTCCAGCAGCATTTGTAACACGTGGAAGCTTTATTGGAAATACAGAAACTCAGGCTCCACCCCAGACCTGTGGAAGCTAAATCTGCATTTTAATAAGATCCCTGGGTGATTCATATACACAGAAGTTTGAGAAACACTGCATGTTAAGGAAATCCTGTTTTACACGTGCACGCACAGAACTTGGTTACTTACATTCAATAAAACATTTTAGTTACCATAAATCAATAGTACCCATACATTTCATAAATCTCTTTCTGTATAGTTAAAAAGAAAGTGGTAAAAAAATGTTTTATGAAGGTCAAAACATGTATTTCTTTGAAAAGCAACATGTGTTTAAATAAAACAAATAGCTTCTCAGTATTTGGTTTGTGTGCAAGGAAGGGTCAACTGAAGGACTGAATAAAATGTGCGAGAGCCTCCCAGTGCCAGGAAATTGGAACACCCTTAATTTTCTCTTCACCTGAGTGTAGACCATGTAACTATTATTTCTATTAACCGTTAAGCTCTAATGAGGTAGAGACATATTCAGAGATTCCTTCTTTGAGAGCAATTTCACTTTCACCTGTTTCATGCACTTCCTACCATTATATTTGAAACAACCAAAATATATGCAGACATATTTTTCTGTAATCATATCCAGTAGTGCTTTAGTACATTTCAAAAAAGTCCAGAAAATGTAAGAAAAGACCATGTCTAATAACAGTTGAACATCTCAATATTTTCTAGAAATGAGAATTCCTGATCGATCGCTGTGGTGTCCACATCCACAATTTTTCTGCTTTTTGAAAAAGTGCTTCTGGAATGCTTTCCTCTTACAAGAAGAAAAGACAAAGAAAATAAGTCTAGGTTTACTAGCTCATAACCTAGAAATCTAGTTCAAAATGTTGAACTGGATCTCACATGAGTAGAGTATAAGCTTTGAGTCAAAGAAGGCCATCCATATTTTAATTACTTCTTATTGTCCTATCGTATTCAGCATTTGACTTGTCTGTGTATATAATTTGCATGTATATGTATTTTATGTATATATGTATTTGTACATATACATATGTGTATATATATGTAAGGTCATATATAGAGAAATAGATGGATAGATAACAGTCAGAAAGAGTGTGTACACTAAATTAAATTAGAACTCGGTTCTATTTGTTTTCTTTATCTATGGAAATTGCATTTGATTTGATCATTTCAAACCTTGTTCTTTAACTCCTCCACATATAATTTAAAAGAACTTAGCTTTTGTTTCTATCAACAACTGTCTTGCAATCCTGTAACGATTAATTTTAAAGCTTGCAGTTTGGATTCAGTTTCTCAGTTTACCGTTCTAAGGCTTACTTTTGTAATCATCAGTTTGGGGATAGAGTATATCCTTTTTCCACCTACAGGGATATTTTGAGAATAAGAGATGTATACAAAAATTTAATTTTTTTCTCTTTCCTCTTTCTTCCCCTCCCTTCCTCCTGCCTTCTTCCCTTGGTCAGAGCCAATTGTGGGAGCGTGGATGGATGGGGGTGGAATCCTTGACTGAGCAACCTCAAAGCCCGGTAAGACACTGGAAAGGTGCAGTCTCTTTCTGATGGAAGGGAAATAAAGAGACTATTGCCACATGATAACTAAATGCAGCATGAGATTCTGAATTGGATCCTGGACAAATGAAGGACAATAAGCAAAATGTGAATAGGATCTATAGGTTAGATGACAATATTTTATCAGTGTTAATGTCCAGATTTTAATGGCTATACTCTGGTTATGTAGGAGCTTATTTGCATTAAAAATAGATTATTATTTAGAACAGTTTTAGGCTCACAGCTAAATTGAGTGGAAGGTACAGGGTTCCACATACCCCATCTCTACGAATCCTTCATTATCAACATCCTGCACCAGAGGGGAGCATTTGTTAGTATCAATGAACCTACACTGACACACCATGATCACCCAAGTCCATAGTTTACACTAGGGTACTCTCTTGGTGTTGTATATTCTATGGGTTTGGACAAATACATAATGACATGTATCTCTCATTATAGGGTCATATAGAATTGTTTTGCTGTCCTAGAATTATCTGTGATCCACCTATTTATCCCACCCTCCACCCTCCTCCCTACTCCCCAGCAACCACTGATCCTTTTACTGTCTCCATAGTTTTGGCTTTTTCAGAATTTTAGAATCATATAGTATATAGCCTTTTCTGATTGGCTTCTTTTGCTCAGTTGTATCTGTTTCCTCCATAACTTTTCATGACTTGATCACTCATTTCTTTTTAATGCTGAATAATTCTCCATTGTCTGCATGTAGTACAATTGATTTATCCATTAACCTACTAAGGACATCTTAGGAAAATGGGTGTTGGTGGAAAGGTCATAGGAGCAAAGAGACATGATTCTAACACACTTACATGCCAGGACGCTGAACTTAAAAATATAGTGTTCCCCTATCACTCAACATTCATACAACTACAGTATAAGTTAACAATTACTCAATTCAATTTCCATAATACTAAGTAAAAAAGAATTTAGAGTTGTTAGGACAAAGAATCTGTGATATAAAAAACCAATATATTATCTGTACTAAGGAGTGATTGGTTTTAAATAATTGCATCACTAGGAATGTTTTACACATATAAAATATTTAATCGGGGATATATTACATGTATGTGTATATGTATGTGTATATGTGTGTATGCATATCTATCTCTATATCTAAAACTACATTTATATGGGTTCCAACAACATGTTAATCTTATTTTGAGTGCAAACACAGTGTAACCATTGGAAGGAAGGCAGGAACTTGTACTTCTGCTTGGTAAAACAGTGGACATTACTGATGTATTTTTCTTACCATCCTCACAGGTGATTAGGCTACTTTAGCTGTTAAAAATTCACCTTCACACATAGCATAGGTCTGTTTGTCTGTTTGCAAGGTGTTCAGTTCTATACAAGGAAGAAGTATATCAGGAAGGATTATGGCAAGAAAAGAATGAAAGAAGTGTGGTGAGAGAGACAAGGAGAGCCAGACCAGGTAGGACTGAAATCTATGTTCAAGTTTTTCCCCTTATCTAAGGAGAAGTGAAAAGCTATTCATTTAACTGAGACAAAGATTAACATGATTAAATTTATGTTTAAAACACCAGTTTGGGGACTGCCCTGGTGGTCCAGTGGCTAAGAATCTGTCTTGCAATGCAGGGGATACCAGTTCAATCCCTGGTCAGGGAACCAAGATCCCACATGCTGTGGGGCAACTAAGCCCATGAGCCACAACTACTGAGCCTGTGCCACAACTAGAGAGCCCATGTGCCACAACTAAGACCCGACACAATCAAAAAATAAAAATAAATAAATAATAATATTTTTAAATAAAAATAATAAATAAATAAAACACCACTTTGGCTCAGCATGGAGAACGGTCAAAGGTGGATGGGAGTGGACTAGTTGACAGTTACAAAGCTGTTGAAGATAATTGTACTTGGATGAAAAAAGGAGAGAACTGGACAGATTCAAGAGAAATAGTTTAACCTCAGTATTCCAGATTCTGTATTTGCTAAAATTTACTTGTAAATCCAGTCAGTACTGGCAGCGCTTTTACAGTCATTCAAGCACATGCACAGAACAGCAAGTGGTTTGAGTCTCCTGACAGGCAGATTCCCAGTTGATGCTGAGCCAGAGGATGTTGCGCCTTCTTGTTTCAATCTTCATACTATTAACAGGTTTCCTTTTCAAAGTCTATTTAGTGCCATGTTCTTCTTATGTGTGTGCCTTTTGTTGGTGATTTCACTGTTTAAAGTAGCCCCTAAGCATAATGCTGAAGTGCTGTCTAGTGTTCCTAAGCTCAAGAGGGCTGTGATGAGCCTTAAAGAGAAAATACAGACAAACTTTGTTAGGGCAAGAGTGACAGTGCTGTTGGTTGTGAATTCTGTTAATGAATCAACAGTACATATTAAATAAGGTGTCTTTAAACAAAAACAGACATAAAACAGAGTTATGTGTTGTTTGGCTGATGAAAATATTATGACCAGAGGCTCACAGGAACATAATCCTATATTTCTCTTAGGCACAGTGGTTTTGTATCCCCTAATTCAGTGTTTATGGTGACTTAATAAAACGTAACTACTGCAAAGTATGAGAATCAAACATGTTTAGGGACTAAATACAATTAGATTTCACAGCAAATTGGCTTTCAGAGATGCCAAAGAAAAACTGTAAAGAATATTTTACTTTCCTGGAGTTGGCAATAGATGCATTACTTGTCGCCTTGAATTGAAAACACGTATAATATCAGTTTAATTTATCTGCTCTAAATTTTTAAGAGCCAATCTGTATCAGGCCGCAATCAACTGATCCAAAATTGTTCAAGCTAGTCTGCAAATACCACAGTCCCAGAATAGAGTATATATAATTTGTTTTACTTGTTTATTATTTTATTCTGTGATGCTCTCTTCAGGTAGTGCAAAGGATTTTTGAACAACTGCTTACCAATAAGAAAATAAAATCTGCATATTGAATAGGCAATAGCTGTATGGAAAATGTTTAATTTTGCTGACAGTATTTCATAAAAAGCTTAAAGCCTGTTAAAATTTAACTTAAAAACTGGGATCAATGAGATAATGTGCACAAAATGTTTGGTAACTGAGTGATGAAAGACTGTGAATGAATAAAATATATTCTTCCTATTATTATTGCCACTCATTATTTTTGCAATTCATTTAAATGCATTAGTACCTCACTTTTAATGCGAGAAAGATGAAATGGTATAAAATGTGTTTGATTTTTCTATTTTCTTAAAAATATTGTAATGGTAGTTAATTCCAGAAAAATAATATTGTTCATGCTTTATTAATTGCTTTGTTAAAAAGACTTCTCTATTACAGTTGATTTTTATTTATTCCCTATATATTTCTTAATTTCATAGTTTTTAAAGTGATAGTTCCATATTACTTTTTTAATATAAAAAAGGAATTTCAAGAAATGTTTATTCATTTTGTTAAGTTAGATACTTATACTAGAATATAAGTTATCATAGAGTATAACTTTTAATTTAAGGAAATGTTTTAGGAGAAGAAATTTTAAGAGTTTTCATACTTTTTGTTTTGTATTTTTATGACAACAAAGTTGACTTCCATTAATTATTGCTTTATCATTATTTGTTCTTACATTGTTATGTTATATTTATTATACATAATATAACCTCTATTGAATATTAATATATTGAATATTAATATAGTCTTCTGTATAATTTCTTACTGAAGAACACTTCTGACAACTTGTGATTCCAATTATATTCATGTCTATATACAATGTTGAAAGTATAACTTGTGAATAATCAGCATTTAATAAATATTCATTTGATAAATAAATCATTAGCCCTGAATTAGGCATTTCTAAAACCTCAGCATTTTACTTTTTTTCTCTACTGCCCTTTAACAACTAACATACAAGAGAGATAATTTGTACAATACTGTCTGGTGTCAAAATGATAATAGTGACAATTCAAGGAACAATAATATAAGTATACTATTTAAATACACATAAGGGAATACCTGAAGAAACGGGTAAGGATACTTAAAATGATTCCCTCTGCGGGGGCGGGTAGGACTTGGGATGGAGAATGGAAGGAGATTTGCTCTGTTTGAATTTCAGTCCTTCCCTATCACTTATTTTTTAAAATTATAATGTATATGTATGGCTGATCCACTTTACTGTACAGTGGAAACTAACACAAAGTATAAGTCAACTATACTCCAAAAAAAAATTAATTGAAAAAAATAAAGAACAGAACATTCTTTGATTTGGTAATTTCCTATCCTAAAGAAATAATCAGATATGAGGCCAAACCTGAAAGAACAAAAATAAAAACAAATTTTAAAATTAAAAATAAATTTATAATGCATGACTTTACTCAATATTTCTTAAAGTAAAAAATAAAACATACATTTTAAAAGAATGGGAAAACTGAATAACAATGAGAGTTGTGAAAATACGTAAAGGAAATCTGATTTTAAATAGATTTGGAAGCCATGGAGGGAGAGCTCTCACACAGGTACCCCAAACTTTTACTGGAAACAGCCCTCCTCAATTTCCTCGAAGAACCTGACCTTTCCTTTGTCTCCTCAGACTTTCCTGTAGCTCACCATAGTTTGTTTGCCCCGAATTGCAATTCCTCTGCTATTCCTGAATAAACTCATTTGCTTAAAAACAACTACGTTAATTTTATTTAAAGTCGACTGAGTCTAAGAAAGTCTTGATCATATTTGATTCCCTGGTTCCAGCTGCCTCTTACGCCTCACTCTTTCAGGCCTTGATAATCTGCAAAAAAGAATCAGTGTATCGAAGTTACTTCAAGGCTATTATCTTTGGGTTGAAATCAGAAGAATCCTTCATAATAGGATGGCTTTTATTTATAAGCAAAATATAAAATATTACTATAACCTGTCATCATATATAGGACCAAATAAGTGTCAGTAGATGATTTAAGTTTTATTTCACTTGTATTTGGAAGCCATTCGAGGATTATAAACAAAGGAGGAATACATCTGACTTATGCTATAAGAATCTCTCTGGCTTCTGGATAAACAGTCAAATGCATTGTGAAGGAGGAACAGAACATTTAGGAAGATTTTGCAGTAGTCTAGGTGAGAGGTAATGATAGCTTCAACCAAAGTTTTCATGAGAGAGATAGAGAGCAATGCTAAGAATAAGGATATGTTTTTGAAGGTAGAACTAACTAGAATTGCCATGTATGAGATGCAGGTTATGAATACTGAATGACTATTATTTTTTCTTCTAAATTTAAAATGCTTATTTGGCATACAAGCAGGTACATTGACAAGGTAGTTGTATACGAGAACAATAATTATAATTTTAGGGACTTTGAGAGTTCTGGTCTTCTCCCTATAGTGGACCATCTGAAATGTGTGTGTGTGTGTGTGTGTGTGCACGTGCATGTGTAGTCTGCGTCTGTCGAGATATATTGACAGCCATCTGAATGAATTAGGTCCAGTTGCCTTGGGCAACCATAAAAATAATGGATTAATTTTATCCTTTGGCCAGGAATGTTGAGGGCAGTTGTGAGTTGAAATCTGTCTATTTTTTAAGACTCAGCAGTCATATGCATATTGTCAATTCATACAATTTATTGTCTTATGTCATGAGTGTTTTCTACATCTTCTCCCAATTTTCCAATTGCTTTTTATTGGAGGGAGTATGTCAAGACGTCTCCCTTCCTTCTACCTAGAGGTCACCACTGGCAACGAATGAACATGCATTAAGATTCCCAGAGTTTGTTGTCCTATAATATCACATACTAGTTACAGGACAGATCTGGGTATATTTTCTCATATGAATGTGTTCCCTGTCACTAAGTTCTTAATAGAACAAAGACATTTCTTGAACCATTACTTCTAAATTTAGTGAAGTTCTGATCACATTTTTTCTCTTTTTCCACAAGAGGTCTTATATTGCATTGACATCACGTATATCATATATTCACTTTATTCTGTCATGCCTAGATATACTGCTCAGAATTGCATTGCTTTCTCAGTTCCTTTAGAGATTACCTTTTAAGTTTGAAAAAGAGTTTACAATTTAATTGTAACTTCATATAAATGTCATTTCTTTCAAAATCTTAACAATGGTTACTTAGAATCACAAATCAGTTCTCAATTATTTAATTGGTTAATGTTAATTTTTGTCAAGAATTAATCAGATGTTAATTGAATGCTTCCTTTATAATGTTCAATTTTTTTTTAATGTTCTGAACATTCATTCTCATCTTTAAGTATGTCAAGTTTTTAGTATACATTCCTTTTTTTAGTCTTTCATTAAAGGACAGAGTTTAAGGTACTAGGATTTACAGCCAAATTGAATAAATACATATTTCTGTGTTTAAAAACCTACTTAGCATGTGTAATATATATGTATACATATATATAAATATATAAACTATATAATGTATAATGCGCAGCATGAGGCCAATATCTTACATCTTCTGTCACTCCTTATGAAGACGGACCAGGCACACTTGCTCTCTCGTAATTCAGATCTCAACTGAAATATCTCATTATCACGTATTTCTTCCTGGAGACTAATTTTCCGAGGTGGGTAGAGCAGGCACATGCTAGTTTAGTCTTCCCTTCTTCCCTCTTTCTTTCATTTCTAAATCATGACCTATCACTGCAAAGTGTCTGGCACATATTATGCCCTCAATAAATATTTGTTGAATAAGTGAATGTTATTTTATTAATCTTAATTATGTGTAGAATTGGATGTGACAGTCTGTTACTCAAAGGTCAGATTAATATGTAATTTTCTTACACGTTTTAGTGTACCTGTGCGTATGTGTCTTCAAAGCAGCTTTGAACCATTTGAACAATTATATAATAATTGAAAAAAAAGTATTTGTGGTCTGCAAACTTTTTCTGTAAGGTACCAGATAGTAAATATTTGTGGCTTTGGAGACCACACAGAGTTTTTTGCATGAAATCACTTCTGCCTTGGTAGCGTGAAAGCAGTCATAGACAATACAGAAACAAATTAACATGGCTGCGTTTCAGTAAAACTTTATTTACAAAAACAGGCAGTGGGCCAGTAAGTAGTTTGTTTGATCCTTGTCTTAAATACTTAAAATGCTGAATTTAAAAAAGATTAAAGGGAAAAAAATTTTATTGTTTATTTACACCACAGACGACCTTCAGATTTTATTAAATTCATAAAGATCATCTAGATTAAGACTCTTAAACTAGTCAAAAATGTGTGTACTTATGATTATTAGTAAATTCTATATCTTCTGAAATGAAAACTATGTAAATAACACAAAATGAATTTATTCAATTCATGTAACTGCAGTCTAACCCTAAAGAAGGGAGACTGCTGATCTATCACTGTGAAGTCCACTAATCTAGCAATCTCCTTGCATCTTGTACAGATTTGTGTACTTCAGAGTTTCAATTAAATATATATTACTTTGTTATTGTTTTCTGACAAAAGTATTGTTCTTAGTGGCCATGGTAAATACAACTAAGTAAAACACAAAGAGAAAAAGAAACAAAAAGAAAACCTAAAATAAATTTCATTGTTTAAAGTCACACAATATACATATGTATGTATGTTATATATGTGTATATATATACACACACATGTACACACATGTTCCCTTTTATTTTAAAACATTTAAAGTTAGGTACAATCTCAAAATACTTTTAAAAAATTTAACAACATGGCAATCTATTTCTCCAATTACATTAAAATGAACCATCACAATGCATATGAATAATGAACCCCCTAAAGATTAGCTGTTTGTCTTTTGAGGAATAAATCAAGTTTTTGCGAGCCCCTTTTATTTGCCCCAAAATTGTATAAGTCAGATATTGTTGTTAGAGAAAATACAAAAAAAAAAAAATGTTAGCTTCTGATCCTGTTCAACCCAATGATTCCTAGCAGCTAATGTAAAAGTTGGACTCAGTGGTAGACAATCTTATTGTACACATGGAAGCAATCGTATTACTACTTTTGCTAATTGCAACAGACTTTTTTCCTCTGGGAAGTACTAATTCTCAAGAGAAATGTAGCATTCCTTTTCATGTTGAGAGAGACTTAGGTCCGTGCTGAAGGACTTGATTTCTGGAGCCAGACTTCCTGGGTTCAACTGATGGTTTGAACTTGAGGAACATTCTTAAGCTTTCTGTGACACAATGTCTAAGTTGAAAGTCAGGAAAAACAGCTCCATAGCTACCCTATCATTTTGTGAAGATTTAATGTAAATCACAAGAAACTATATAAAGATTTGCTTCCTTGTTTTCCTTAGAATGTATTGGTGAGTGTGTATTAGAGAATTAAGTTGACTAAATTGGAAAGACAAAAAAAACAGAAACAAATTTTTAATGATTGTCCTCAGCTCATGACATTAGCATTGTCCTCAGCTTAGCTGGGAAAAGCCCCTGCTCTCCAAGTATCCACTTTACACATACTACCAATGCCTGGGTACAGATATTGCACCAATGCCTGGGTACAGCTATAGCACCAAGGTACAGCACTCAGGTGCTACATACACACCTGTTCAGGCCCCAGGAAAGCGTCTGAAACCTCTTCCCTATGTCCTTGGTGAAAGGCAACCACACAGGTATTACATGAAGGTCGTGAGTGCTACAACTAATGTGAGAGATGGCCAATGTTTTGGATATTGTGGAGTATTTGATCAGTGAAAGTGCTTATATAAGAAGATAAATTAATTAACTTGTTAAATCTTTTCTTTCAGATAACATAATTATAATAGACAGTTAATCTACTCCTAGAACTACCAAGTGCCCATTTTCTTGCTTCTCTTTTGTTCCAAGTTGGGGATCCCTAGGAATTCATGCGTTAGCTCATTATTCACAACAGTTGCACACAAAACCTCAACAGTTGGTGATGTTATAAAATTCATATGACTTAATAGCATGATTAACTTTCTCCCAATTCCTTAATTCACAACTTCAGCAACCAAATTACCATTGATTACTAGAACAATATACTTTTACTTCTTAAAATATTTCTTAAAATAGAATTAGGTTTCCAAAAAATAAATATTTAAATGTAGCTTTAATTCATTGTAATGAAAATTTTATGTTTATGCACTACAAATTATTTATCTTACAGATGATTTTGAATACTTTGGAATATAGTTTTGAAATTTATCCTTAGTTTACATTTTTAGTTACATTTACTCTAATTTTGATTTTTATGAAAACATTATTATTATGAGCACTTTGAATATAGTTACATTTTACTTTTTAATTCTTTAGTTTATCTCTATAAAATTAAATAAAAATCTTGATAACAAAATTATTGACATTGCTGAAATACAGGCATAAAATAAATCATAAATAAATTATTAAATGAACAAACATTTAATAATTTATTATATGCATATCTCTATTTCCTTTCTCACTCAAACACTGCTATCCCATAAACAAAACACCTAGATATGAGTAAAAATACATAAAACCACTCAGACATCTTAGCTTTATGTGTTTTTCAGTTTTACTCTTATAAAAGTGAATTTGTAAAAGAAGGAGAATAAAACATATTTTTCTTACAATGTTTTGGCCTTATTTATCACTTATACATATCTAGATACAGTGGTATACATGGGCCTCTCTTTGTACCCCAGCCTGAGTAAATGTTAGTGGCGGGTCTGCGTGATTTGTCTTCCTCTCCCAATTCCTTCATGTTCTCCCTGCCTCACTTCAGCTACTCCCATCCTCAATCTGTCATGCTGTTTTCTGTCAAAGTCCGTCTCTGTTCGTTGTCACATTGTCTTTTCTCTGCCTCTCCCTTGTAACCACTTTATTCCTCACCTCTTCTTGTCAATAATCTTCAACAACTTAAGGAATATTAAAATGTGAACTTTAAAGAAACATTGGTTGACTATGTCTTATCGTATTACTGTATTTGTTTTTTTCTGCAATCCCTGAAATAAAATTAAACTCTCCAAATAGGCAACTACCAGGTGCGTTGTTGTTTCAACCTGTGACGAAGCATCCATCATTTGACCAGACACCAAGTCAGCCATCAATTGAGACATGCGTTTTTAATGTTATTTATGCACTTGTCAGAGGATCCTTAATGATGAGATTAATTGACCTGATGGCTCCTGAAATGAGATCCATTCGACCTAACAGACAGAAAATCCCAGAAAGGAGGCAAACGCCTCCCTTGAGATCAGCGTCCAGAAGGCTTGAAAGATCGGTTTCTAAAGAAAGGATTAAAAAATTGCTTCCTGTCATCCATTTGATCCATAATAGAGATGCTGAGAGGGAGTCTGAGTGGGTTGAAGGGAGCAAACTGTACTTAACATTTGGGTCATAGAGACATTGGTACAGGTCATACTGTTTTGTAAATTCTTTGGGATTAATCAGCCTACTCGTGTCCTGGTCACAAGTTTACCCATCCCTGTGAGGGCAAAATCTAGGACTGAGTCCTGAGTGATTAAGCTGCACCCTTTTCTACCATAAGTGTATTCTTTCCCTGAAGCATCTCAATATGCACACAAAATTTAATTGAGCGTGGAGGACTCAGTGGTTTCTTCTTTCCAGAGATACAAAAAACAGTACATTTTTGGATGTACCTGCAAACTGTAAAGTATAGTAGAGATTATTAAATTGAATCTATTAATGCTAGGACAATGTGACATAATTGAAGCATATGGTTTTCAGGCCTGAGTTTACCATTTATTAGCTGTGTGGGTTTGTGCAAAATGTTTCAACTCTCTGAATCTTGATTTTGCTCTATTAAACAGGAATCATAACAATATCTGCTTGGTTACAATACAATACACTTACACTTACAATAATATGGTAAATACCCAAAGAAATTAAAATAAAAAGTCATTATAGAAATGTGACTAATATACTCTGGCATGCAAAATGTTCAGAAGGGATTGTCCTAGAATAATTTTTATCAGTCACATACACTAAGAGACAATAACCACGATCCTTACCTCTTAGGTGTCGAACTCAGGTCCTAGGACATATGACTTGCTACAAAACAGTCTTAGAGAGTCAAATACCACAAGGTATGAAATACTGTGTCATTGAAATTTCTTGAGACTCATATGTTACTCATTAAAAATCAGGTGACTAGTATATGCCCCAAATTTAACTAGTCGTTTAAGGAAAAAAAAATAAATAAATAAAATAAATTTTGTGATTGGTTGTTTTAAGTGAAGTACCCTGGGAGCACAAAAGTTGGATTCCCCTCAGATTACTGAGGAGTTTGAGGGTGAGAGACAGTTAATTTGAAGAAGAGTACGACTCTTTTTAGTGTTGATGTTGAAATGCATGGCTTGTCTCTCATGAGTGAGATACTCTAAGGGAGATGAATAGCAGGTCAGTGTGTACAAGGGACAAGAAAGAAGAAGAGGAGAGGCAAATTTGAGGATCTTTGGAGAGTTCCTGTGAATTTCTACATCAAGGGAAAATGACATTGATATTTACATTCCTATCAGCTGACACAGAGCCTTCTTCAAGTTGGGTAGAATGGACAAATACAAGGTTATGTGAGGGAAGACCAAAGAATGTGAATGTCTGGATTTGGGGTTTATCTTGGATGCAATAGAAGGCATTGGAAAATTTTTTTTTATCAAAATTATGTTTTAGAAAGAAAGTATATTTAGAAAGTCAGAGTTATGGAGAATGGGATGGAAGAAGGGAGACCAGTAAATAGGTTTTGTAGTAATACAAGTGAGAGAGGGATAAGAGCTCCAAGCGAGGGGGAGAGAAGGAAATAGTTCAATTAGTCATTGGTATGTCATTTACTGATTTGATGTGGGAGGTGATGGAGAGGAAGGTTCTGAATTTTCAGTGTGAGTACATGGTGATATTCACTTAAATAAAAATTTCAAAATGAGGACTGGGTTTGAGAGCAGAAACTAGTTTTGCATATTACGATTTTGAGGTGTTTTAATGACAAATGACAATCTCCAAAAAGGATGTGAAGATGCTTGGTTTCTGTATAGGAGAGACATCTGGGCTGGGGATAAATGTTCAGAAGTGGATACGACACAGGAGACAGCTGAATCGGTGGGATGAATGAGGTGACCTGGGAATCCCTGGATACAAAGAAGGAGCTGGCCCTAGGAAACCCCTGAGACTCCAAGTTGTATGGAGGAGTAGAAGGAAAAGTCTTGGGCAGTGAAGCAAAGGTAGGTAGGAGGACAAAGCTGTTTTGCAGCTCTGGTCTGACCTGAAAATCTTTCTGTGTTTCTGACTGGTTATGTTCTATCTTTACATTATTTATTTTCTATTAAAAATTCTAGATATTCATCCTAAACCAGTTGGACAATTTGTGTCTATACCCTAGGTGAAAACTAGGTCCCTGTTGAAAATCTCAATATTAATTGTCTTGGAAATTTTTTTTAATACAAACAATCAAATATAAGCTGCATGAATAAAAATAAATACTTTCTTAAAGGATACAATATTCTTTTGATGACTTCTTCACAGGCACACATATGCTATTCAGGAAAGAATGTGTTAAAATTGCATATGAAATTACAATATGATTCCTTTACAGAGTGTGCTCTCAGGTTGAGAAGGAAGCTAAAAGATAACATCTGTGCTCAATAAGCATTTCCACAAACCATCCAGTAATTGCCAAAATGCTTATATAGCAATGTGAGAAATCAAGGTTATTTACTTTCTTGCTAATTCTTTGTTATGCATGTCTCTTCCTTTCAACCCCACACAGTTTTTTCTTGCCTGTTTTGCAAGCTCTTTCAGTCCCAGACTGAAGGTTGTCGGTTCCTAAATACCCTTATAACTTAAGCACTATTAATTCTGTAACCATGTGGACGCTTTCGGCTTTGAATAACAGAAAACCTGAGTAAAATAGTCTTACTGTTACTATCAGCTTTATTATCTGACACAACAAGAAATATGGACAGAGGCGATTCCAAGGTTGGTTAATTTAGTCTCAATGTCACCAAGTGTACGAGCTCCTTCCTCTGCTTCACTCTTACATGTTGGCAAGGCCTTGAGCAAATCAGAGAGTATTTAAGACAGCTTACTTTACCATGTAAGGGTGAATCCACAGCTGAGCCATCATCAGAAGAGAGGTCCAACCTCCTATGTGTTCCCTGTATTAAGTGTGCAAGGTCCCTTTTCAGGAGAACCCGAGTAAAATTCTCTCATAGACCACTGACCAGAATTGGGTCATATGCCCTTTCTTACACTAATTACTGGCAAGGGAGAGGCATGATAACTGAGATTTACTGATATTTACTCCTTGGAGCTGGAGAGAAGTTCAATGCTATCTGTGGTCTGAAGGTTTGTGTCCCCCCCAAAATTCATACGTTGACATGCTAACCCCAAAGGTGATGATATTAGGAGTTGGGGCCTTTGGGAAGTAATTAGGTCATGAGAGTAGAGCTCTCTTGAATGGGATTACTGCTCTTATATTAATATAAATGATCCTAAAGGGCTCCATAGGTAGCTCCTCCCACCATATGAGGACTCAGGAGAATTCAAATACCTGGTAGAAATCCTTCACCTGTCAGTATTGGATCCCTGATCTTGGAATTCCAGTCTCTGGAACCGTGAGAAATAAATTTCTGTTGTTTCTAAGCTGACTAGCCTGTGGTATTTGCTATAGCAGACCGAATGGACTAAGATACCCAGGAAATACACAACTGCCTAACACTTCAATTAGAGGGGGCAAAAAATGGGGAGGCAGTTTTTAATTAGAAATTACATTAGCTAACATCTCTCTCTCTTTTTCTTCTGTGGGTATAATATGCAGCAGTTCAAATTTCTCCTTCCCCTCTTAAACTTGAATCCTGAGGATAGATTGAATTCAAATCAAATTATGCTCTATTGGTCACAGTCTATTCATATTATTTATTTTACCGGCAAGTTTTTAAACATCTGGTTTAGCCAACTTAGACTTTCATGGATTCCACATTCTCATTTTCTGAAGATGTTCACACTGGTGGGCAATTATACTTTAAAAAGATACTGTTTACTTCTCAATCAGTTCCTTCCTGTAAATATTTTCAGAAAAAAAAATGAGATCTAAGTTTCCTAAGATATGTCCTCTTTATACTCAGTATTTGTATTTTAAATACAATTTGACAAATAGAAAAAGTGAAGTCATCATGAAATTAACTACTTGCTGCTTGTCTAGAAAAGCTTATTTTATCATTTCTTTAATAATGAATCGATGAATGATAATATAGTGTATACATTTTTACAAACAATTTGCTTCTTAATACAGAAGTTCTTACATAAGTATTATTTAAATCTACATTACCATGACAGAGTGGAAATATTATTCTCTTCACACAATAAATAAGGTCATTTATCCCCTCTCACTTAAGCATGTCATGGAATCTGCTAGCACTGCTACTGAGTCTGAAAACATTCACTAATACATTGTTCATGCAGTAAGTACTAAGTCACAAATGGTTAACTGTTACAGGATGCAAAGCTGTATGAAATATGCCCTGCAGTTGCTAAGTATTTCATTTAGGAGACACAATAATAATATGAGGGCATCTTTCTTAGTTTGACATGTGAAGGACATGCAGTTTGGCATACTCTATATTTCCAGTCCCATCAACCACCATTTCCCTGAATGACAGCCCCACGGAACCTCTCCTTGCTCTTGAAATGTAGAGGCCTGGCCATGGCTTAGTGGTTTTGTATATGGTTTTCCCTATACATAGAAAACACACGTTTCTTCCCTCCCCAAGAGCTCCATTCGCCAGTCACTCCAACACACAGAAGCACACCCCAACCCGCAGCTAAAACTCCCTCTTACTACCTCTGTCTCTGTCTCTCTCTGTTTCTCTCTCTCTCTCTGTCTCTCACACACAGACACACACAACTTTTCCCCAAACTCCTTTATCTATACAAGTTTCCATGACTCAACTTCTCACAGTGGAATTATAATATTTCATTTCTTGGTGGGTTCACATTGATTTTTTCAGGCTGGAAATGCTCCATATTAAATGAAATTTTTCCAGTGTCTGGCCAAACACTCTTTTCCTTTCAAGTCTCTCAGTCACAACCATGCTGGCCCTCCAACATCTTCGAAACTTAATTCTCTCAAGGACTCTACATTTACCCCAAATACCTAGCCCCTTCTTGTCTTCATTTCTTCCCATATATGTCAAATATTTCATGATCCTTCACTTCACCAGCCTTTGGCTTGTGTCCATAACTCAATAAAATCCTTAATTCTTCCAATATATTGAGAAAAATCCCTGACTCAACCTGATCATTCACTTCCTTCTTTTCCTTCTTGGTTAGACCTTATATACTAATATTGTACCTGGGAAAAATCATATTTTAATGTATTATTAATTTCTAGTTTTTAATGCTCATTGAGGTTCCAAGAAGCCAACAAAACTGCCCCCTCCCTTCCTGGCCAGGATAGTTAATTAAAAACAGGATTACATTCTGTGAGAATGGTGAACATTTATGCCCTCATTAAAAATCTAAAGGAGGCATGGGTCGTGATGTCCATCACATCTTCATTTACTTTGCCAGTCTGGTTCCTGCAAAAGTAGATTGATCCTGGAGAAGGACTGTGAACTCAGACTCATCCAAATGTGTTCTTTTCCATTGCAAGAGGATCTGAAGAAAGAGGATCTGAAATAGTTCTCATGCACATGGAATTGAAAATAATGCACATTAACTGTAAAGTCTCAGTGCTATGTTAACTCTGTCCTCTGTCACAATATAGTCTGAAAATATCTGGACCATCTGGACATCCGTACAGAACATCAGGCACAGATGATATCATCCTGTTCAGGCGGGATGAACATGAGAGGCTTGTATGATGGAGGCTTTACTAAGAAACATGTCCTGTAGTGGGTGGAAAATAAAGTTTTTAGAGATCCCATGGGCAGGAGCATGTTAGGATATTGCTTCTGAAGGTAAAGATAAGTTACCGCATTTTTCACGTCACTCTACAGAGAAGTATGAACAATACCTGGTATTACTCCTAGATCCTAGGGACAATCCAATCAACACATAGGAACACTGTTCAGGATAATATACCAAGCGAAATGGAAGGTAGCCTTCTTTGAACAGGGCCCAGAGGAGAAAAATAAATTTTATGGCCTTCTCCTTCGTTCATACAAGCTAAAAACTCCATGGTGATGGATGTGTCAGTGGTTAAAAAAGAAGCAGTGTGGAGTTTGTGGCAAGTTTGAGGGGGAGAACCACAACATGGACAGTGGTTTTCTGGAGTAAAGCCATCTAACCTACAGCGGAAAACTACATGTCTTTTGAAAAAAATCATGCTACTGTGACTTGGTAAGGAACTGAACACACTCAACCATGGATTCCGGGAGATCATGCATCCAATTGCTTACCTAAGCTGGGTCCTGTTGGCCCTTCAGGTAACAGCGGTAGGTGGGAACAACAGAGATTCATCACCAGATAGAAATGTCACATCCAGGATTAAGCAGGACCAGAGGACACAGACAAGATGCATGAGATAATAGCCTAGAACTCGCTTCATCCACCATGTTGCACTAGAACCTCATCTTCAGCTCACACCTGGGGTGATATGGGATGTCCCTTATGACCAATTGAAGGAGGAGGGGAAGTCCCATCCTCACAACATGGATGAGTTGATTTGGTAAGTGGTGCAATCTGTAAAAAATGGATGGGAAATTTATTTCTGTTTCATTCATGGGTAGACTTGAAAGACAGTAGCAAGGGAAAAAAAAATTCCAATGAACAGAATTTCAGGCAGTGTACCTGGTCAACCATTTTGTATAAAATGAAAAGAAATCCAAGGTTAGATATACATTGATTTCATGACAATTGAACAATAGTTTGTCCGGCAGATCAGGAAGGAAAAGGATTGGAAGATAAAGAGTCAAAATTACATGAGATGGAGGCATGTGAATTAAGATATGAGATTGAGCAGGAAGATATGTGATACTGAAGACCTTTATACCACATATTAATACCCATCAAAAAGCATCCTCTATGGAAGCAAAACAAATAACCAAGTAGGAAAAAATGACTCTTTAGTTGATGTTAACCATACCTTGTTCACAGTCACTCCAGTGCCGGCATAATAAACACACAGACAAAGGGGCCACGAAGAAAGAGATAAAAGTTATGCATGGGCTCCATAGCATGGACTTCCATTTACCAAGGCTGATCTAGCTACTGTTGCTTCTAAAAGTCCATCATGCCAGCAAAGGCATGCACTACTCCTTGAGGAGATCAAGTGGAAACTGGGTGGCAAATCAGCTACTTGGCGAGCCTTCCTTCCCGAAATGTTTTCTCCTGGAAATAGACATCTGTTATGGTTATGGAGTTTCCTTTCTTGTCCACATGACCTCAGCTAGGGCCATCATCCTGAAGACTGTGAAATGCATGATCCACAGTCATGAAATCACACACGCATAACTTCTGACTAGGGAAACCACTTTACGGTGAAAGAGGTGCAAGAGAGAACCCATGACCATGGAATTCACTGGTTGTATTGACTATACATCATCCAGAAGCTGTCAGTGTGATAGAGCATTGGGAATATCCTGCTAAAGTACAGCTGAAGAACTCACTCTAAGGCTATATCTTATGGGGGGGGGAGCACTATCCCGGAAGATGTATTAAACCAAAATATTCCTTATGTCTACATATTCCCACTAAGCAGAATATGTAAGTCTGAGTACTAAGGGTTGAAGCAAGAAGTAGCCCTACTTAAAATCACTCTTATGGATCTACTGGGGTACTTTGACTTACTGTGGCTCTGAACACTGCAGGGTTAGAGATCCTCGTTCCCAAATTAAAGGAGATGAAACTTTCTCTGAGTAACAAAGCAAAATTCCCATTGACATATGCATACAGTTGTTACCTTGGATCTTTACACACCTGATACTCAAGGAACCAGTTGGCAAGAAGAGGAATCATAGCCTTGTCAGTAGTAATTGACCATGGTAACAGAAGAAGGTTTGGCTTCTATTATAAAATGACCATAGGTGGGAATATGTGTGGAAATCAGGAGACTCTCTTGAGTGATGAGACTCAGACCTTTCATGAATGAGGGATTTAGTCATACCACCAGGTACCATCTAGACTAACAGGAGTGATAGCTGGGGGCAAGGGGGGTAGTTAGAATGAACAGTGCAGAAGAGAAACAATGAGTAGCATTTGTGTCCCTACTAGCAAATGGAGTAATCAGGGCTGTAGTTTTCCCCTTCACCTTCCTCTTCCATACGCCATTCCCCTGTTGGGAAGAAAGGCCCATTATGACCTTGAAGGAGTTGGTCCCCAAACTGTAAAGAAGTGGATCAGAGTGGCCTAAAGAAATGAGTGGCATAAACTCATATCTCCCTTCCAGAATAGACTTTTTGCCCAACTGTGAGGAGTGTGGGGAACTGATAAACTGCAGCTGTTTGCTTCTTTAAGCTTTCCTCAGCTTCCCAGCCAGGTCAGACTCATCTCAGGAAAGCCCTCAGCCAATCACTGTGCAAGGTGACAGTATAAGAGTCTAGCTATTTCCACATAACATGGGCTCTTCTCTCTGCATCAGAGCTCCCTCATGGTCTACCATACTTTGTCAGGTCTGCAGCAACCCCTGTTATCACAGGCCCACTCAGTTTCAAGGGAAAGGAACAGGGACCTCATATCTCAGTGGAGAAATGTTAACATCTCTTCCAAAGAAGAGCATGTGTCATGGGATATATTGGCATGGCATCTTTGGAAAATGCCATCTGCTTCTTTTCAAAGAAAATAGAGGTCCTCATTTCTTTTATTTAAAAAATAGTTATACCTGCATCCATATGGTACTCTTCTCTTTCCTTCCTACGATAGGAAGGATGAAAAAATGAGTACCTCTTCCTTTCTAAAGCCAGCTCCCCATCTGCGTTCCAGAGCTTATTCCTTGTTGCTTTCTTGGTGGTCTTTTCTCTATAATGTATCTCTTTATGTATAAATCCCATATCCTTGAAATTGTTGTTTCTCACATTATCATCCAGTCCACACAAAAAAATCATATTTCTCCTCTTAAAAAAAACAAAAACAAATCCCTTATATGACTCTAGATGCTCCTCCTCCTGGCTAACCTATTTCCTGTTCTATTCAGCCAAATATCTTCAAGTGCTGTCTACACTAACAACGTATGCTTCCACACCTTCCGTGTATTACTCGATCTACTAATGTTTAGGTTTCTAGTTGTGCCGGTCCCATTATACCCACTTTTTGGAGATTTACACAATTTCCTTGCATCTACTTTCAATACAGCTTTTGCTAATAATCATACTGACTTCTCTTTGGCTTCTGATACTTCTGGCTTCTTCTTCCTTCTAAATATTTTTCATCATCCTCTCCTGACATTTTTCATTCCTCTGTGGCTGCTTGTTTATGTGTCCTTCCTTTTCCCATATCTTAAATGATGAGATTCTTTATGTTTCTTCATTAGCCCCTTTCTTCTTCTCGATTTAGCATCTTCCTTGACAATTTCAAATGCTTATGTGTTTTTACTTGTTGTCTATAACCTGAGTGACTGCTAGATCTTTAGCTTATATCCCAGAGCTCAACAGAGTGTTTTCCAATATGCCTTCTTTTTGTTCCGTTGCATTTTAATCTATGCCTAAGATTATATTTATCATACACTGAGTGATTTATAATGGATATATTTCTCCTTGCCTAACTGTCCAACAATGTTCTAAGACTTGGGATAATCTCAAATTTTAGTCCCAAATGACCTAAGCATCCACGTTTTGGATGAGTGCCCCCAATATCCACCCTAAAATAAATTTTTGGACCAAAGACAGGTATCTATATTAAGTCCTACATCATAGGGCTTGCTTGACTCAAAAGATAAACTGTACCAATCAAATTGTGTTCAGGATTTTTCACTCGGCTCTCAATAGGAACATTTTATTTGTCAAATAACAGAATGAGTGGTCAACATGCCACATCATGCTAAAATTATCTGTATAATTCAGCCTTCTGCAGATTTCTCAGATTAGTTTTTGATGCCCCAAGAAAGTTGGTGCATTAATATTTCTGGTCAGATATTCCTGATGTCTTTCTCTCCTCTGCCTTTCTCCCTATTTCCTAGGTAGCATCACCTCCACTGAGTACTCCCGAAGGAAATAATGGTGCGTACTAGGCATTGCTGTGTTTTATGCTCAGCATTTCCAATTACCTTTGCAGTCTTTGAGATGTATTTGGGGGAACATTAAACAGCACAGCCTGAAGTATAAGAAGAGAAATATTTTCAGATAAGACTAACATCTCATATCACTTTTTTTATTAACAAGAGACTCACTCAAGTAACCCTAGTTCATAGAATGCTTTCTTTAGGAATGGGGAAATGGATTGCATAGGATTAGAGGTCTCTACAAACAAATTATTCAGCTAAACTCCAGAAACACAGGAAAAGAATGCAAATCAGTTTTGGGGGGCTTGGAATATTTGGTTTCCCTCTTGGGTCTGCTTCTTATTGGGTCACTCCTTCATTTATCTTTTTCCTTTCTCTTTACTATATATCTTATATGTATATTTTCCTTACTCATAGTTGCTGCTTCTTCCTCATTTCTCTCTTTGGAGTCTATTTATGTATCTTTTGAATATAGTTTGCTGCAAACTCGTTTCCTTGATTAATATTTCCTAGTCATATTCCTAAGAGAATCTAACTACATTAGCAAACAATAAGCTCAGCTTCATTTGTAGAGGGTCTCCTGCAGTGGAGGGGGACAGCTGTGGCTCACCGCAGTGACAAGGACACTGGCAGCAGAAGTTCTGGGAAATACCTCTTGGTGTGAGCCCTCCCAGAGGCTGCCATTAGCCCCACCAAAAGGCCTGTAGGCTCAGACCAAACAACCAATAGGGAGGGAACTCAGCCCCACCCATCAGCGGACAAGCGGATTAAAGTTTTACTGAGGTCTGCCCACCAGAGCAACAACCACCTCTACTTGCCACAAGTCCCTCCTGTCGGGAAGCTTGCACAAGCCTCTTAGATAGACTCATCCACCAGAGGGCAGACAGCAGAAGCAAGAAGAACTACAATCCTACAGCCTGTGGAAGGAAAGCCATATTCACAGAAAGATAGACAAAATGAAAGGGCAGAGGACTATGTACCAGATGAAGGAACAAGATAAAACCCCAGAAAAACAACTAAATGAAGTGGAAATAGTCAACTTTCCAGAAAAATAATTCAGAATAATGATAGTGAAGATGATCCAAGACCTCAGAAAAAGAATGGAGGTAAAGATGGAGAAGATGCAAGAAATGTTTAACAAAGACCCAGAAGAATTAAAGAACAAACAAACAGAGATGAACAATATAATAACTGAAATGGAAAATACACTAGAAGGAATCAATAGCAGAATAACTGAGGCAGAAGAATGGAAGTGGTTAAGAATCCACCTGCCAATGCAGGGAACACAGGTTCAAGCACTGGTCCAGGAAGATCCCACATGCCACGGAGCAACTAAGCCCCTGCACCACAACTACCAAGTCTGCATTCCAGAGCTCATGAGCCACAAATATTAGCCCATATGCTGCAACTACTGAAGCCCACATGCCTAGAGCCTGTGCTCCACAACAAGAGAAACCACCGCAATGAGAAGCCCACACACCGCAACAAACAGTAGGCCCTGTTAGCCGGAACTAGAGAAAGCCTGCACACAGCAACGAAGATCCAACACGGCCAAAAATTAATTAATTAATTAATTTTAAAGAAAAGAAATCAAAAAATGACACAAACAGATGGAGAGATATACCATGTTCTTGGATTGGAAGAATCAGTATTGTGAAAATATCTATTCTACCCAAAGCAATGTACAGATTCAATGCAATCCCTATCAAATTACCAATGGCATTTTTTACAGAACTAGGACAAAAAAATCTTAAAATTTGTATGGAAACACAAAAGATCCCGAATAGCAAAAGCAATCTTGAGGGAAAAAAACAAAGCTGGAGGAATCAGACACCCTGACTTCAGACTATACTGCAAATCTACAGTAATCAAGACAATATGGTACTGGCACAAAAATAGAAATATAGATCAATGGAACAGGATAAAAAGCCCAGAGATAAACTCCTGCATCTATAGGCAACTAATCTACAACAAATGATGCAAGGATATACAATGGAGAAAAGACAGTCTCTTCAATAAGTGGTGCTGGGAAAACTTGACAGCTACATGTAAAAGAATGAAATTAGGACACGCCCTAACACCATAAAAAAAAATAAACTCAAAATGGATTAAAACCTAAATGTAAGGTCAGACACTACAAAACTCTTAGAGGAAAACATAGGAAGAACACTCTTTGACATAAATCACAGCAAGATCTTTTTTGACCCATCTCCTAGAGTAATGGAAATAAAAACAAAAATAAACAAATGGGACCTAATGAAACTTAAAAGCTTTTGCACAGTGAAGGAAACTATAAACAAGACAAAAAGACAACCCTCAGAATGGGAGAAAATATTTGCAAATGAATCAATGGACAAAGGATTAATCTCCAACAGCTCCTGCAGCTCAATATTAAAAAAACAACCCAATCAGAAAATGAGTAGAAGACCTAAATAGACGTTTCTCCAAAGAAGACATACAGATGGCCAAGAAGCACATGAAAAGCTGCTCAACATCCCTAATTATTAGAGAAATGCAAATCAAAACTACAATGAGTTATCACCTCTCAATGGTCAAAATGGCCATCATCAAAAAATTTACAAACAGAAAATGCTGGAGAGAGTGTGGAGAAAAGGCAACTCTCTTGTACTGTTGGTGGGAATGTAAACTGATACAGCCACTATGGAGAGCAGTATGGAGGTTCCTTATAAACTAAAAATAAAATTACCATATGACCCAGCAATCCCACTACTGGGCATATACCCAGAGAAAACCATAATTCAAAAAGACACATGCACCCCAATGTTCAGTGCAGCACTGTTTACTCTAGCCAGGTCATGGAAGTAACCTAGATGCCCATTGACAGACAAATGGATAAAGAAGATGTATATTCCATATACAATGGAATATTACTCAGACATAAAAAGGAACAAAATTGGGTCATTTGTAGAGACGTGGATGGACCTAGAGTCTGTCATACAGAGTGAATTAAGTGAGAAAGAGAAAAATAAATATCGTATATTAACACATATATGTGAAATCTAAAAAATATGGTCCAGATGAACTGGTTTCCAAGGCAGAAATAGAGACACAGATGTAGAGAACAAACTTATGGATACCAAGGGGGGAAAGTGGGAGGGTGGTGGTGGTGGTGGTGGGATGAATTGGGAGATTGGGATTGACATGTATGCACTAATATGTATAAAATAGATAACTAATAAGAACCTGCTGTATAAAAAAGTAACTAAGATATAATACAAAAAAATAATAAAATTCTGTTAAAAAAATCAGCAACTTTCCTTACTTTCTACTCACACACAGGAGTTCAGTCAATGGAGGATAAACTGGGAATGAGGACAGTCACCCAGGGAGGATACCTTAAATGACTGAACATGGTTCTCTGGCTAGAGAAGAAGGACAATGGAATCACATAGAAATGAAGAGGTTGGAAGATAAAGGCAAGATTGAGTCACTGGTTCTCTTTTGCATCCGTTACACCCTCCACTTTTTTGTGAAAAGAAGGAAGCTACTTGGTATGAATTTTTTCACCTCCCGTACTTTTACCTTCTTCTAGGAATTCGTGTCACCATCTTTCTACAGGAAACATTTTTTTCCTGCCATTTATGGTTAATCCTGACCTCCTTTTCTGTCTTGTATCCTCTGCAACGTTGCATGTTATTGCATTTTGATCCTTTATCTTTCATTTTTATGTCTCCTATGCCACCCCCTTTAAAACACACACACACAGAATCCTAAGTGCACAAAATTAATTGAGATCTAGATCATTGGAGTTTAATTTATTAAGAGTAGGTGAAGCTTAGATAGAAAAAAAAATTCACCAACGTTGTTGTTGAAATTGGAGCCTATTGGAAAGAAACAGGAAGAACTGGCAAACTCAGTCACTAATGAGTCACTGATGTCATTGAGGGAAGTGGGTAAATGTCAAGAATATTCAGATCAGATTTTGAAGAAGAGGGTATATGATTAGGATGAAACAACGGTAGGAATTCCAAGACAGGATAAATTATAAGAGAAGACGGTGTTCTAATTGTCTGGAAGCAGCAGAAGCCACAAGAAGCACTGTCCCAGGCAAAACTAATTGCTATCGTCTCTCTAGTCCTAAGGTCCTAAGATGCTGGATTCTCACTTCTATTATAGTCTACCAAGCCATATAATTATCTTTCTTGCTCTGTTGATTGAGCAGCAGAGGACTATTTTTCGTCACTGTATTTCTAAGATCCATCGCTCTGCTGGGAACATAGTGGTAATAAGTAACTGCTCGTGAATAAATGATTGAATAAATCACAAGAATGCACACACTAATGAGAATGTTGACACTAGTGTTCTCTTGAATGATGGGAAATAGAAAGAAAAAAAGAATGATCTGAATTGGAAAGATCTGCAAGGGATATAGCGTCCTCTGATAATTTCATGAGGTGGTGAAGTGAATGAAGAAAATTTCAGAAGATAGGGATGATTGTTTATCATATGCTCCTGAGAAATAAGAGAAGTAAAATGGCCCTCATTTCTCACCTCTAAACTATGAGTCTCAGTTTTTTTTAAATCCCTGCAATCTTAAGAATCCCTGGTCGCCACTGTGCACAGCACAGCAGTGACTAGGAGAGATGCTACGTGGTACTGCCTCCTTGGGAGAGAGGTAATCTCTCTGTCCTGGAGAACCCTGGTACTGTCATTCCCCACTGGCCTGTGGCCCTTTCTGTTGGTCCCCAGCCAGGGTGTTGTAAGGGATGCTGTATCCAGACCCCCACTGTGAGAGAAAGAACACATTGCCCACCTGGACTATATTTCTTATAATTATGATTTTTTCTGTTTTCAGAAAGAGACAATGTTTTTAAGATAGATACTTATTAAAATGGGAAGTCTTAGATAAGAATATCAAATGAGAACCAAACTAAAATGTCTCAATAAGCATTTTAAGTTTTTCAAAATTATCATTAAACACACTCAGCCCACTGTATAAAAAGCTTTTGGAGGTATGGGACTTATTGTAGTTCTAAACTTTTGGATAATGAGAACTGAGTTAATTCTACAGGCAAAATCTAGCTGTAAAGAAACAATTCAGAGAATGCGCTGTTTCTGTTTGAGCTGAGGAAGAATGCCACAAAGAAAATACTGTTCAAATAAAAATAGATGCTCATTTCAAATGTTGCCTTAGCCAGTTTATATACCCGAAAGAACTGAAAGCAAGGAGTCAAAGAGATATTCATACACCCATGTTCACAGCAGCATTATTCACAATAGCCAAAAGATGGAAGCAACCCGAGTGTCTATCAACAGATGAGTGGATGAACAAAATGTGGTATACCCATACAATGGAACACTATTCAGCCTTAAAAAGGAAGGAAATTCTGACATATGTTTCAATACACATGAACCTGGAAGATATTATGGTAGGTGAAATAAACCAGTCACAGAGGTCAAATACTTCATGGTTCCACTTATGTGAGTTACCTAGAGTAGTCAAATTCGTAGAGACAGAAAATAGAATAGTGGTTGCCAGGGGCTGGGGAGGAGGGGGAATAAGGGAGTTATTATTTAATGGGCACAGAGTTTCAGTTTTGCAAGATGAAAGAGTTCTGGAGATGGGTGGTGGTGATAATTGCACAACAATGTGAATGTACTTAATGCCACTAAACTGTATACTTAAAAATGATTAAGATGGTAAATTTCATGTTATATGTATTTTACCACAATTAAAAAGAATAACAACAACAACAACAACAAAAAGTGTTGCCTTAGATTTGAGTCTTGCTGTTACTGTGTACTGAGAAGCTTCTGTTTGTTAGAAACAGTGAAACTTGTTTTCCATTTCCAACAGCTAGTCATTTCTTATAGTCTAAGGTGGACTTTTTTCAACTTCTAATTGTTATTTATGAAGTTGTCAGAGGTGTTAATAAGCACACATTAATAAAACTCCTGTCTGAAGTTGAATACTTAGTAGATTAATGGTTGAGTAACAGCAAACACATTCAGCCATTCTAGGTTAAGAAAAAATATGTGTAAGTTACTTCCCTCAATTAGGGATACAAACACCTGGGGCTTAAGGTAGGATTACAAAATTTATACTTCTACGCCAGGACCAGCTCTAATGCATGATCCAGATTTTTGCTAAAGAATGTCATTTTGTGGAGAAGGGACATGCATGAATGTCACTAAAATGTTTACAAAGATTGTTTCTTTTTGTTGTTGTTACATTGATAGTATAAATTTGCTTGATCTTCCCTGCATATGCCTTCATTCCAACCAGAAGTTGTGTGAATGTGGGTTTATAGGTTATAAAGGAGTTGCAGTGTTTGTGTTTGTGAGTCTCGTGAATTATAGTAATCTTAAATAAATTGTCTATACGGGTACTCACCCATATAGACAACTTTCAAAAGTTCGCTTTATGCCACTTGACTTTTGCAAAACACGTACATTTTCACCTGTTTTTGCTACCTGAAAGAAATTTGACAAGGATTTTCACTTTTGTGGAAAAAGAAAAAAGAAAATAACGTTCAGTGTGTGTTTCGCAGCAATCCTTACAGAGGCAGTGTGCACCCAGAGCAGGGAGAGGGGTACCATCAAGCTCCTTCCCTTGAACTAACACTCAGCATCTCAGCATCAAGCTGCCAGAGCTTTGAGCTGGCTGTTAGCATCTGTGCTTTATCTGGATCTATTTTGTGCATCCGTTAGCAAGATTCTTTCTAAGAGAATTGCTTCTTCACTTTACACCATTTCGGTATGGAAGGTTTCATAGGAATGCTCTACTTTTGGATAGTGAGGGAGACCTGTACCGTGGAAAATGACTATTTGGGCAAGGCATCTAGCTGTGAGCAGTTTCTATACCATCATGGTTTCACAACCGTGGGATATGTGGTTGATGGAAGGGACCAGATGGGAGTGTAGCAGCGCCTGTAGTCCAACGTATTAACAAGCTGCCCACCAGCAGAGGATTTGTCCCACCCCTGCTGTACATCTGAGGGGGTGGTAGGAGTAGCAATTGGAACCCTGACTCAGTTCTCCGGTTTCTGTATCTCTTTGTATATGATACATCCTCACTCACAATTGGCCTGTGTTTCGTTCTCTTTCTATAATTTTGACTTCTAAGAAATCAGGCTATCCCTTACCAAGTACACTGCCAAGGCTTAAAAAATAGATAAGGAAATACTTTTTTGATGTTTTTATAGCCTCTCATTCATTTGACTTCTATGGATCTGACCTGGCTGTTGAGTCCTCTGGAAAGGATGTTAAAATCCATAGATGAAGAATTTTCGGAGATTTTTAGATAAGGGTAATGCATTCTTGGCTCGTCCAAGGGTGCTAAATCAATGGAGGGATGAATGAACAGGAAAGAGGGAGGGTGACAGGGAAATGAGACATAAATAGAAGGAATGGGAAAGAGACCAGAACAGGTGTTAGAAAAAAGGCTATCTGGCCAAATTATGTTAAGAATTTGGCAGGAGAAGAGGAATGAAACCCTGGCTATTAGTCATGTGGTTTTTGCAGGAATATAAACAGGACTCATGTTCAAGTAAGAGTCAGCGTCTTAAACTAAGAAGGAGAAATGATGTAAGACATGTATGTGAAATTAATGTGCATTATTTGTACCCCAAGGAAAGAAAACAAGATGAACAATTCTAAAATGCATCCCAAGTTCTCTGAATATCTGTCATTCCACATACAGAGATATTGTTTGATTGCAAATGACATTAAACATTATGCACGTATGCAATTAGTGCAAGTAGATGACCTAGATTCGGTTCAACACCCATGATTTTCTTAATTAGAAGGCTTTTATACCAGCAATACTTTAAATGATTTCTGGTACAATTTGGAAACTTTAAAACCAGATGGTACTTTTGTGAACTCTTTAGCAGGCAAATTTGATGTTGTCATTGGATTTAAAAGGAACGTGTGGATTGAGGCCCCTATAAGACAAACATAAAATTTTAAAGTGTCTGGATCTGTGTGCTCTTAAATCAGAACTACCTGACATCATCATCATCTGATAATGAGTGAAGGTCATTATCTTCATGTGGCTGAAAGTGATATGAAATTCTTTCACACTTACACCAAGTATCTTTTTTTTCCAGTTAGATAAAACACATTTTCTAAATTTACTCTTAAGCACAAAAAAGAAAAAAAAAATGTAAATAAAGCGCAGTAGAATCAATAAAGTATCCCTTTTACCATAAAAAAAATTGATTTACAGTTTTACCTATGCCAATATACTGCAGAAAGTATTCATATCCTATTTTCACATACAAACTGTCTTTTCTCAATAACTTGACATGAGATAATTATCACTTAACCACAAGAACAGATGTAATGGATCGGATGGAGCCTTACAAAATGGTCAATAGTCCATGTTATCTGACCTACATAACTGGCATTTTCATGGGACTTAACATAATGCATGAATCCCGTTTACTGTGGCCTTGTTTAAGAAACAGAATATCGCCAAATATTACAAAGCACCTGTGTGCATCCTCCCCGCTCCCCCTCTGACTGCCTCAGAGTTTTGTGGTATTTACTTCGTGGCTTTAGCGAGATTTACCATGTACTATATGATAGCACATCACACTGTATTTTGGAACGCTATCTTTTCGGATGTAGTATAAACAGAAGCATACTATGTGAGTAATCCTATAGCTGCTTTTTCAAGCTCACTGTTAAATACACCAATTTGGGACTTCCCTGGTGGCGCAGTGGTTGAGAGTCCGCCTGCCGATGCAGGGAACGGGGGTTCGTGCCCTGGTCCGGGAAGATCCCACATGCCGCGGAGCGGCTGGGCCCGTGAGCCATGGCCGCTGAGCCTGCACATCCGGAGCCTGTGCTCCACAACGGGAGAGGCCACAGCAATGAGAGGCCCGTGTACCGCAAAAATAAATAAATAAATAATAAGAAATAAACACACCTATTTGGGGAGCAGAATTGGAGGTCATTCACTTCCATTTCTTATATTCTGTGAGGGTCTGTGTATTTTTAATTTCCAAAAGTATTTTGTAAGCATTTTATTGATCAAATTTTTACCTTAATTGGCATAGCCGGTAGAATACCAGTTCTTTGAGAGTTATAGGACTTATCTTTGTGACCTACTAATAGACAAATTTCAAGAATTTCTCCTGTGGGGAAAAAAATGATATATTCTTCTGTCATTGAATGCAATAATAGATATCTATATGTGTATATAATGTGTGTCTGTCTCACACATACAGTTTTATGTGTGTATCTGTGTGTGTGTGTGTATCTTTTGGTAATTAATTTTGCTATTCGAGTCCTCTCTCTCTATTTTTTTCTTTTACAGGAAAGTGAGGTGTTAGTCTCCTCATATACAGTAAATTTGTCAATTTTTACATAGTTCTGTCCATTTTACCCTTCACATTTTGAAGTTGTATTATTAAGTATATCCATTTTTAGATTTGCCAAGTCTTCCTGATAAGTTGTCTATTTTTAGAATTCTGTGTGGTATTACACCCCACTTATGTCTAGCAATGCATTTTAAACCTAAAGAACATTTTTACTGACATTTATATACCACTTTTCTTTTTGGTAGTATTTTCCAGGTAAATTTTTTTTTTTTTTTTTTTTTTTGTAATCCTTCTGAGTCATTTCGTGTTACATGTGTTTCATGTAAATCTCATATAGTTAATTTCTTTATTTTTTGAACTCAAGTATATAATCAGCATTTTTGAAATGTAGAAATGAGCGCCTCTGTGTTAACTAAGATTTGCTGATATATTTGAACTTATTTATGGCACCTTATTCCCTACATTATAACATTTCGATGCCTCTCTTAAATTCACGAGTAGTCAATAATTTTAATCCCAACAAACTGTGCCCCAAACCTTGCTTTTTATTTCAAATGAATTTACTGATATGAGTCAAAAGTGAGGTTTATCACATTTTCCTATAAATTATAGGCAACTACAAAGGCAAAGTGGAGTTTAAATGTGCTTGGCAACAAAAATTTACCTTAATTTTTCTTTTTTTTTTTTTTTTTTTTTTTTGCGGTACGCGGGCCTCTCACTGCTGCGGCCTCTCCCGTTGCGGAGCACAGGCTCCGGACGTGCAGGCTCAGCGGCCATGGCTCACGGGCCCAGCCGCTCCGCGGCATGTGGGATCCTCCCGGACCGGGGCACGAACCCGTGTCCCCTGCATCGGCAGGCGGACTCCCAACCACTGTGCCACCAGGGAAGCCCTACCTTAAGTTTTCTTATTGCTCCTTCTAAATATATCTATTCTTCGTGGATCTGTGATCAATAATTGGGTACAAAGGTGGGTGAAGTTTTTAAAACTTCTAAAATGAGTTAGGGAGACAATTATTTTATCTAATCCAGGCTTATACTAGTTAATGAAACGATCATTCAGAAAACCATAATAATGTAACACTAGTTATAACATGGTAGTTTAAATGATTTGTTTAGGCAGATTAAAATGGCAGGCTAAAAGTGACGATAATGAGGGTAAAGAATCTCCATCTTTCACAGCTTTAAAATGTTGGCTTTGTTGTGTGGTATAATTAAGTCAACAGTGTGCTGGGTGGGTTCTGGGCTTGCAGACCACTGTTCTTTCACTGCCACCTGTCAATTCACAGATCTGTACTTTTCCCCAAAGCTGTGGTGCACAGCCTTTTCCAAGGTAAGGTTGACACCTGTAAAAGTGAAAATAGAAGGGAAAACGCCATAGATAATAGCAAGCCAGACAATTAAGGTAGTGGGTAAGAGCAATAGGCAGGTATGCAAAATATTCTTTACAGCTTAACTGTCAAAATTCCCTAATTTTTGGAATTTAATTCGTCCCTACATAACTTACCTAGTTTTATGCAGATCAAAAAATGTCTGGCTCATTTTGGCAACTCTTAGGAAAATTTTCCTAAGAATTTTATGTTATCAGTTTCTGGTTTACTTTTAAGTTGAAGATTTTAACACTGCCATTTCTCTTCGAATTTTTGTAAAAAAGATAACGATATTTTTCACCTTAATTCATTCTTTAGAAAGTTTTAGATTATTAGTAATTCCATTTGGTGTGGGCATATGCATAATGATAATCGTGTATACAAGGTTTATATAGACAGACATAAGTGGAAATTGCAAATCTGAAATTTGACCTATGCAAAGAAGGTATTTGAAGGAGTAAAAGCTAACATTTAGCTATCTGAGTCAGGCACTTTTCTAAACACTTTATATCAACCCTTTGAAACCTACCAATTGATCCTACAACATAAGTATTGTTTTCACTTGTATGGACAAACAGAGGACAAGTTACACAAGGTGATAGATGGTAGGTGGCAGAGCTGGGATTTGAACCATTTGGGACTCAGAGCATAGGTACTCTTACACTCCATGATAAACTGTTTTGAGAAGGGGAGGGGTTCACGTATGCTGGTTGTGTGATGATGGTGACTTTGGTTGTAGTTATGGTTGTGATGAGAGTCGTACTAAAAACAAACAAGCAAACAAACAAAAAATCCTCCATTCTACACCAGGAGCTAGGCTAATTATGTTGCACGCAGAATGCCAAATAATTATCTGAAATATTTTATGAGCTAGGGAATATTACTATCCTTATTTTTCAAGGGAGAAAACTAACACAGAGAAATTATGTAACTTGTCCATAGTCACAAAGCTAATGTTTCACAGAGCCAGGGAACGTTCAGGCCCTCTGGAGGCCTGAATCTAAGACCTATTCTCTGGTCTTTACTTTTCTGCAGGTTTATGACATAAATATAACACTCACTGGTCTAGGCAATGAGGTAGTTAATTCTTTTACTGAGGATTACCATATTGTTAAAGCCTCTTGCTGGTTAAAGAATATAACCTTTTCTAACTTGCATTGAAACATCCATGCAGATTAGAATAGGTTATTGTTAAATTAATCTTTTATTTTAAATGCAGAATAGTCACTATGTTCATTAATAACCAGACTCAGGTTTTTTTTTTTTTTTTTTTTTTTGGCTGCATTGTGTCATCTTTGCTGCATGCCAGCTTTCTCTAGTTGCAGTGAGTGGGAGCTATTGTTTGTTACGGTGCACGGACTTCTCATTGAGGTGGCTTCTCTTGTTGCGGAGCACGGGTTCTAGGCACGTGGGCTTCAGTAGTTGTGGCACATGGGCTCAGTAGTTGTGGCTCACAGGCTCTAGAGTGCAGTCTCAGTAGTTGAGGCGCATGGGCTTAGTTGCTCTGTGCCATGTGGGATCTTCCCAGACCAGGGATCAAACCCGTGTCCCCTGCATTGGCAGCCAGATTCTTAACTACTGTGTCACCAAGGAAGTCCCAGACTAGGTTTTTAAATGTAGACCTTTATTGACAAGCCACACTTGTTTTTCATTTCTGCTCCACACTGCTAAGCTATGTTAGCACAGGGAAGGGCAGGTCTGCATTAACTATGACAAAAGTTATCATAAAGAGTACAAAAATTATGGTTCAGAAAGATGACTTAGACTTGATCGTATAATGAAGGTAAGAAGTCCAAGGATAATTTCAGTTTGGCAGGGTACATGTAGAAATGAAATTAGCAAGGAGTGGTGAAAACAGAGGAAGTGAGTTTGGCAGGTAATAGGAATAATCTATGGTAATGGAAATTGAAGTCATGAAAATATGGCGGTCTGCCCTTCTGTCTTCCTAATGCATCCATGTTCACCAGATGACCTGGTCAGGGAATTTTGAGTTAGAAAGCAAAATTAATAAGCATTTACAATACTGAAAAAGAACATACCGTTGTTAAATTTATGTCTTAATTTTGCTTGCTATCCTAATACATATATATTTTACTTACCATTTGACAGTCTTCTTTTCACTTAATAGTACATATTTTTCTATATAACATTGCATGTTCATTTTCTTGTATTTGCTGCGTAACTCCTTTTCACATTCTTGTGCCATAATTTGCATATCAATTCTTGTATTTTTGGCATTTGTGTTGTTTCTGGAGTATACTGAGGAGTGTCATAGTTGGGTATAAGCACCTTGACATCCAAATTCTTGGAAAACAAAGATCATATCTTTCTCCCATTTAAAGCCTTCAATTGTTTCCTACTGCTTTTTTTTAATTAAAAAAATTTTGTTTGCAAATATGTTTTTCTAAATTTTATATTGGAGTATAGTTGATTAACAGTGTTAGTTTAAGGTGTACATCAAAGTGATTCAGTTATACACATACATGTATCTATTCTCTTTCAAATTCTTTTCCCATTTATGTTATTACAGAATACCGAGAAAATTTCCCTTCTGCTATACAGGAGGTCCTTGCTGGTTATCTATTTTAAATATAGCAGTGTGTACAATCTAAGTTCATTACATGGCTGCCAGCCAGGTTTTTTATAGATTTAGTTCCATGTGGTTGTAGGTCTGAGGTCCCCATTTCCTTGCCAGTTGAGGCCGTGGGGAGTCATTCTCATCTCCTAGAGACTCACTGGCCCCTACCTCCATCTTCAAATCCATCAATGAGTGGCTGGGTCCCTCTCATACTTCATTTTTTTTCTGACCTACCCTCTACCTTATCTCTCCTAATTCCTCTTTCATTCCTCTCTCTGACTGACTCTTCTGCTTTTAAGGGTTCTTGTGATAACATTGGGTCCACCCGGATAACCCAACATAACCTCCCTGTCTTAAGGTCATCTGATTAGAAATCTTAATTCTTTCTGTAAAAGCCCTTCACAGAGGTACATAGATTACTGTTTGATTGCATAATCAGGAATGGGAATTTTGGTGATGGGGCATCTTTAGAATTCTGACTGTCACATGTCTATTAATAAAAAGAATGGAATTTTATTTTATGGGATAACATTTTGCTTAATTAAGTTTCACAGTTACTGTTCTTCATGATCCAGTCAATTGCAAATGTTCATTTCTAAGAATCATTCTTAGCCTACAGGAACAGGAGACTTACTAAAACAGGAGACAGGCTGGTTTGGCTCGTGGGCTATAGTTTATGAACCCATGATCTAGAATATCGTGTGGCCCTTGGAAGTACTGTTGATGAGTATTTAATAATCAATGCGTAAACTATATAGGTATACTAAAATAGACAATAAAATAGCATGTACTATTTTTTCAATTGTATAAAACAGATATTTGTACTAGTAAATTGATAAATAAGTAGCTTTACATTTGCATAAACTGAAAGATACACAGTGCACTGAAAACAATAGTTAGAAAGGAAATGAAACACAATTCCTTACATGTTTCTGTATTTGTAAAGCAATTATAATGTATTTTTATCAGAAATTAGGAAACATTTTAAACGGTATGAAATATTTCATATTTAACTATGCAGTATTAATTTTTTAATTTATTTTTTGCCATTCATTGCTTCACTAATGTAAGTAGGATAGAAGATATTAAAACAGAGCATCATGTTACACAGGAACAGTTATAACCAGCTAAATCTGTAAAGAAAGATGAATTTTAAGTGACCTTGTAAGCCAGACTCTACTAAACCTAACTGGCAACTCTGTCCTGATTAAAGAACAATGGGATTTATTTTAACAGTCTTGTATGAATGGTTCTGTGCTGTCCACAGTGTTAGTTTTCACACCTCAGTTACCAAACCAGTATGAATCTACCCCAAATCCCTATGTTCTAGACTTGTTTTTGCTTACCATTTACTATGAAACTTTTTTAATGCATGAAGATGGGGGTGAGAGTGGGAAAAATACATGAAGGTATAAATGGAAGTTTGTCCCTTTGCACTGAGCAAAATGTGTACCCCACTCTTATTGCCAGGGATCCCTAGCTCAGCCAGCCGTTCGCTTTGGTTCTCTGACAATTAAATGATTATCTTTCCACCCTTTGTCTACTCACAATTAAGAAAGCAAAGAAAATAAAAGCGATATTCTACAAGAAAGACAGAAAGAAGAAAATAATACCATGAAAGAGAATTTCTTTACCATATGTGTATGAGTGGCTGGTAGGATTAAAATGGACTAAAGTCATGAGAGTGAAATTTGTGTGAAAGGTCTATCTTAGAGATTAAGAATTAAAAGAGAGTCTGTTTTCATTTTGTTTGTTTGTGTTTGTTTTGTTTTTTAGATTCCATATATGAGATCATGTAGTATTTGTCTTTCTCTGTCTGACTTATTTCACTTAGTATAATACCCTCTAAGTCCATTCACGTTGTCACAAATGGCAAGATTTCATTTTTAATTGCTGAGTAATATTCCACAGTTTATATATACCCTATCTTCCTTATCTATTCATCTTTGATGGTCATCTAGGTTGCTTCCATATCTTGGTTATTGTAAATAATGCTGCAGTGAACATTGGAGTGCACATATCTTTTCTTGTTAGTGTTTTTGTTTTCTTCAGGTAAATACTCAAAAGTGGAATTGCTGAGTCATATGGCAGCTTTATTCTTAATTTTTTGAGGAATTTCTATACTGTTTCCCATAATGGCTGCAGCAAATTACATTCCAACCAACAGTGCGTGAGTGTTGCACTTTCTCCACATTCTCGCCAACAATTGCTTTTTGTTTTCTTTTTGATTGTAGCCAATCTGACAAGTGTGAGGTGGTAATGCATTGTTTTTTTTTTAACTGAAAATCTTTAATTTGTAGTTATTCCAGAAATCTTCAATTGGCTTGCAAAAAGCGGTGATGTTTTGTTTTAAAATGACAATGGTAGGTTGATGCCACCACTGTTATTTATGTATATGTCTTGTCATATTTATTAGATAACAGTATCTATCATCTTATTTCTTTTTTGAAATATGTAAACATTTTACCGCAATGCAATGTACCTAGCAGGATCTCAATAAATATTAACTGAATTTAAAAAAAAAGAGAATTAGAAGAGATAATTGGTTAAACTATAGATATGGGTGAGGTAGTTCTCCAAGACAGAATAAACTATAAGACAAACAAAAGCTCTTTCACATAAACAATTTTTTTAATGTCAAGTTGAATTCGTGTATATTATATATGCACTAAATGATGTTCATATGCAATAGACTGTTGTGGGATAAAGTAGGCCAGAAATAAACTGAAAAATATCACAAAGCAAAACATATCAAGATCTCAAGAGAAGTTGTGAATAATACAACATAGCTATTGAGTATCTGAAATCAACTTCAGGAGAGTGGAGAACTTCAGTGTAAATTCTCTCAGAGAACATCTCAGAACATAAAGAGATTGAATTGTGTAGAAAAACTTCTGTGTAGCATACAAGTTCACGCTATAGTTCCTCCAAGAGGGAAACTGAGCTGTGAATGAGTCTAACATGCTGGCTAGAACCACAGTATTTGAAGAAGTATCTTATAAAATGCATAACATTTTGATTGTTGACCAAGAGTTAATTCATTTTTAGAGATGTCATGTCTAGCCTTCATTTATTCAGACTCAAACAAGAGAGTTCAATATTCAGGTCAGGATTTGCAATGGGCAGTCAGGTGACCCTTTAACTTTTAGGTGCTATTAGGAGAGGAAAACTTGACCTTTGGGCACCTTGTTGCTAATGAAATGTTCAGGTTAAACCTTTACTAGTTAAGGAACTTATAAAGTTTTACAGAGGCTTGCCTAGAATCCAGAATAAGGGCTTGGGGGTGTTGAGGTCAGACAGTGGCTTGAAAGGAGAAAAGTAGCACTAATAGGTTTGTTTTGAGGGGACAAATATATCTACCTCTTTTCAATATTTTGTCGAAGCCCACCTTAGCCCTGCCGTTCAAAAGCATCTTTTCTGTTATTTTGGCACCTGCGGTACAACCCAGAGCCCCGATTTAGGCTGGCAGGTAAATTTAGACTATTCTTCCTGACACTTTGTTTTAACTTAGCAAAATACTAAATAAAATATGGCTTCTTGTCACTTATCCCAAACATCAACTATAAATAGGTAACATTATTTATTTTAAAATGAAATTTGCTCTAGCAAATATACTTCATCTTTTGTTGCAGTCCTTTCATTTGATTTCCAGTTTCTCTCTTTCCTTTTGGAAGAAAAAATTCTATGCTTTATGTCTGTATAGACTCTCCCATGGGACAGTTCAAACACAGATGTGTATCCTTAACATTACATTTCTTGGTTTTTAGCTTGCACCAGAACTTTCCCCCCATTTCAATGTAGCTTTTGTATGGACATGTGCAATAAAAAAAGCTAATAAACTTAATAAATGGTTCAGTTGCATGGCTGCCCCTGTGTGTTACCTCCATCCATATTATCCACTTCCTCAGACATTGCCCTGTACCTCGTCTTGGTCACAGGACCCTATTGTAAGTCTAATAAATAATTCAGTAAAAGTAAATAATCTGAGAAAATATTACAGTGCAAACTGAAAATAGTTTTGTTGTAAATTCATGCACGTTTTTATTCACTCTGCCAAGTACAAGTATGCTGGCATTCTACTGTTCGCTTTAGATCTCCCACAAGAATATGACCAAAATCCTTATTTCTTATGAGCTTCGTTCAAATATATATTAAAGTGGCTCAGTGCCAGCACGTTTTTTTTCTCAATAGGATTGGTGCAAACTGATTCAGACAATAACACATGCTATAAATATATATATTTCTGAAATGACCCTCTGAAACTGTCTGCACGTTCAAAGTACAGTAGAAAATTGTTTTTTCCAGTAATTCAGGCATCAAATGCATTTTTCTCCTGATGTTCTAAAAATATGGACAAACTGTTTACTTTTACTTGAAACTTTTGGATAAAAGATATATTTCCAAACAGATGTGCGTGTGTGGACTCTGAATGTTTAGAAAGGCAAGACTTTCCAATGATGCTAAGTACTAAAATTGTCTATCAGATATCAGCATGATACAAAGCAGAACAGGCTCACCTCCTCATGTCTTACTAGGTTAAGAATACTTTAGATCTTTTTAGCTAAAGACCATTTTTAAACAAAATATGCCATCTAGTTAGTCAACATGAGACTGTGTTTTCAATCACTCTTTTACATAGGGTCTGTCAGCGGCTGAATGATCGTACTCTCATTAATACCTTTGACAGTTCATAGCTGTCAGTCAGAAAAGATTTTCACAAGCTGCTTTTTCAAGGCATGAGAAATGCACAGAAATGAAGAGGTGAGCTTAGACTGACAGATCGCTTGGGGTAGCTTGAGTAGGCTCTAACTGACTCTTGGTTTGCTCTTTCCTGCTATCTAAAGAAGGCACTGAATTGATAAAGCTATTTAATGAAAATCTTAGCTAGGTTTTATCTGGTGCTGGCACTAACCAATAGGGCATATTTACACTATACATATTTTACATATAGGCACACAAGGCTTAGTGTTTCAACTGGCTTGTGTAGAGCACAGGATATTCGCCTTTACAACACATTTTTTTCTGTTAACTAGAAACAGGACCAGGAACAGCCAGATAACGTCGTAGGCAGCGTCCAATATTTTATGCGTAGCAGTTTACGTATAGTAAAATGTCAGGCAAAATATATATAGAAGTTTTCCACCGTGTACATTTTATGTTACCTCTAACCTGGGTAAGAGGTGAAAAACCTAACTTAACCATTTAAAAACTACTTCTCTCCAAAATTTCTTTCAGGATACTTTAAAATGTTGTATTTATAACAAAAGCAACTATCGATTTAGCGCTTGCTAAATGCTAGACCTTGTGCTGAGCATTGGACCTCCATGAGTCCATGCTTATCTTTATAATCCTGCAAAGTACACATGATTATCCTCATTGCTCAGATGAGGTCATTTATGCTTGGACAAATTAAATGACTTGACCGAGCCCATAAATGTAGTAGTTGGTAGACACAGAACAAAGCTGTTTGGATGCAAATCCCTTGATCTTTCTGGTAATGTCACTGTGCATTCTGAGGTCATCTTCAGTCATGGTGGAATCTATTTCTTTTATTTCTTAACTGTTCTTGTTTGAGTGGTTCAGAGGCCACTGCTTTTTGCTCTGAGTGGTTTCTTTGTCCAACCCAGGTGTGTATTCCTGTTTCAGTTACCTTCCGATTTACCAAGTCATAACACAGCTCTAAGTACAGCGACTGCTTGCTTTACTACATCCATTTTGAGATATAAAGGGCATCCTTATAAATGTGCATAACTACTTCTGACTTTCAAAGGATGCAAAGCAACGGCAAATAGTTAATGGTTCATTAGCTAAATACTGTGCACAGTTTGTTATTAGAACGTTGCCTGACCTGAGAATATTTTTCAGAGCAAATTACCTACCAGAATTTTATCTGATGATCCTAAAATGAATCTTTTAGAGTAAGCTATGGTTTCTCCAGAATATTTAAAAATTTAGTACCCTAAGTTTTTAAATATTTGAGTTAATTGAGAGAGGTAATAATCCCCATATACAGCTTAGTTATTTTCATTTATATGTTGTATATATATATTTTGCATATTTTATGAATACATGTAGTTATATTTAGTAAACAATAAATAGTTCCATTAGATTCTTTTATTACAGAAATCATAAAAATATAATAGAATAACATACATCTAATGTTAATACTATGTATAAAATAATTTTATCTATATATACTAATTCTTCATGCATTGAAGGTGATCATTGGGACCAATAATTTTCAGTGTACTATACAAGGGATATGGAATATATAAGATATTTAACTGCACATAATGTCTGCTTGATAAATGTTACACAAAGGAATAAGTGAATCCCTTAGTGAATGAGCTCCTAAAGATACCTTAACTTATTTTTATTTGAAAGTATAATACTTCCACTGTATCTTCAAGCTAAACCTTCAAATACTAAGCTCAATATTTTAAATATAAGAGATCCTTAATAAATGCTTGTTGAAATGAATTGAGTCTGAAAATATTCCATGATGTATCTGGAACAATGTTTCCAAAAGAGCATTCTGAAGAATTATTTCTCTGAAGGGTGACCCTCAAGTATGAGTTCCATAATCACATACATTGGTGGCATGTTGTATACTGCAGTGTTAGTTTACTTGGCTTCTGACAAGTTTTACAATAGAGAAATCCCTTTAACTTTATTCATTCATTTCCCAAGCCTAATTGACCACAGAAACTCTTTGTCCTCCACTTAAAGTCTACTGGCTAGCTTTCCCAGTAAGTCAGTATAAGAATCAGTGTTCAAGATGTCAATTCCTTGAAACAAAAATTCTTGATATTACTTCATTTAAATGCATTTGTCTCTTTATAGATTATTACTTTTATCTCTAGTTTATATTTGGGTTTCTGTTATTTGTACTTCAGCTAACAGAACTTTATAGTGCTAATAAATAGGGATATAAATGTGCTTTGAAAATGTCCCCATTTTCCTAATATTATCATGACTAAGTTTCATTATGGCATCTTGAATAATAAATGTCAGTGCTTAAGATGAAGATGAAAATAATATGAAAATTTCTTCTTTGTAATTTTTGAAATCTGTCTTAAGACATACACTCAAAATGTTATCCTTTTAGCAATGGATAAGATTTCAGGACATGTATCTCCTCACAGAATGCTTCTTTTCCTACACTTCTTGGTGAACTCCATGTTCTTTTTATATGAAATCAAAACTAACAATTGATATAAATTACTCATGATAAAATTGCTTTTTATTGTACTTTGTTCTTGACTCAAAAAGTTTAGTTAAGAAATTTGAGGTTATATTAGTCTTAATAATGTTTTTAAACGTTACTTTAATACACTAGAAATGCGTACATCCAGGTGTATCTCTTTGTGAGTATGACTGAGAGGCAGAATGATGCACTGAAGGGGTAAGATTTTTGTGATCCCCTGGGTTTCAAGCGTAGACTCACCACAGGAATGCTGTGAATCTTAGGTTAATTATTTAACATCATTGAATCTAATTTTTGTAAATCTTTAGATTGGTTATGAAACCTAGGTATGAGCTGAGGCTACATTTTCTTTTGAGTTTAAAATCATTGACTCAGTATTCCTGTCTTACCTTCTGTAGAAAATATAATAAAAATCTCAAGTTTGCTCTAAATCCCTGTTATAGGCAAATTTGCAAACCCGCAAATTCATATATTGGTCCTACCCCCTAGTACCTAAAATTGTGACCATAGATGAAAATAGGATCATTAAAGGGGTAGTTAAGTTAAAATGAATTCATTCTTTGGACCCTAATCCAATCTAACTGGTGCCCTTATAGAAGAGGGAATTTAGACGCAGACACACAGAGGGTAGACAGTGCGAAGCCACAGGAGAAGGCAGCCACCTGCAGTCCAAGGAGAGAGGCCTGGAATGACCCTTCCCTCACCACTGTCAGAAGGAGCCAGCCTTGCCAACACCTTGATCATATGGACCTCCAGCTCCAGAACTGTGAGAGAGTCAATCTTTGACATTTAAGTCATCCAACTGTTGTGCTTTGTTTGGATAGCCTAGGAAACTCATATAATCCCAGGAGTTCCACAGGTCTGGATCTGATGTCTAGGTTCTGAAGCTGAATCCAGCCTCTGTATCCCGACACTGAATTAAATCTCAGAGACAGAGTTTTGGGTGATATAGAAAAGAATAGCTTTATTGCTTTGCCAGACAAACGGGGCCACAGCGGGCTAGTGCCCTCAAAACTGTGTGTCCCCACTTGCATCGGCAGGCAGACTCTCAACCACTGCGCCACCAGGGAAGCCCTTCTACACTATTGATTTTTGACTGTTCCTCCCTTATCTATGCACTTCTTCCTTTCCTTGATTAGCAACTGTTTCAACCTGCCCTTTGGAACGTGGGAGGGGGACACAGAAAGGTTTTTGTGCCCAGGAGCCCCACAGGGTCCTGCTCGGTTTCAATTCCCCTAAACTCTATCACCCATATCTCCTTGAAAATGTGTAGAACCTAGGAGATAGACAGACATGTTCTCAATTTTCTGCTTTGTGGTAATCTACAAAAAATGGTCCCTATCCCTTGGTTTCTCCTAAAGTATTGGAGGTGATTTCAGGTTAACATGACAACAACGCAAACAACCCAACCTTGTATATCATACACTTCTTTTTGCAAGTCCTTTATTTAATGCCTCAGGGAATTTTTCAGCTGCAACATTTCTTTGCAGATTCCAGACTCCTACTCACTGTGTTATTTGAATCCCACCCCTCCTCTTCCAAGTCCACCTCCCCCTCCCCAAAAAAAGAAATCTCTCAGCTTTTTATTCTCCTAGGTTATTTCCCTTTAAATCCTTCCAAGAAACCGCATTCCCTGCATTTTATTATGCAGAAAAATTTGACATTCCACTTGGGCCTGGCTTTGCATTAATAAAGATCCATGGGTTTCACACTGAGCAGTCAGAAGTCCTGGCTGAAGTGTAGAAATGTGAGCCTTACTTTTCTTCTTCCTTCACTTGTCTTTGCAAGTAGAAAAAAGGAGGAACAAAAATTTATTTATTTTTTTATTATGAACCATACCTTTATTTTTTATGTTTGAATAGCTATGTGTTTTTCCTCACTTCTAAAAATTCCTTGATGGGCTGTTATGAGAAATTTCATGTCACTGGCTGACATGAAAAGCGTGGATAATACATGTCCAGTGAATAAATGAATCAATAATTAGTTTATTAGCTAGTACATACCTTCTCAATTAGTAATATCTTCATAGTAAAGATGATACTTGAATCACCATTGAAGGATGCTCGGGAGATTTCCAGAAAGAGAAAACACTGTATATACTGATAACAATTACAATGCAGGAGATGAAAGAGCATGGGTTTCAAGCAATTATGAGAAAGGTAGAAGGCACATAAAAGTGTTGATAGTCCTATTAAATGGCTCAGGCTGCCGTAGAAAAATATCCCAGACTAGGTGCCTTAAACACCAGAAATTTATTTCTCACAGTTCTGGAGGATGGAGACCCAAGAACCAGGTGCTGGCTAATTTGGTTCCTGGTGAGAACTCACTTCCTGGCTTGCAGATGGCCACCTACTCCCTGTGTCCTCACGTGACACAGAAGAGAGAGCCATCTGCTGTCTCTTCCTCTTTTAGTAAGGGCACCAGCCCTATAAGATTAGGGCCCCACCCTTATGACCTCATTTAACACATATAACCTCACAGGCCTTATCTTTAGATAAAGTCGACTTGGGGGTTAGGGGTTCAACATGAATTTTGGGGGGGTACAATTCAGTCCAAAGTATTCCACATCTGGTTCTTTAAATTTCATGCCCATCTTATATGCAAAAAAAAACACATTGATTTCATCTCAACATCCTCAAAGTCTTAAATTGTTCCCACATCAACGCTAAAGCTCAAAATCTCAGCTAAATATCATCTATATCAGATACATGTGAGACACAAGGTACAATTAATCTTGAGGTAAAAGTCCTCTCCAGCTAGGAGCTTGTGAAACCAGAAAAATTATGTGTTTCCAAAATACAGTGGTGGGACAAGCATAGGATAGCGATTTCCATTCCAAAAGGTAGCAGAAAAAGAAGGGAGAGGTGACGGGTCCCAAGCAAGTCCAAACCTGGCAAAGCAATTGCTGTTAGGTTAATTTTATGGGAAACTCCATTATCTAGGTGTGATATAGGACAGCATCCTTTAACTTACATTTAGATGTGTTCCAAAATAAATTGACTTATGAAGAAAAGTCCAATGTATAAGCACTGAGCAACAGCTGAAGCTGAATGTAATAATGGCACACATTTCCAGTATGAAAGGCAGCGTTAAGCCCTCTGTACATGCGTCTAAATAGACGCCTTGTCCAATTAAGAGCCAGCAAGGCCTCAGTAGGTCGGCCTGTTATATTACAGGCACATCTTGGATCCAGCTCAGGAACAGGGAGCTATGTCTACAGCCAGTCCCTTTTGTAGCTCCTCTCATCTTTTTTCAGTTTCTTGTCACCAGTGATCCTGAGACACGGCACCTCTGAAGCTTATGAGGCACAGAGTCGGACTGAGCATAGGTGGTAACAAAAACCAGCAGATGGATGCTTAAACCAGTCTGTAATGCAAGAGACGAAAGTACACGATGAGGCAAAGGGAAATAACACACTTCAAGTGGGAGCTGAGCAGAAATAAGCCAAGAAAGGGAAAACAAATATGTGTAAGCAGGAAGAGAATAGGGGCAGGAGGAAAAGGACAAGGCGGGCTACAGGAGAAAATGCTCGGCAATTCCTCTTAATTCCACAAGATACCACGCCCCTGGATTCGTGATTTCTCCTGCTGTGGTTCATACACCTACTCGTGAGCATGTTAGTTGAAGAGCGTTACCTGACACATAAAAACCTGACTCCATCCCAGTAAGCTTTTCTGTGTCCTTGTCTTGTCAAGGGTCTGAATAAAGATGTGGCTTCTTCGTTTTCTTCTCTTCTGCAAGGCAGCTGTGTCCCGGCCTGCTTTCTCTGGCCAGCCGGCCTGTGCTCTGTGACCTGGACCCTTGTGTTCACTCGTGGCGGCCTTTACCACAGATAAAGAGCCAAGACCCACCACGGATCAGTGCCTCCTTCGTGCTGGACTCGGCAGCTCTTTTTATGAGCAGACACATTTTCTTGTGTTATTAAAGAAACGTACACGACTTCTTATGCACTGATGTAAGATACATTCCTATAATCTTGTTGCAGATTACACACGGAGCAATATTAAGCAAGCATAGACTCTAAGCTCCAGTCACCAATGCCCAGGAGTATTTTGCTGCAAAACCTGCACCTCTCTCATGCTAGATTCCGTGACCTCTAGCATGCAAGCCAGATCAAAGAAAAACAGGGGAAGAAAGGAAAAAGACAATGTGGAACTAACATGGAAGAAAGCATTCATTCCTCAGGGAGTGAGAGACTCCAGTCTGCGTTGCCTAACTCATACCTGCCCTTGTTCCATGCTCTAGCTTGCGCCCTTTCCACAAGAGGACACTTACAAATAGCAAGTCCTTGGCCTTAAATCCTTGAGCCCTTCCCATCCCCCTCCACAATTCTAACCCATGTCTCTTGGGGAGAGTTTCTGACACAAGACTCAGCTCAAACGCCTGTTTCTAGTCAAGGATTTTCATACACTTCCTCCTACCCCAACCTGTCTCTAGGTTCTCCTTCTTCTGTTTCCTCACATAGTTTTTGTGGACCCCTCTATCAAGATCCTTAAAGTGACTGATAATTATTATGTATTTACCTGTCGGTTTTCCCAACTTATGGTTAAACTCTAGGCATCTGACAAAGGGGAAGCCCTCTGTAAAAGCCTGCCAATGAAAGAAACGAATAAAATAACTTGCATCTCAAAAATACAGCGTCACAATGGTTGCCTTCTGGTTCCTAGTAACAAACAAGTGAGAGTTGCTTAACTTAGCAGATTGATGTGTCATAATATATGTATGTGAACACTGTCTAAATCCCTGTAGGTTCAAAACTATAAAAGCCATATAGGGTATTTGAAATGGAAATTACGTTAAACAAGCACAATCTAGCAAAAGTCAAATAACTGTACTTCAATGTAAAGCACCGGTACTTTTCATCTCTGAAAGAAGAATTCAGATTTAAATCAGTTTTTACATTGTTTAAGTGGTGACATCTATTCAAAAATGTTTCTTTTGTCTTTGTTTCAGTAGAAGTTTGCACAAAGCCCCAGTATACAATGAAAGGGTCATGAGCCTGTTTGGCAAACTTCATGAATGTTCTTTCATGCTCTGCTCCATGAAGGCCCTTGATATTTGCAGTGAAAGTCAAAGGCTTCATCCAACACTATTTGAAAATAACCACTTATAATCGCTAAGGTTCTTTCACATTCTTCACGGCTTTGAATCAATAAAACTGAGTTTTATCGTAGACAGCATTCAATTGTTGGTATATTGTGCTATCTGATGTGTATTTCCAATGTTTTATTTCACTGTTCTAAATAGTTAAGGGCATCTTGTTATTAAAATACTACTGGTAAATATGTAAATGGTAAATCCATTTTTTTTTAGTTTATCTAAATCCACACAAGTCTACCCGTTGGCCCAAAGCTGTAATATTGTATAACAAATCACCCGGGAGCAGCTTCCAGCAATAGATCAAACATTTCTGAAGAAAGCAAAATGATATCCTAGAATATGCTGTCAAAACCTCATCTCATACCTGTGAAAAATACTTAGCCATATTGGATCTCAAAAAATAACTAAAATATTTTCAATATTACAATATGTTTCCCACTGTATATCCAATCTAATTTCAGCCCTCATATACAAAGTTCATCTATAACAGCACTTATATCAAACTGGCTGTGTGCTTTCATTCATTTTTATAGCTATTTGCATTGTACATTCATCATCTGAAACACAAAACAACATGTCTATGAAATAGAGTCAAATTTTGCATGCACAGCCCGCTGCAATATGCAAAATTATCAAACTTTGAAGCTCATGGGGTTGGTGTTGGAAACTTACTAGGAGAAATGTATTTGGAGCTTTACCAAAGCAATAACTTCTAAAACGCAGTTTAAAACATTTGTTAAAGTCATAAGGTGTGTAGGTATTCACATCCTTAAACACAGGAATGTTTTGTATTTTCCTGGATGTACACGGAGATCAAAGTCTTTGTCATAAACGATCGCAGTGTTTGAAGCACTTCTTAGAGATAGAAGTCTGGCTTTTTTTTTTTAAGAGCATAAAATCACTTGCAAAAAACAATGACCTATACTAATAGCATATTTAGAACCTTAAGCAGTGCTTCCTAACACTAAACTTTACATCTAAGGCTTTGATATAATCCATGTTTAAAATATTGAAACTATTGTCTTACTTAATGAATGTAGCCTGCCGACAGTTATTGCACACCTATCCAGTGTAGAATATTGCAGTAGGCATAAAGCCTGCAGGAATATTAAATTTGCAACTCATTTTCCAGAATGCTTTGGTAAAACCTTCATTTTTCTTCCCAAATTGTACTCTATAATTAGTATATGTCTTTATGTTCATTAAGCACCACAAAATAATATCAAACTTGGCTGAGCTGAGAGTCTAAGCTCAATATCCACACATTCTTATTTGACTACTGTGTGTTGTGATGAATAGAGTTTCAGGTCATGAGAAGCTCCACCATCAACTGTTTAATACGTAGAACGTGAGTCCCTTGTACAACATAGATACATTAATGTCCTTGATAATTTAGTACTCATTTTAGCTAATATAGCGAACATTTTCCCCTTAAACTTTTAAACCAGAAATGTTTCAAATTTGTAGGACCAAGGAGAATGCATTTGCAGAAAGCCCACATATTTGGAAGTATTGATAAATTACAAAAATAAAGTGCTGGTTAGAGATCTATCCTCCATACAATAGTTGATCAACCATAAAACCACTGCAGATATGAAGACCTTGCATTGCAGGTCTATGTGACTATAACATGTATATTACCACAAGACTTTCTCTGGAAATGGGGTTAAAGGTATTTCTCGTATTTTGCGTCAATTCATTCTGATTCAACTCTTCTCTGTGAAAACACAGAAAGAAAGGAATGGATGATCTTATGAAAAATAAGTCTCATCCATCCCACTCCATGCTCTCCCACCAGGGAGGGACTTGGGTGCACAGTGAAAAGGGAGGGTCCGTGCCGCAGAGCGGCTGGGCCCGTGAGCCATGGCCGCTGAGCCTGCGCGTCCGGACCCTGTGCTCCGCAACGGGAGGGGCCACAATAGTGAGAGGCCCGCGTACCACAAAAAAAAAGGAGCATGATTGGAAGCCAGAAGGTATCTTGTAAACAAGTTTTCTCCTTTTTTTTTTTTTGCTGAAACAAAATGATTTTGTTTTGTTCAGTTTAGCTCCCACTCAAGCTAAAACAGCTCTTCCTGGCAGTACAGAGAGAAGACAGGGGAGGTTGGGTGATTGAAATGAGATTTTTTTTGGTAGAAATTTCATTCCCAAACATGGAACCTCAGACCATGTGCTGCAACTAATGGCTTTTTGTCCAAGAAGGAAAGCTTCAGTTTGACTAGTTAGGATGTGTTCATTGAATTGACATCAATGTTTATGTAAAATACAGCACAGCCTTCCTGCATTTAATTGCATTTTAGGAGAAAAAGGAGAACCTACCAGGAGTCATAAGAGGTTGCTGAAATGTCCCACCGTTGAGTGTGTGCCTTTGCCGAGAAATGAAAGTTATATTATGTGCTACCTTTTCATCTGTTACACGTCTTCGCCAGCTGCGGAGACATGTCAGGTGCCATTATTCCGCAAATGTTACTCTCTTTTTCAATTGCTAACCTCTTGTTGACAGTAATCAGGACTTGATGGAGGAGGCTGTGCAGGTGTTACATGATAGTTGGTGCTAGCGTGATATAGTATGTGACAGTTTTAGTATTACATCCTGTAGGATGATACATCATCAAATAATGTTTCAGATAATCCTTAGTCTTTCAGCAGAAAGGTAATTGTTACCCATCTAATAATATTTCCAGATGGCACAGCGGGTGAGGTGTGGGCTAAACATAAAAGAAGACTGGGCTTGAAAAGTGAGGCCAGAGCAAAACGTGAAATAAAGAAAATGACCAGGGATTGTGCAGAAATGCAAAACTCTTTCCAAAACTAGGATTGCATAAGCTGTGATGGCATAATATTTGGATAAAATAGAAGGACAACTTGAAATGTTCCCCACGTAAGATTTCTTTTTAAGGGGCAAACATTGCAGTAAAAGTAAATAATGCTTTTCTTTATAAGTTTCAGGATGGAGTACCCAATTTGCAGAAATCACGTTCCTGCAGATAACATCTTATGATTACTATCTGAATATTGCAATATACGGTTCTATGGTTTTCTACAAATTTTGATTTGCTTAAGAGCAAAGTTCAAAGGATTTGTTATTAAAACTCATGTTTGTCTTAGTTAATTAACATTTGCTTTTACTAACTGGCATTGTTTCTCCACCAGAGTGTATCAAGATTTCTTTATTTATTGACCAATAGCCACCTCTTTCTGAGAATTCAATACATTCACTGCAACAGAGGGCATGGACTTTTAAAGTATTAAAAACACTCTCAGCAATTATATTAAGGATCTTATTATATTATTATATAATATTATTATATTATTTATCCTTCCTTAATAAACAAGCATATGACACCTACAAGATACATTTTCCAAACTTGAAAGAAAATAATAAACACATATTCTATGACACTTAAATCTTGAATTTTTAATCAGTGAAGGAATTTTTTTTCATGTTTTGGAGAATGAAAAAGTAAGGAAAAATGCCCTAAACTTTTTACAATCTCCATAAGCAATGTTTATATTTAAGTTCTCATAATATACCTCTAAATTTTATACTATATGCCTAAAGAGTCCTTGCTTCTTACAAAATGGAAGAATGTTTATTGCAATACGTGATAGACAGATTCTATTTCCTGTTATTTTGTTTTCCCAACTGAATGAAACAGGACAACCAGAGTTATGAGACATCAACTTTTGACAACTTTTCATAAAAAACAAAGAGGTAACTCAAATCTTTATCTTTGATATGGGAAATTAAGAATTATAAATATTTCATCTGACAGTTTCTTCATTCAGATATTTTTGTCTTTAAAGCAAATCTACAGCATGACCTGCTGGATGCATATAAATGAGCTACTTTTTTCCTCTATTTAGAAATGATAATGGAGTCAGGTAAGTTTTCTAAAGTAAAGATCAGTACACTTTATGTATTTGCACATATATTCAAAGTGTCTCTTTGAGATAAGAATGAAGAATATTCCCATTTTAACAAGCATGTAAAAAAATTCTTGGATGAGCTACAAAGTGATTAAATGAACGTATCCAAGTCTCAAAGCAACTAAATAAAATAGTCAGGAAAATAAATCAGAGTGTCACTTATCTCACAGGTATTTCTATTCCATTAGGCCTTAATTTGTATGAATATGCTAGTGTTTTCTGTCTAAGTTTGTGGCTATAAATGTAAAAAAATGGCTTCAGGCTTTTTCTGAGTTGATTATAAATCAATACAGTTTATGGGTAATAAATGCCTGTCCAAATACTGTCTTTCAGTCATTTCAAATATTCAAAGCTATCTATCTATCTATCAATCTCTTGATCAGTCAGCTATCTGTCTCTGTCTATCTGTTTTTTTTAAGGCACAGGATTTAGGAAGTAATGGGTCTTGGAGGGGATGATAAGAAATGACCTAACATGTTCTTCCTGGAGCTATGAGGAGCCTTCAGTAGCTTCATTACAGATGAATTACCAAGGTGAGAAGGATGTACCTCTCACATTTAGCCTAATTTAAGATCTCCGAGTATGGAAAGTATAAGCTGTAAGTTTATACCTTAATTTTTTTTTTTTATTACAAAAACTTTCAAGGCTTTTACTTAAGTCTGCACTGCTTGTTAATTTAGCCATAATTTCTTTGGATGCTAGGGGTAATTCTTAAAGCATAAGATAAGATGAGCTGGGCTTTCCTGGTGGTGCAGTGGTTGAGAGTCGGCCTGCCGATGCAGGGGACGCGGGTTCGTGCCCCGGTCCGGGAAGATCCCACATGCCGCGGAGCGGCTGGGCCCGTGAGCCATGGCCGCTGAGCCTGCGCGTCCGGAGCCTGTGCTCCACAACGGGAGAGGCCACAACAGTGAGAGGCCCGCGTACCGCAAAAAAAAAAAAAAAAAAAAAAAAGATAAGATGAGCTAGTATTGAATAAGCCTAATTTTGCCAAAGGGTTCCACATTCCCTCTTCTTTTTTTTTGTATACACATATTCTAAAACTTTATTCTTTAAGCACAAGCTATGTTGTTACTCTTATTTTGTACTCTGCACTCATTGTCTTATAAAATCTTTACAAAATACTTTCAAAACTTATCTACTACCTTCACAAATTGAGAGATTAGAAAACTGAAGCCCAGAGAGATAGCTTAATTTACCTGAGGTCACACAGCTATTAAGTTGGTGAACCTGAATACGGAAACCAGGTCCACTTGTTGCTCAGGTTAACGTTGCCCTAGGCAGATGGCTTTGGTAAACTGCTTAAGACAAACCAAATAGGTATACATTTTAGTAGGATCCTTTCATAAGACTATACTGTTTCGCTGTACTTTTTTTTTTTTTTTTTATCCTAACCCGTGCATCATTCAAGAAAGATATACTTTCTGGTCACCATGGAAACTTCTATAACAGCGAGTGATGGTGATAATGACGATATTAACCCTTAAAAGGACAGCAGAGTGATTGCTTCATACATATTGTGTTAGCACATTAAGTGATACTTCTTATTTATTTATATTTTTAATTTATTTCTGGTTTTGGTAGTTTTTTTCCCTTCAAAGTCTTCATTCTCTAGGTACTTAGCTTAAAAAACTTAAAATTTTCCAATACTTCCCAATCCTTCATTATACAAGCTTATATTTCTACTTGACACCAATTTCTGAGCAATCCTAGACTACGGCTGCACTCAGAAAACCATTGTTTTTTTTTTGTTTTTTTAATTTTGGCCTGAAAACAAATGTAATAAACATCGCTGTCTTAGCTATTTCTTTCCAGTTTTCTTCCAAGAACTTGATATCTACATTTTCCAAAGTGTCTGTATTCATCTTCCATCGCTCTATATTGAGAAAGAGGTCAATTGAATGCAACATCTTGGCTTCAGCTTATGCACGATTCTATTGATAATTAGTGTCAAGAGAAATGCTCTTGAATTTCAATTTTAGCAGATATGTTTTCCTCTTGAAGTTTCCATGCCAATTAATATTACTAGAGGGTGATTTTCCCTTGAAATTATCTTTTGAAAGAACTTCTCTGTTTAACTTGTCTAAGAGTGAATATATACATAAAGAAACGAGATCTTAGCTCAGTTAAGAATTAATTGATCTGTAAATTTCACTCCAGAATGTAAAAATATCCAGGAAAATGTACTTAATCAAAATGAAATCCTTAGTTTTTCGAAAATAAGGAAAGAAGAAAGGAAAGAAAGACAGAAGGAAAGAAAGAAAGAAAGAAAAGAAAAGAAAAAGAGAAAGAAGAAAAAGAGAAAGAAAGAAAAGAGAAGAATTTTTGAACATTATTAGAAGTAGAATATTGTAGTCCAGGAGTTTTATGGCTGGTAAAATTAGTGCCCCTCTTTGGATATTTTAGAATTTCATTCTAGGTGTGAATAACCTCAGAACATGGAGACTTTCTGCAAAGTGAATTAGCTCTAAATTACTAATAAAAAACAGATTGTATTTAGGGGCAGAGTTAGTATGGGAATTGAAATTCCAAGACCGCACATTATTGTTCACTGAGCGTATTGTGTTAGGCAACAGTAAAGAAAAAAAGGAACAGTGGAAAGGCCAGTAGTCTTAACATCTAACACCAGAGCATGTTTTAAGTGTGAACCCTAATACCCAAAGGGACTGGAGTCTGGATGTCCGCCTGCTTGATCTAATCCCATAATGTAAGAAATGAAAGGCAGTTGACAGAAGCAAGCGATTTTTATATGTTTTTTTTATTTTTTAAATTTCCCACCACTATTCAGGTGGTCCATGTGAGGTACACAAAGTCAGTTTTTATTAGTTGAGTCCATGTATTTGTATTTCCACCCTAAAACAAAGCAAAACAAAACAAGTATGATGGCTTGTCATCTCTTCTTTTTTATGTTGTGATGCTTTTCCTACTAACCCCACTGTGTTGTGAACATATTGAAGCAGAGGGAAAGCAATGCAGTAGTTTGACTGGGTGTAGATTTAGGAAATTTTTATGAAAATAGAAAAAGCTTTCTTCTTAGAACAACCAGCACCTACTTGACTATTTCCTTTCTTCTAGCTTTACTACCCAAAGGCCCATATTTATAACCATTTCTAACACTATGTTTTTGACATTTCACTGGAAAAAATTTATTTGAACTATGTAAAATACCAACTTGTTCATCAAACATATCCTTTTCCTACTGTGTTTCAAGCTTTTTTAAAATAAAGAAACTTTTGTTGGTTTAGAATTACACAGAACTGGTGAAACAGAAGAAATACTGAGATCTGTAGATCTCCCAAATGTAGCCAACCAAGCTGTGAATGAACCAATTAAAAAATCTTGGTGCATAGAGGTGGGATAGAGAAGATGAATTCCAGAGTGGACAGATTACAAGACTGGGTTTGTTCAGCAGATTGTAACTAAAAACTGAAAATAAAAGTTTAATTGCCCTGAGCAAGGGAGGCTTTTAGAGTCAATGTATTAACCAAGAAGGAAGAGAGATGAAATTAGCTGGAAGGAATGGAACTCTGAGGGAAGAGATCATTTCTAATAGAAAGTTAGATCACATTTCTGCTCTGGGATATAAAAACAAAATACACACACACAAAAAAAATCACTATTCCCCAATCTTCAAGAAAGCATTATGAATAATAGCAATTTGGTGGATGCAACAGTTTTGAGTATGGTTTCAAGATAAGTACAACACAAAGACAATGCCACCTGCAGGAAGCTCTCCACTCCTGGATTTTGTATCCGGTCATGATTCTTTAGAATGACAATTCTCAAAGCTTGGGAAAAGAAATCTTTTCGTGTTGTTTCAAGATTTTTCTTTTATTTTAATTTTTATTGGAGTAGAGTCAATTTACAATGTTGTGTTACTGTCAGGTGTACAGCAAAGTGAATCAATTATACATATACATATGTCCACTATTTTTTAGATTCTTTTCCCATATAGGCCATTACAGAGTACTGAGTTCCCTGTGCTGTAAGTAGGTCCTTATTAGTAACCTATTTTGTATATAGTAGTGTATATATATCAATCCCAATATTCCAGTTTATCCGTCCCCTTATCCCCTGGTAGCCATAAGTTTTCTACATCTGTAATTCTATTTCTGTTTTGTAGATAAGTTCATTTGTACCCTTTTTTCTTAGATTCCACTTGTAAGTGAGTCAGACAGAGAAAGACAAATATCATACGATATCGTTCTATGTGGAATTTCAAGATTTTTAAATCTTTTAAAAACACCTTGAAATAAAAATTATCCAATTAAACACTATTGTTTTGCTAGTCTCAAATATTGTGAATAGTTGTGAGCTATGTAATAAATAGTTGAATAAGTAAATTCAAGTGTGTTGCAGGTTGTTTTCAATATAATATAGTTCACAGTTTATCCTTGTAAGCATCAGGGTGGCAGGACGCTGGGTACAATCATAAGAATATATTGTCATTGCAAAAATCATCCATCAGATTGAGTCTCCCTGTATTTTAGGAACATCGGTATTCCAGTAGTGCTGTATTAAAAACTATAGATTGTTAAACACTGAAAAATAAATCACCCTAGGTCAGAAAAGAGGGATACAAGTTTCCAGGAGAGGACAGAATATTAAAATAAAATAAAACAAAACAAAAGCCAAACTGGAATTAAACAATTACTAGATTCTGATATTCTACATTTGCATATGACGAATGAACAAGAGTCATTTGAGAACCCTAAATCATCATTGCTTTGGAGGTCAATTCTCTCAGTTTAAGATTTTATAAAGAGAAGTAGGTTTTTCTTCTGTCCTTCAGAAGAAGGAAAAAAGAAGAAAGATAAATTACTAAACCAAATATAGGGCACAGCCTGGGATCTAAGGCCATGTGACAATAAATAGCAAAAAAAGGCCAACCAACAAAGACAGAACTATTGCTAAAGGACTCAAACTTCAGAGTTTAGAATCAGCCATAATACATAACTCAGGATTATGCTTTTATCCACTCAAAAAAGCAGAGAGAGATAGTCCCAGGGAAGATGGATAAAGAAGAATTTAAAAAATCAAGCAAACTAGGAAGCACCAGAAAAAAATTCTTTACGTTCATGTGGATTGGAATAATAGCCTCTTTTTTTCCTCTTGCATAAATAAGCAAACAAACAAACAAAAAATTACAACACCATGGGCCTGAGAATTGGTGCAAAATGCAATAGAGATTAGCGTGAGTCACGAGCAGACCTTCCCGCTCGCTCTCAGGAGATGAGATGGGCTGAGAGTCTGTAGGAAAGGCTGCAGATCCCATCAGGTTTAATGTGTCTACCAAAATATCTGTTCAGGTTTCCTCAACAGAGTGAGAAATGGAACCCAGGCCCATATACTTAATAAACTCTCAAATAAGAAGACTATGATTAAAAAAGAATTATGAAAGGAATTCTGAGCTTTGTATATCATTAGATTTAAACACATAATCCTTCAGTCACAAGAGCACTTTAATGTCACCTTACCTATGTTTATGAGTTAACATATGGTGTTTCCAAGAACCTGATTGAAGAATAAAATATAAGGCAATGCATCAAACAGTGTTTAATACCTAATCTTTGTTGCTCCCAACAATTAGTTCTCCAATCACCTTAGGGTCTTTATTAGACACTCTGTATTCTCATATCTGTAATCCCACATTAGTCATTGCTTAAGTGAGTTAATTTTTGTAAAATTCTGATAACACTACCTGGTACTTGGTGAGCTTTATGTAAATTTTTTTTCTTTTTTTTGCGGTACGCGGGCCTCTCACTGTTGTGGCCTCTCCCGTTGTGGAGCACGGGCTCTGGACGCGCAGGCTCAGCGGCCATGGCCCACGGGCCCAGCCGCTCCGCGGCATGTGGGATCTTCCCGGACCGGGGCACGAACCCGCGTCCCCTGCATCGGCAGGCGGACACTCAACCACTGCGCCACCAGGGAAGCCCCAAGTCCTTCAAATTCTGCTGAACATCTTTTTCAAATCTGATTGACTCTCACAGTTCCGTACCACTAATACCCAGCCCTCTCGGCCACTGTTTTTTCTCACCTTGGCAATTGCAACAAATTCCCACCCTGTCTCACTTTCTCCATTGCTCTCCTCCTTTCCATCCCCCCACTGGTAAGTAAAATTTGATAACGTTTAATTCCAGCTTCAAATATCAATACTTCAAATTCTTTCCAATATCCACGAGTTTAACTGCCTTATATGACCCCATATGACGTACCTCTCTTCTTGCCAACCTTCCTCTTGTAATTCATATCCCATCAATTCTGAATTTCCTTCCATTCATAATATTTAAAGAAGGGACTGTCTTGAAATTTAAAAAGAGTAATTTTAAACAATCAAAAAGTTTATCTAGGTAATGTTTTATCAGCTTAGATGATATATGTTTGAAATATAAAGAAGTTTATGAAATATGGATATCCGTATCAACCTAGGCTAGAGATAGAGTGGCACAAAATAATGATAAGAACAGGTACTAGTTTATGTATTAGTAATGTTTTCCTGATTGCAAGCAACAGAAATTGACTCTTACTATTTTTTGTGGAGGGGGGAGGGGTAATACTGGAGTAGCTCACAGAATTAAAATAAGAACTTAGCAGTGAAGCCAGAGAGCTAGGGAAGAAACCAGGATAACACTAGAAAATCAGATATAGGAGTTGGTAGATTTTGCCTTGAGAAATCTGCCTTTGGTGATATTCAACATAAGTGACTCCAGGCTTTGAGGCTCTCCATCCCAAACTTCAGATAACTAGGCATGAGAATCTGCTTGCCATCTCTGGAAAGAGGTATCTGCCCCGGGATCAAATTGCTAAGTCTACTCAGCATGCCACAGAGCAGAGGACACGGACACAGGCGCCATTCATATCTATTTGCGACTGAGTCATTTCCAGAGAATGAGGACTCACTGTATAAATTAAATACTAACTGGGTCCTTTACACTAGTCAGTATTTGGTGTAAGTTTTTGTTTAAAGGAAGTGCTGTAAAGATCTTGTGAACTTTGGGTTTGAATGAATAATTGACCTTTTCAGAGTATGCTTTAGCAAGTGATGTTGGGAAAGGTATGATATGAGAAGAGTTTAATTAATCTAATTACCTGCCAAGAAGGGAGAAAAGTGTAAAATCTTTCTTTTGCAGCACAGCAGCATTCCTTCTATGTTGATTCAAGATGATTTATAATATAGCCTGAACAGACAAGAGGAGCCCGACTTTCTATATCTAGAATTGCATTACAGTGAGCACCTAAATATTTTATGTTCTTAAGGGGTATTTGAACAAAGTCTGTAGATTGTTTTGTCTTTCTAGGCATAGACTTTGGCCTAAGGCATGCCCACCTGCTGGGGCAGAAGCCACCAGCACGGCTTAGAAAATGCAAGGCAGCTAAGCCATGCTATTATAGCTTCTCTTCGCCTGCACATTCAACCTCCTACCCCCCTCTGCCTCTCCAAACCCCTTACCTGGAAGCTGCGTGGGAGCCTTTTATTATTGAAAGGGCGCTGAGAATATGAAACAGCTGGTCATATCTAATGTCTTAAAGACGCACACATGCTCACTTTTTATTTAATGCCCTGCTGGTAATTTGAACAGATGCTTACTGCAATGCAACATGAGTCATCTGAAAAGTATGTATCTCAGTACGGCTCAAAAATTTCAGAGGAAATTTACATAACTTTTTTTTAAACTAAACTAAAAATACATATACAAGTGATTATAGGAAGCAGAGAGATTTCACCTAAAATCAAACAATTAGTGAAGACTTAATTGCATGTGCCTGATGTCTTTCATACCAGGATTTGTTGCGTTTTTACTGAAATAAGGCGATAGTTATTTTAACCGTGCAAATGTAGTATCCTCAAATCTAATCAGTTTGCAGTGTGACAAAATGATCTGTTGCATTACCAATTCACCAAGGTGTTTCAGCCATTTGGGAATAATGCAAATTTTTAAATTTACGATCATTTAATATACATTGGAAGGAATTGTGATTAAAGGGCTTAAAATACTTTAAAAACATACATACTGAAACAGTATATTAAAATAAGAGGAAAGTCTTTTTTAATTTATCTACTTTAATTTTTAATGAGCTCAGTACCAATTTTATTGTCTACATTTTATTGTCTTTACAAAGGTGCCTGCAGTCATCACTGTCTGACTTGCAACTTTTACGTGCTCATTTGTCATGTCTTCTAATATGAGCATAACAACTGCGTTTTGGCATTGCCTCACTAATTTTGGCATTACCTTTTCTCTTATTTAAAATATTGACATTATTAAAGATTTCTTACTGCTTCTGGCTTTGGGGATCAAGAGTGTAAAAACTGATTGTTTTAAGAGAAGAATCAGGAACAAAATGATTTTTATAAGCTTTGATCTTTTTTCCTAATTGCTCTATATCTCTGTCCTCATAAATGTAATATCTGAATAATGCAAGATTTAAAAGAAATCCTCATATGTCATCCAAATTAGAGGATGTGTAATTTAGGATTAGATGTGGCTATAAGCAATATGAAATTAGTACCAGTTTAAACAGGACAGATGTTTACTTCTCTATCATATTAACCAAGTTTAGAGATAGACCCCCAGAGCTGTGAAAGCACTGTGCAGCAGCAGAGATGGCTTCTCCAGCCTTGCTGCCCCGTTATGCATAACTTCCATTCCCAAGGTCATCTCATGGTTGGAGATGCAGATGGAGTTTGAGCCATCTGACCTACATTGTAGCCACCAGAAAGGTACTGAGAAATATTTGCTCTCCCATGAGGGCACAACATTGGCTTTTATCCCCAATAGCTAGACCAGTCATGACACTCATAGTTATGAGAACATCTGGGAAATATACCCAAATAAATGTATGTGGGTGTATTTTTATATAGAAAGGTGTCAAGAGACACAGAATAGAATCTGCCCAATTCTCCAAATTTCAGTTTTACTCAACATTTTATACACTGACTGTTGATGGGAATGCAAAATGTTGCAGCCGCTATAGAAAACAGTATGGAGGTTCCTCAAAGTAGTAACGTAGAACTACCACATGATTAACCAATCCAACATCTTGGTGTTTATCCAGAAAAATTGACATCAGGATCTCGAAGAGATATTAACGTCCCCATGTTCATTGCAGCACTAGTCGTAATAGCCAAGACGTAGAAACAATCTTAGTGTTGAATGATCAGATGAATAGGTAAAGAAAAGGTGGTACAGACATACAGTGGAGTACTATTCAGCCTTTAAAGACAAGGAAATCCTGCAATATGAGACATTATGGACACACCTTGAGGATATGATTCTAAGTAAAATAAGCCAGCCACAAAAAAATAAAACAAATTTTAAATATAAAAATCGTCATGTGCAGAAAAAGAAATGAGAGGATGGAACATTACACCTATTGTCTGTTGAGCCTAGTACCTGGTCTCTGTTTACCAAAACTTGGCTGGGGAAAGAACACTGTTGTGTTTAATGCATAAACTTCAAAATGCTGAGGGAAGATTTTTGCCCCTTGATCTGTGATGGGGCGATGAACAGAAGCTTGGATTCCTTGAGTGGTAGATTCAGCTAGCTTTTCTTAAGGAGTTTTCAAAATGAAGATGTGGGGAAATGGAACTCCAGGGAAATGTTCGATCTTACCAAAGAGACAGAAGTAGTTCAGGTCAGACAAAATGTCTTGAAATAAATATGAGGAAACATAAGCACCTAAAAGTCTGTAAATTTTTCCCAAATTGTTGGTTCTCTCCTAAACTGCAAATGTGCAAGCCAAGATGCCGAGAAACCCAGCAGAAACCAATAGCTAGGATGCTGAATGTCAGAAAGTGGTTTCAGAAGTTAGTCACTCTTGGAGTTCAATGCCAGCACAGGGGAAGGTGTCTTGATTAATATTACAGGTCCTCAGATGGAGCCCCAGGGGGTCAGGGCAGAGGAGGGAGGACTATACACAGGAATAAGCTATGTCCCTAGAGTAAGAGCAAATCTATATAGATCCGTCCTAATAAATCTGAAAATACCACACATAAAATTTCAATGAACATAAGCACACTTGGAAACACAAGGTATTGTGAGAAAAATGTAAAATATCAATTAAAAATAACTGTCTACGGAGAATGAAAATATATGCAGGTTTTGGAATCACTAGATACAGAACAAAACATAAATTGGTATCACTCATGATAGTCTAGATTAAATTATGGCAATTGACAATCTTAGAACTAAATCTTGAGAGGATCAAAGTGACTCACTAGTATTCTAGCTGATCTAGATCTAGAGAGAGATTTAAAAAATAAAATGAATATGTTTACTTAAATCTACATGTATATATACATATTTTTTTTTCCTAAGAAGATGTTGGGGGTAGCAGTTTATTAATTAATTTATTTATTTTTGCTGTGTTGGGTCTTCGCTTCTGTGCGAGGGCTATCTCTAGTTGTGGCAAGCGGGGGTCACTCTTCATCGCGGTGCCCGGGCCTCTCACTGTCGCGGCCTCTCTTGTTGCGGAGCACAGGCTCCAGACGTGCAGGCTCAGTAGTTGTGGCTCACGGGCCCAGTTGCTCCGTGGCATGTGGGATCCTCCCAGACCGGGGCACGAACCCGTGTCCCCTGCATCGGCAGGCGGACTTTCAACCACTGCGCCACCAGGGAAGCCCCTGCATGTAGATATTTAGCATCATACTTTTTTTTACACTACAGCCACTTTGTTCCCTTTATTACAGATGGAAAGCATACCTCTTTTTCTGTTCTTTGCACACAGAAGTGGTGTAAGACTATTGACTAAATTGTTCACTAAAGGTTATAGAAAGCAACACCAAGTAGACTTGAATTATAAGAGAAACAGGTTGGTGAAGGGATAAAATATTTGAAAGGGCTGCTTACACTGTTTCTTCAAAATAAAATAACAGAGAGTTCAATTAAATAAATAATTTTCATTGACTCTAAAGACTCCATTTTCATTAGGAGTAAGTGTGAAAAATGTGCACAATTTGGACACAGAGGATAAATTTTAATAGGCAAGACTATTTGCCTATTAAAATGTGCAAAATTTGGACACAGAGGATAAATTTTAATAGGCAAGACTGTTTACATGGCAAGACTCCCAGCCACATTATACTATCACCTGGAAAACTAAACGCTTCTGTTTTCAGTGATTATGTACCCAAATATACTTCCAACAAAATAGTCAGGGTTCTTTAAGTATATCACTATTTCATAAGTTGCTCATTTAAAGAAAAACCATGGTCCTCAGATTAATACCAATCTATTGCGCTTTGTGAATTGATCATTTTGATTCAGAATTCACTCTGAAGATAGCTGTGAGATAAGCACACATTGTCTCCCTGAAATATTTCAGATAAATTTTTCCTTTATTTATATACCTATTTTCTACAATTTTATATTTCATTCTGATTGTAAAACACACCCACCTTTTTATGCAGTGTAAAGCATAATTTGGCAAACATCTGAATAGTTTGATCAATAAAGACCTCAAACTAATTATTTGGATTGTAAAATAAAACTAACCTTGAATTACAGAATTTACTAACTTCATTGTCAATTTAGTTAAAAAAGCTACCTTCTCCCTCATATCTCCTGTTCAACTACATGAAAAGCGGAACCTGCTATTTTGTGGTTACAACAAGGCCAAATAGGGAAAATTGTTTATAATACTCTGTCAATCCACAAATAAATATATCATATAAAATCAGATGTAAATGAATCAATAATAACATTTTATAAAATATGTTGTATGTCACAAACAAAGGTTAATATTGGATATATGAAAATGAGTAATACATGCTTATAAGATTGTCCCAGGCTAATAAATTCAAGACACTTTTAAATATGGGATGCTGATACTGTGAGGACCATATTTTGAACCCTATTTATACAGGGTCCAGAGAAACTGATAGCAAGTGATGTTGTAAAGAAAAAAAATAGCAACAAATAGATTTATGAATAGGCAAAGTTGAAATAACACAAGTAAAATTAGTAGTACCTTGAAGGGAATCAAAAAATAGAGGGGAAATTTTTTTAAAGATAGGCAAATTTCCTAATAAAAAAGAAGTGTAATAGAAATTTTTTAAAGTACAAGTTTTAAATTGATTTTTGAACTATTATTAGACTACAAGTGAAAAGTACACTACAGATATAATTCTTTAGCCAGTTAGATGTACTTTAAAGTGTAAATATTTGCTTTTCATTTTTTCATAACTCTTTAGGCACCTAGTTAGTAATGATAAAACATCTAAAGGGCAGACAAACCAAGCCGTCTCAGAGTGGCCAACAATGGGGTGATATTTCCCCCCCAGATCCGCAAAGTAGCTGTGAAACAAGAACTTTATAGTCTGCCAAGTTTGTCATTCATAGAGGCACAGGCTAACATCATCCAATGTGAACAAACTTGGCAACAAGGAAAAGAAAATAGTTCTTGTCAGTGAAATATGGTCAAAGAAAAATTAACTAAAAACAACTCAAGAACTGAGAAACCATGATAAAATACATGGCGTTCTGTAGGAATCAATTTAAGTATAAAAGTAATACTAAATAACCATGGAAACCATTGTTACTAAATTGAGTAACAGTGTTATAGACCTGGAGAACTGGGACCTAATATAATGGACAGTTTTGAAATATAGGGGCAAAGTGGGAATATATCAATGCCTATGTTTTCCACAATGGAAAGCCTGTTACTGAGATACGAGGATAAATAACACCACGACAATCCCAAACTTTTAATGTCTTAAAAAAATTATCTTCTTAACATCAGAAACAATAATTCATGTGAGAAATCTTATTATATGTTCAGTAATTTTTATACTTTGTCTTTATCTTTATATCAATTTCAAGTAAAATTAAGGTAACAAACAACACAATTCATTATTTTAAACTATCATATATGATATGATAACATTTACAATATAATCTTAAGTATCCTCTGTCAACTTTGTCAATCTTTATATATTGCTATATATTTATACAAATATTTTTAGAATGTGTAGCTAATGTTAATATCTAATTCTGATGGAGGGATTGGAAAGTTTTCTTTTTCTTTCTTTATCTTCTACCATGTTTCACATTACTTAAATTCTTTATGTTAAGTAAGTACGTTTTGCTCAAAACATTACTTTTCTAGGAAATTTTCTAAATAAAATTTTAACAAAAATTTCTTGCGGGAAAAAATTGAACTCTTTTGATAAATGAATTAAATATATCTTCCTCTGGGAAAAAAAAATCCATTGTAAATTATTTGGTTACACAAACCATTAGAAATATTTCCAGAGCATGTCATATGTGCAATTGAGCCATGTGGAACTCGACAGTATAATTACACAAAGTTAAAAGCTTAAGACTGTGTGTATGTGAGTTCACATTGGTTATGACTGTGAGGTTCTTTGCGAAGAAAGCTAAAAATTTTTAAAAAGCAATTTTTTTGTATCTAAATAACATTGTTTGGAGAAACCATATGAAGTCCAAAGTTTTTAATAACTTTTCTTAATTAACAATGAGATATCACTGCTAACAATAATCTTATAGGATACAAATATGTATATATATGTAATGTAAATATATATATATATAACATAAAAAGAGAACTACTCTATTCAGGATATAGGAAAAAACCTCCTACACTTAATTTATCTCCTGTCACTGGGGTGGGCCCTGAAGTACTTCTGTGCACCACCAAGTTTTATGGAATACAACTGGAACTTCTCTAGGTCATGGAATGATCAACGAGCCACAAGAAAAGAAAGCTTTGAGAAATAATCTCTGCTCTATTTACAGGTCGCCAAGCTGAGTATACTCACTTGCCCATTTCAGGCCCATCTCATTTAAATTTTAACTTAGAGAGTTATGTATTTCAAAATATTACATTCAGGCATAACAAGCAACAAAATAATGATAAGGATAAAAAAGGGTATAGATATTGAATACTTTGAAATATTTCTTTTTTTCCCATTTATGTTTTCATTTTTTGAATTTTATTTTATTTATTTTTTATACAGCAGGTTCTTATTAGTTATCTATTTTATACATATTATGTATATATGTCAATTGCAATATTTATGTCAAAATATTTCAACATAAATCATTATATATGTATGTTATTTATGCATACATATATACATTTTTTAAATTAGTGGAGGTTTCAATCAATAATTCTTTGTTGTACCTTTCCTAATAAATAATAAATTGATCGATTCTGTGACTTTAATTCATGTTAATAACTTCCTTATATCATTTAGACATGGGTAAACATAGGCATCATTCATGAAGATGATCCAATAGACAGATGATGGTTCTATATTGACTAACTACGTTTCTTTCCTTTTCTTTTCCTTTTTGGCCACATTGTGCAGCTTGTGGGATCTTAGTTCCCTAACTAAGATTGAACCTGGGCCCACGATAGTGAAAGCTCTGAGTCCTAACCACTGGACCACCAGGGAACTCCCGACTAACTACTTTTTTTTTTTTTTTTTTTGCGGTATGCGGGCCTCTCACTGTTGTGGCCTCTCCCGTTGCAGAGCACAGGCTCCGGACGTGCAGGCTCAGCGGCCATGGCTCACGGATCCAGCCGCTCCGCGGCATGTGGGATCCTCCCGGACCGGGGCACGAACCCGCATCCCCTGCATCGGCAGGTGGACTCTCAACCACTGTGCCACCAGGGAAGCCCCTAACTACTTTTTTGACTACAGAAAAATTATGTAACCTCACGTTACAAAATATTTTGCAAAGCAGATAATGTCAGCCAGAAAAAAAAATGCTGGGCAACTTAGGGAGTACACATATTATCAGAATTAACCTGAAATTTATATTTTTTCCTAGAAAGAAATTTATACAATGTCAGGAACATAAAAATATAAATCCATTATGAGTAAAGAAGCATGAAAAAAATCCAAATGTTAAACATGTGTTTGTATTATTTCAGCAATAAACAAAATTTGTATGTTTCATAAATTTCCAAGAAGACTTAATATCTGTAAATTCTTGTATTTTTATAAAAGCAGGTAAACATTTATCAGTAAAGCTCAAATACTGTCCCTTCAATTTTACTTTGAAACATGCATTTTTCTACTGTAGGCAAATATTAAAGAAGAGTAGTAGGTCATGAAAGGGTATGGTTCTTGGATCAAATAATAACTTAGTAAAAGGAGGAATATAAATACTACAAATTAGAGTTGGGTCCAGACTATTACATCTCTTTATGAGAATGTGGTCAGCCATAGACAAGCAAGCTGTCTGAAAATCACGCAGCTGAAATTATGTCACATGGAGACTGTATTACTTTTCTGGTGCTGTCTCAATTTGGGGCCACAAACTGAATAGTTTAAAACAAAAATGTATTGTCTCAGTTTTGTAGACTGGAAGTCCAAGATCAAAACATTGGAAGTGTTGTCGCCTTCTGAGGGCTGAGAGGGCGAATTTGTTCTGTACCTCTCCCTTTGCTTCTGGTGGTTTTCCTTGGTGGTTTTCCTTCTTTGTTTTCCTTGGCTTTTGGCTATATCATACCAATTTCTGACTCCGTCTTCATTTGGCAATACTTCTATGTGCATATCTGTGTCTATAAATGTCCCCTCTTTTTAAGGACATCAGCCATATGGGATTAGGGGCCCACCCTACTTCTGTATGGCCTCATTTTAGCTAATTGCATTGCAATGACCCTGTTTCCAAATAAGGTCACATTGTGAGGTACTGGAGGTTAGAACTTCAACATATGAATTCTGAGGGGGACATAATTCAACCCATAACAGAAATCTTCTGTGTTAAATGGAAAAGCTTTAAATCCTGAGGCACAGCTAGAAAACTGATTCCTGGGATCCAGACAGTAATCCTGGCTCATATGTCAATCACGGGATAGTTAAACAATTTTCAAGACAGAGGTTGGGATGACAATGCCAATGACACGTATGTAGACATTGGTAGGAGACAAAAGCCTGAAACAAAGGGCAAAAATGGTGGTAGCAGCAGATTCCAAATATCAGGCAGTAATAAATCATGGTGATGCATAACATAACTAGGGAAATGAGAATTTCAGTGGAAGTGCAGGAAGCATTTAGCAAAGCTCCATTTGCCACCAAGCCCATAGATAAAAGTACTGGGATGATTGGTAAATACATCTGCAGGCCACTGTAGTTGGAAGAATGAGAAGAGCTCAGACCCTCCAAGTAAGGAGAGAGAATAGGGGTCAGCCCCCGGGACACTGATTGAGTATGTGAAAGCATTGAGATAAATTCACATCAGGACACATGCAGGTCTAGCTGACCATATGCTGCCCTGAATTACCCAAATGCTGATGAGACAAGATGAGATCGGGCTGGCTCAGGAAAGCTTCTTTCTCCTTCTGACCTTTCTTCCCCACTAATTGAACTCTTTGTGCCAATCAAGAACAATAACGCAGACACTATTTTCTTCCACCTCTCCAGAGCCAAGCCTAAGAAAACGACTAAGGAGAATGGAAGACCAACATCCCTTCATCCAAGGACACTGGTAGTATTGACCAGCAGACTTAATGGCTCATTGAAGGATTGACATTAGTTGTAGCTTTTACTCTTGGAGGTGTTCACACTCCAGTCAGAAAAGGTGGTCAGAATCATCTTCCTTTGGGACACTAAAGGTCCTGAGTCCTGAATAGCTATTGCCTAGCCTTTCAGAAACACAAACTAGGGCAGTAGACATCTGAGGCTAACCTTACCTTGTAACTTGGATATAAAAACTCAGGGAAGGTTTCCCCTGTTTTCTCTTCTTCATAAGCTTATGAATACTATGACTCCGGTACAAGTATTTTATCAAAGGAGGGCAGAAGAATGTAGCTGCTCATGTGATGACCAAAATTACATACTGCTTGGCTGTAATAAAATTTGGTAAACTATGTTAGCCAATCACCTTGCATCCTAGAATAGGAACGATGGTAATATGGGAAGCCAGACCTACTTTGGAATCAATAATTATAACCAAATCTCTAGTGGGTGGGGAGTGGCACCAATAAACAGAGTTTATTTACACAAATAAAAACATTGGCAATGCTTATAGGACACTGTGACTGATCAGTATTGATGTTGCTTGTGTGAAATAAGACTATCATCCAGTATTAAGGCATACTTCTCATTCCACAGCCCTATTCTAAACTGCACAAATGAAACACCACACCCTGGATGAACAGGTATGGGAGTAACACCATAGCTTACATTTATCCTAGGCAAGGCGTTCATGAGTGGAAGACTTTTATATTAAAGGAGACAGCTCATGTGATGGTAAGATTGTACAAAGAAAACAAAAATATTGAGGACGTTTTAATAGCTCACCCATTTTAACTGAAATTGTCATAAAATATATGATATATTCCCAAGCTCAGAGACCCTTCATTGGCTCCTTTTCTTTGAAGATAACTCCTCTGTATTGCTTATGTATGCTTTGACAAGTCTGGAACCAAGTGGATGGGCACCAGTACACCTAACAAGTAGGTCATACCTAGTAGAAAAAAAGTATTTGCCTCTCGTGGCAGGTGTCACATATTGGGCTCTAGGTATGGATGGAAAATTGAGTTCCACTCTCAACTATAACTACTTGTTATATGAATCATGTAGATGCATTTTTTGAGGCATGGGTCAGGACCTATTCCTAGGACTAATCTAACAAGTACCTAAAATCTATTTTAGGATCAAGGGAGAAATAACAAAGAAACAAGAGTATTTTAATATACAATTTACGCTTAAGAGTTGAAAATCATGCAATGTAGTTGCCATATCAGGAAAGCTGGGCTAACCCTATGGCACACAGGGTCCCAAGAAAAGGGATCAGGAGAAATTAGTGCTCCAAAATCACAGAGCCTTAGGTTCCGTTGTAGCTGAGAGGAACAATTATGTGCTGTTGCAGGGGGAAAACGTTTCGCCTAACCTCTCGGACAAGTCTCATGACACACAGTATTCATCAAAACACATGCATGAGGAAGTGGCTCCGGTTAACCATCAGTGCTTGGAAAGGTAGCCTTGTTTTTCCTCGATTTGGGGAACGTGAGAGCTTACACATTCAAAAAGTTTCTTGGTTTTTGTTTGGTTTTGTTTTGTTAGAACAGACTGTTATTTATTACTTAATAGATGTTGCCACAATTCTGAAGCCGTCTCTATGTATTTTGGGTCATCAAAGATTTTAGGGCTTTGGAAAGAGAAATGTCTTCCCTTGGCTCCAATCAAAGGGTTGTACAGATCATGAGTAAAGCCAATATCTTTCACGGCCCCTTGTCTTCATGGAAAGCCTTTTTATCAAATTAAAAGGGGTCTGGGCTTTGTAACTCAGCTAGAAATCCAATACCCAAAACTTCAAAGTTGGTTTTGTATGATTGTTGGTACATGATGTTCCAAGGGTGTCATTTCTGTTAACTCACTAAAGAGTGAACATGGGCTCTCTATATTGATATTTTGGATACTAAAAGCCTCAAGATGATGCAACCAGGATATCTAGAAAAATAAATCTATCTTTCAGTTTTTCTAGAGTATTGGTTTTCCAACTATGTTTCTAGGATTCTTCTGAGGTGCCTCTGGAACACTGGCCAAGGTGCCCTCATGCAATGAACACCTGAGACCCATTCTTTAATATAGTACTTCAACAAGGAATGAATAAGCACACTTAGACACACGTTCAACCACAATCTTGAAGACCGTTACTGTAACATCTCTAAATGTTACCACTTTATTAAACCAGACAATTTGACAGCTACATAGCTAGACCACATTATGTTAGCCTTTACAGAGATGTTTCTAGTGAATGGCATTTTGAACATTATGCTATTTCTTTAAACCTAGGGATGTTATAAGAAATAGCATTGTAAAACTCATATTGTTTCTCTTATTGTGGTAACATATACATAACATAAGATTTACCCTTTGAATCATTTGTAGGTGTACAGCTCATTGGCATTTTTAAAAATTTAATTTAATTATTTTTTTATACAGCAGCTTCTTATTAGTTATCTATTTTATACACATGAATGTATACATGTCAATCCCAATCTCCCAATCCATCACCCCACCACCACCACCACCGCTTTCCCCACTTTGTGTCCATACGTTTGTTCTCTACATCTGTGTCTGTATTTCTGCCTTGCAGTGGCATTAAGTACATTCACATTGTTGTGAAGACATTACCACTCTCCATCTCCAGGACTCTTTCATCTTCCCCAACTGAAATTCTGTTCCCATTAAACATTAACTTTCCATTCCCCTATGCTCCCAGGCCCTGGCAACCACCATTCTGTTTTCTCTCTCTGTGAATTTGACACTTTTAGGTATCTCATATAAGTGTAACCATACAGTACTTGAACTTTCGTGTCTGGCTTATTTCACTTAGCATAATGTCTTCAAGGTTCATCCATTTTATAGCATTGTCAAAATTGTCTTCCTTTTTAAGTCTGAATATATTCCATTGTATGTATATAACACATCTTTTTATCCATTTATATGTTGATGGACACTTGGGTAGCTTCCACCTTTTGGCTCTTGTGAATAATGCTGTGATGACTCCCTGCTTAAACTTCATCTGGGTATATATCCAGAAGTGGAATTGCTGGCTTATATGATAATTCAGTGTTTAATTTTTTGAGGACTTGCAATACTATTTTCCACATCTGCTGCACCATTTTACATTCCCACTCATATTGTTTTTATGACAAATATTTTTGTGTACATTTGCTACATTGTATGTATACACATAACCACATCTACACTCATATCGATATCTTTGTTTTCTTTTTATGAAGAAAAGCCATGGAGAAAGTCGCTTGCATTAAAAAGAAATGTACAGCAATAGCTTTTCTTCTCCAGAGCAACCTGTTGTTTTGCCCCCATTAGATGCTATGAATTATGTATGTATGTTTTTCTTTAGCTTCGATCTGTAGGACTCAGAGAGCCAAGGTTGTAGCCCACACCTAGCAAACCCACACCTAGAACATAATGTCTAATTTTTTCCCAGCTTCAACTAGCTTTCATAACTTCATTTTTTCTGGTCTGAATTTGCTCAATTTCCTTTTAATGATGAACAATGTGAATTTGTGTAAGCAGTTGAAACATGGTAGGCTACACATAAATAAACACACAATATTTAAATTGCTTCTGATTTAATTTCCATTCACTTGGAACAGTTTGGAGTTTGAAAAAAATCTGCATCTTGCCTTTGTCCAAGTAGAGTTAGAATTGTAATGGAAATGGACTTTGAAATAATTATACTTGTTTACACTGATGAAAGGCAATATATGAAAGGTCAAAATCTGGTAGAAAAAAATCAAAGAGAAAAAACAAATAAGACCAACTCTTTACCTTTCTTCCATTTGCTAAGGAGTGTATGTATATTATTTTAATTCTACATTGTTGAATTAGTTATTTTCATGGATGAAAAGAGATCGTGTTTCTTTGTCAATGTATAATTTCATGTTTTATGTTTTCAATGAAATTTATGTGAACGGGGAGGGACAAAAAGTGTTTAAAGGTGTTTCACTTTTTGAAGTGCTAGATTAAGCTTTAAGGTGGATTTTTATGAGTATTTTCGGGAAGCCTTTTCCTGGGAGCTCCTGGGGACTACTGAATATAATTATAGTCCAGCTTCCTCAGTGTGGCTACATGTGTGCACATGTTTTCCTATCCTTCCTGAGCAAAGACAATGTGTAATCTTGATTCACACAAGATTCTGGAAGGAGCTATGGTGATCTATAGAAGTTTCTATGAACTCATGGATTTAGGGCTCAGTAGAGCACAAACAAGGAATTCATGACATTGATTATTGCAGAACCCAAGCAGTTTTGAATTGTTCTCCTCACACAAATTAAATTATTATGACCTTTACATATCTTTGGGGAAACCAGTTCATACTGCACTTAAAGGTTCAAACCCCAACTACTTCTATGTGTGATTTTTGATTAGCAATTACTTCGAGAAATTTAATTTTAAATGCTAAGGAAAATGATGCATATATATACACACACATGTATATGCATACACGTTAGGTATACTAATTTATGTTCAAGACATATATAGATTTAATATATTGACTGTTACATATCTATATTTATATCTATAGATATAAATACTGAGTATGTACTATATGGAAGACACTCTTCTGGTGGGTTTTGGCCTGGGTTAACAATCACTTGACACAGCTTGGATTATCAAGAAATTTGCAAAACTAGAAATGGACCTGTGATGACAAATATATTTCCCATGTTGTCAAGTCCATTGGGCATATCATCCCTAAGACTTGCATTAGAGATAGCAAAAGCCGATAGCCCCATCAATGTAGGGATTTGGGCAACCACTGTCTGAAGGGAGAGGTTAGGAATCAGAATAGTACCCCAAAGTGCCAGAAGATACAGGGATTGATTTTGCCTGTAAAATAACAATGAATTAGATGTAACTGAAGACAAAGATTCACCAAGAAAAACACAAATGCGGTGGCATCTCTTTTTACCCACTGATTAATTACTCAAGCTGTTCATGCCTTTTTGAGTAGTGGGTTCTTGTCTATTTCTTAATTTAAAAAGTATTACCCAACCAGCTTTAGGACCCATGAGATTACGTCAGTCCGAGTTCATTCCAGGTAGAAGAGGGAATGGAAAGGGCCAAATGGTTAGCATGAGGTGTTGGTTCAGTATCTGCAACATGGAGCTGCTGGTAAACACGACTTCTTCAGAACCTGTGAGACCTCAGGCCAAAACTAACTTGTTAGCTCCCATCCAGACAATGGCTCAGTGTTGGTAATTAGTGATTGCAGCATTATTAATCATATCTGGAGCCCTATTTCCCAGACCGTACTATTGAGCTAGAATAGTTGAGCCAGGAGGCTTCATAGCGTCAACCTATGATTTAGTTATTCCCTGTTAATTTCCTCTCACAGAGAATAGTTATCCATCCAGAGTCAACCCCTGCATTTCCTTCATCCCAAAACTGAAGGCTGAGCTCTCAGTCATATCCACTCCCACACCATCTTTCTGGAATCATGGAGATTTCATAGGGAAATGGAGGTAAAATTTTATCAGCACGCCACCTAGAATAAAATCACCTCTTCGGTCATTAGTCCCTCATTCTTTCTCTTTTCTATAAAAACACATTTAAAAAGGTATAGTTGGATGAATTGTCAGTAAACACCTGTGTCCCCATTTTCCAGGTCAAGAAACAGAATACTGTCAACACCTTAGAATACCCAAACCTACATCTTTCCAAGTCACCACACCCTCCATGTTCCTGGAGATAATCATTATCCTGCCCTTGATCACTATCACATCCTTACTTGTCTTTTTGATTTCACCATTGGAGTATGCATCTTCAAGCACCACAGTTTTGTTTTTCTGTTTTATACTTTATGTAAATGGAATAATATAAGATAAAGTAATATAGCATCTATTCCTCTATCAAATAAATTTTGTTCAGCATAATGTTTGTGAGAATGATTTATGTTTTTGTTGGTGGCTATAGTTACCATACAGCATTCCATGGACAGTTTCCCACTTTATGACTATACTGATATTTAATTATCTCTTCTATTCTAGTGAAGACTTTCACTAGACTTTACATTATCCTAATTTCTTCCTTGCCATTTCAAATATTTTTTTTCATGTGGGACTTTTATTCACACATGCATGTATTTATCTAGGTATTACATTTAGATGTATAATTATTAGATCATAGGATAAGTTTATTTTCAACTTAGAGGATAATGTCAAGCAGTACTCAAACATGACTATGCTAATTACAGTTTTCACCAGTAGCGTATTAGAATGAAAATTCCAATTTCACTACAACTTCACCAAATGTTGTCACACTTTATAATCTTGTAGACATTCTGATAGGTGTGTAGCAGTATTTCATTGTGGTTTTATTTGAATTTTCTTAATGACTATTGTGGTTGAACACCTTTTTGAATACATGTTGACCAGTTGGATTTCCTCTTTTTTGAAGTGCCTGTTGGAATTGCCTGTATACTTTTTTTATTGAGTTATCTCTCTTCTTATTGATAGTTAGGTGTTCTTTCTCTATTCTGAATATGAGGCGCTTGCCAGTTTTACGTTCTAAAATACCTTCTTTCACTCTGTGATTTGAGTTTTCACTTTTTAAATGGTGTCTCTCAATGACCAAAAGTTCTTAATTATAAAGTAGTGAATATAAAGTATATATAAATATATAATATATAAATATAAAGTAGTCAATCTACCTTTTCCTTTAGATTAATGCTTTGTTGTTTCTGTCCTGTTTAACAAATCTCATTTTCCCTGACATCAGGAATATATTATCCCATATTTAGAACTACAACACACTAGACTACATTTTTTAATATAGTTTTAAGGGAAAAAAAGATTTTTGTTTTATTTTTCCATATGGGTAACCAATTCTCCCATAGCAACATACACTGAAAACATTGTTGTTTCACTCCACTACTTTGCAGTGCATATTTGCCATCAATCAAAATGCAGAGGCATATCTGGATATTTATTTTTTCTATCTTCACACTAATATCATATTCTCTTAATTATCATAGTTCTTCCACTTTAATCTCCTTTAGGATTTTCTTTGAACTCCGTATGCATTTTAGAAGTAGCGTGTCATGGCTCATCAAAATACCAGTTGGAGTTTTATTTAATTTACATACTACATTAGGCAGAATTGATGTATTTACAAAATCATCTTCCTTCCATGAACATGGCATATTCAGTCTCTTATTTAGGTTACCAGTAATTGCTGTCAATGAGTAACACTTCTTTCTGAATAGAAATATCACACAACTTTTATTAAGCCTATTCCTAGCCACTTGTATTCTTGTTGATAGTATAAATTTTATCTCTTGAAAATGTTGCATTTCCTAACTCTTAGTGTTGCCATATAGAAACAGAAGTGCTTTTCAAATATTAACAAGTTTCTAAAAATACTTGCTAAAACCACTTACTAATTCTAGTAATTTCTTGTAGTTGCTTTGGGATTTTTTAGGTACAAAATTATATTGTCCAAGAATAGGTATGGTTTTTATTATTTCTTTTTTTAATCAACATACTTACTATTTCTTTTACTTGCCTTATTGCATTGACCAGGACAAACTGGTATCACTGTGATAGTAGATACACTTATGTCAATTACCTCAAAAAGAGTACTTTCACCACCTGCTTAATAATTATTATGTTAGCATTATTGCTTTTAGATATATTTATGAGACTAGGAAGCTTCAATGTTCCTCTGGTTTGTTAAAATATTCCATCAGGTGTATATGATTATTGTTTTTTCATATATTATGATGACCATATGACTCTTCTCCTTTACTCTAATGGTGAGAAAAACTCAATTGATAGAATTTTTGAAAGTTAAACTACCGTTGAATTATTGAGAAGAAAACAACGTTGTCATGATGTATTATTCTAGTTATATATTTCTGGAATTCGTTTGTTGTATTTTTCTCTTCATTTTAAAAAATTGTATTCATGAATGAGTTTGGCATTTACTTTTTTGTAAACTTGACATTCTTATTAAGTTAGGAATAATGGTTATTCTGACCTTTTAAAAATTAGAATTGATGCCTCATTTTTTGGTTTCTGAAAGAAATTGGATATTTGGTTATTTCCATGTTATATATTTAGTAGAGTTTCTCAGTGAAGCTATATGGATATGAGAAAGTTAATATTAATTAATTTTCATTTCCTTAAATAATTCCATGACCATTTAAATTTTCTGTTTCCTATTTTTTTTATTTTATGAGTTACATATTTTTCAAATAGTTTTCCAGTTTATCTAATTTATTTATTTTTTTGCTATAAAGCTGTGCTTATATATTCTTCCTACCCTTTTAATGTTGGCCAGGTCTGTGATGATGTCTCACTTTTTTTCTTGTCACCTTAGTTATTTTGTTTTTCTCTTGTTTTCATTGTCTTCCTCAGGAATTTACCAATGATATTCATCTCTTCAAAGACGTATTTTTGTCTCTTGACGTTTTCAGCTGTGTAATTGGTTTCTATTTCATAGATTTATACTTCATCATTTTTTTCTATTTTGAGGTTTTCTTTGATAACTTCAAGTGGATGTTTAGTCCGCTAGTTTTGGGTCTTCATTTCTTTAATTTATGCAGTAACACCATAGCTATACCTCTAGGCTTGACTCAGTTTCATCCTACCTGTTTGACCAAGGTATTTATATAACTGTTCAGTTCAAAATGTTTTCTGATCTTGTGTTTTGACTTTTATCTTGTCTTCACATGTAATTTCTAAATATAAATACACACATTACAATCAAAGAAGATGAAATTACATCTTTCGTTGTTATTTATTTCTGGCTTTTTACTGTTGTTGTTAAGAGAATATATTCTTAATTATTTAAATGTTATGAATTTCTTCTGATGTGCTTTTTGGGCATCCTATTACCAATGTTTGAAAATGCAAATTATATTTTTTGAAAAGAATGCATATTTTTAGGTTGTTGGGTATCATGTCCATTTTATAACCACTATGTCAAACTTTTTGAAGCTCTCATTTCAAATAATTTCTCACCACTGTCCAATACTATTTCTGTAATGATGTAAAACTTCTGTGTTTTAAACTATCTAGTATGGTAATCCTTAGTACACGTGCTAGGGAGAGTTTGAAATGTGGCTACCATAGCTTAGAAACTATACTTTTAGGTTTAGTTCATTTAAATTTAATTTTAAATAGCTACATGTGGCTGCATGGTTACCATATTAGACTGGGGCTGTTCTGTACCTTTACTAAATTTTTCAGTGTTTTTCCTAGTATGATCAATTAGGGGTGGGTTAAAATCACCCAGTACCATTGCCTACTTTAGAGCTGCCCATTTTAGTTTGTATATTGTGATGTTCCTTTTTAGGTGCATATGAATTAAGAACTATTATAGTTTCCTGGTAAGTTAATATTTTAAAGTACCAAATGTCCCTCTTTATCTCTGGTAAATTTTTATGTATTATTTTTTCTAATGTCAACATAACTTCCTCAGCTTTCCTTTATTAGTGTTTTTATGATATCACTCTCTCTAATCTTTTATTCTCAACATTTCTACATCTTTATGTTTTGGATGCCTCTTGGAAATAATACATACTTCAGTTTAATTTAATTCAGTCTGAATGTAGTCACTCAAAAATTACAGCATTTCTTCCATAAATATTCAGGATAAAATTTACGGATTTACATGGATTTATTCCTGACAGTTTTCTACTTGATGACTATTGCTCCTCATTACTTTCTTTTTTTCCTCTCTGTCCAACCACCACACACAGCAAACCACACCACACACACACACACACACACACACACACACACACACACACACACACGCACACACACACACACTGATTTACTATTTTATTGCTAGAAATAAAAATATGCTTCCTAAACTTACCAGAAAGTAAGTAAATTTTTACTTCTGCCCTCTTCACAGAGAGTATAAAGAACTTACAGAACTAATCATATTTGTTTTGGGCTCTACATGTTTTTATTGTTGTTCTGTATTTTATCCTTTGTAATATTTCAAAACTCATAAACCATTATTATTATATTTTGCAGTTCATATTCAGTTAGATTTATAAACATGTTTTTCATTTTCAGCTCGCTCTACCTTTATCTGCATCTCTAAAATTTAATCTCAGGTTATGTTCCTTCTGCTTCAGGAAAACACCTCATTTTCCCCTAATATGGATCTCCTGGAGGTAAATTCTCTCATTTCTCCTTGGTCTAAACTAAGTTTTCCTTCATTCATAGAAGACACTTTGCTAGGTATAGAATTACAAGTCGGGAGTTAATTAATCTCTTTCAGCCTCGTATCTCCGACTTGGGTTCTCTGAAGGTTCTTTGAAGGTCATCTCTTTTTGCTTTGGCTGCTTATCATATTCTCTCTCTCTGCCTTTCTTTTTCCCTCCCCCGCTCCCTCTCTCTACAGTTTTACCTTATGTTTCTCAACACAAATTTTGTATTATGTCTTTAAAGAATTTAATCAGTGTCAGGGTTCATAGAGTTTCTTGAATCTGTGAATTGATATTCTTCATTTGTTTCTGAAAACTCTCATCCATTAATTCTCCAAATATTACTTCTACTCCACATTCTATTTTCCCTTCTTCTGGGGCTGCAGAAAAGCCCCTGTTAGCTTTTCTCATTGCATCTGTGTCTCCTACCCTCTCCTTTCTACACACATCAATCTTAACTGCCACATTATGGTTATTTTCTTTGTAGTTATTTTCCAGGTCACAGAACCTAATGTTCTATTTATCATATCCTTTTGGTTCTACATTATGGTTACCTTGATTGTTTTTATAAGTTTGCTATAATTTTGCTTGAAGATTTTTTAAGTATTTGGCACTTGTAAAAATTCTACTATTTCATTATTATTTTAATATATTGGACTTAGAAAAGAGATGCAAAATTGGTCTCCATATACCCTTCACCTAAATTCCCCTTATTTTAATAGCTCGTGTCATTGCAGAGCATTTATCAAAAGTAAGAAATTAATCTTGATACACTATTAACTAAAGCAAAACACTAATTCATATTTCACTATTTTTTTCCATTAATGTTCCTTTTCTCTTCCAGGATCCAATCCGATAACCTGCACTATATTATGTTTTTATGTATCCCGAGTCTCCTCACTTCTGTGACAGCTATTCAGTCTTGCCATGTCTTCCATGTCCTTGACATTTTTGGTGAATATGGATTTGTTATTTTGTAGAACATCCCTCAGTGTGGGTTTTCTGTTTTCTCATGGTGACATTGGGGCTGTGTATTGGGAAGGATGCCCCAGGACACTCTAGCACCCTTTTCACTCTGTGCCTTGTCCAAACACTGTCAATTGCTTTTGGATCCTCTTTCCCCTGTGAGGACACAGGCCAAGGAGCTGACCAGGTACCCCAGAGCAGTAAGTGCCAGGAGATGACACTGTTCCCAGTCTTGGAGGACGGTGAGCACAGGTTGAGTGGGGAAACTCAGGTGGCCTGACGGGGCCAGCAGGGGTGGATGACAGGCACTTTTTCCTCCTTTGCCCTTGACTCCAGGGCTTGGCTTGACTGGTCACTCCCTTGTGTACTGCCTGGTATTCAGTGAATATCCAGGCTCAGAGGTCCCTTTCTTTATGACTTCATGATGCCTCCATGGTTATGCCCTGAAGTCTTTTTTGCTCCAGCTCACCCTTGTTCCCACTACCCATCAGACCAGACATGGTAGAATCTAGCAGAGACTTAAATTATGGGTCCTACCCTTTCCCTAATTTTTCTAAGATACTCAGAAGGGTGTATAAGACCTTTGATCTCCCTTGGGGACAAAGAGACCTCAATACCAAAGGTAATTATCTTCTTTCCTTAAATCAGCTGAAGTTGAGTAGAAGGGCAGCAAGGCACTGGGGCCATGAATGAAAGAGTGGTTCCAGGCCAGTAAGATTTTACATTTATTTTTGTTTTAGTGCAGTCACCTGCTTCACTGAACAAAATTCTGATGTTTTTGGTTAACTCAAGAATACCTATCCAAAGATAAAGTCCACACTGTTGAAACTGGTCATTTCATGTTTGTGGATTCTTTGACTCAGGAGCTCCAGGCATACTGCCTTTCAGCGGAGGAGTCTTATGGCTTGCTGTTCCATTGTTATAAAAGTCTTCATTGTACTTGGAGGGAGCGGGCAACAGCCAAGTCACTGTTTTGATGGCTTGTTCTGATGTTCCTTTTTCCAACTAAACATCATTCACAGGCAGACTAGTGAACAACTCCTATCCTGATCCCTTCACCCGGTACTCAGGCAAAGTATTAGCTCCCCGATGCCAGGGTGTCTTCTCTTATCCCCAAGCCAAGCCCACTGGATCCTCTTCCTTCTCCCCCAGAGACCCATGTCTCTTTCAGCATTCTATACACATTATAAAAATTATCAGAATCTCTGACTTGAATTTGTCTTAGTTACAAATGGATACATTCCTCTGTTACTCTTTAGAGAATGCTGGGAGAAGGCGTGAGACTCCAGGGTCACAGGCAGGACTTTATTACTCATGGCACAGGAAGTGTGAGTATGATGTGTTTGATCCCCTTACCCTGTACCACAAGCTACATGGAGAGCCCAGGTGGTGGCCAGACATACGGATGGTTGCTTTACTGGGGAGGATCAATGAGTTTGGGAAGGTGTTGTTTTATAACAAGTGATAAGCAAGCTTCCTTTTTGTCCCAGAGGGGGACATCATATTTTCCTTCAAGTTTGCTCTCTGCAAACACAATCTTGAGCAATGTGCCAGGTAAAGAGTGGCCAGAGACTTACGTCACTCACAACAGTTTGATGCATTAACAGTCAGAGACCAGGAAGCATGGATTTGAAGGGGCAGTGATGAAAATGAGTAAACTGCTTTTCTTTTTATTGATCTTATTTAATTTTAAGCTAAGCATATTTATAAATTATATGCATACACAACTTTACTATTCTCTTAAGTATATTGTAAAATATCAATTAAATTGAACTAAAATTAGAGAAGAATAAGAGAAAATAAATGTAAGAACAATATTTAACTTTGCTTTCCATACAGTATTGGACTATCATCCTCTTTTTTTTCTTTTTTTCTTCCATCATCCTCTTTGTGGTATGGCTTGCCACTTCAATTCTTTTTTGTTTGTTTGTTTTTGTTTTTTGGTTTTTTTGTTTTTGTTTTTGTGGTACGCGGGCCTCTCACTGCCACGGCCTCTCCCGTTGCGGAGCACAGGCTCCGGACACACAGGCCCAGTGGCCATGGCCCACGGGCCCAGCCGCTCCGTGGCACGCGGGATCCTCCCGGACCGGGGCACGAACCCGTGTCCCCTGCATCGGCAGGCGGACTCTCAACCACTGTGCCACCAGGGAAGCCCCACTTCAATTCTTAATGCACCATTAGAGGATTTTTAAATTTTCTTGTGTGTTTGTGTGTGTGTGTGGTATATCTTCTCGATATATATTTGTTGAAGAATCACTGTGGTAGAAACATCCCCAAATGCCTGGCTACTCCTGATGTAATGCTGTCTGTATCTAAGCATGATCAAACTCAAGAAGAACCCCTCAGCCTCAGCTGCTTACTATGAACCCACGTAGAACTAGTTCATATGTCCCAAAGCAAGGACTTGAATTCCAAATCTGCTTTTACACCAAAAGTGGTTCAAGTTCTATTACATTGTTTCTTGTCTGTGAATGTGTACGATTTGGTCCAGTCTTTCAGCTGAATCCATTCTTGTCATAAAAACAAAGTTGTATGGAACATCAGGCAAAAATGGACAAAGAAGGAGTTGGATTTCAATCAAACCCCTCATGTTATTGCGGTGAAATAGCTATACATCACTTCCTCTTCTCCTCTCCTCACCTTCTATTGTTTCCTCAATTACAAGAAAATTCAACCACAGAAACACAAAATCACCACTCAAATATTCAATCCTGAATCATGGCATAAAAATTCCCTGGCAGATAGGATATAATAACAGCAGATATAATAAATCACAAGGTTCTTTTTAAAAATCTCAACTTAAAAGTTGGCTTACCTTCTGGATTCATCAGTTTGCACTTGGTTTTGCCTGATGTATAATTTCTCAAGTGCATTTAACATTTCTTATTCTATCACTTTATAGAAAATGAGTAGGTTAATAAATCAATTACACTACAGTCAGTATAAAATTTTAGAAAGTTAATAGAACTTTTATTCATCCAATATAGATCATTATTTTTAATTATCCCTCTTAAACTTTCTCCAAAAAAAAGAAAAACCCTGAAGACTTCAATAATTTAGGTTCTTTAATGATATACAGAGACTCAAAAGTTGTGGAAGAGAAAAGATCATTAAACTGAGAAGAGGTAACAATGAGAAAAAATTTCAGTGATTCCATGGATTAAGCTGAAATATTAGTTGAGGAAAGAGGTAAAGTTAGTAAGAAAGGAATTTAGAACTAAAACATCTCAGGAAATTTTTGTAACTGAGAGTTTAGGAGGCTTTTGAAAACAGTTTGTGAAAATATGTATAATGTCATCACTGGAATCATTTTAAAATTAGACTGGTCAAATATTCAAAAGGATAATCTAAGGGGGGAAAAATAGCCCTGCATTTTTGAAGAGATTAAGTGATCTGACAGGTGTTTTCTATCTCTACTCTAGAGGATTCCATCATCTTGTCTCTCTGTATGATAAGCCCATTAAAAACAAGAACAACAAAAACACCTGCATTGCGTTCAATTACCTACACAACTTCAGTTGAAAATAAAAGATTCATACAACGTATAAACAGCAGTCTGTGCAGCTGTTAACCAGGAAAAATGTACAAAAAATTTAAAAAGCAGAAATATGTTATTCTAAGAACTGTAAGATTATACAAGAAAGGCAAAGTTCTAAGAGTTTATTTTGAAATGACACTTGGTCAAATAATTAATCAAGAGATTGTCCTAGCTCTGTTCTTAACTAGCTATGTGAATTCAGATTTTAGATCTATAACATGAGAAAATTGGATTACTTACCACTAAGATCCTTTCAGGTCTAATAGTAAATAAGTCTGTGCCTCAAATTATAATGTATAGTGTTGTGATAAAAGAAAAAAAGCATTTCTATTTTTGAACTAATATTCAAACATGATATAAAAACATGATGTCATCATGTTTTTTTTTTAATCTGTGAAGATTGTGATTGGAAAATTAAAATTGTAATGCTGCAGTGGAACACTTAAAGAGAAGAACTCCATTTCTTTTTCTCCAAAGCAAAATTTCCAGGATTTTATTTCCTCAATAAATGGAATTCATTGGGAGAGAAGACATCTTTCCAACTGTAGTGCTGAAAATTCTTCAATAACTGCACCAAATATGTCCTAATGCGTTGCTTTGTGTTTGTTCACTTTTCTCCATATTAGAGGAATAATGTTCCCTCTCTATGCTTTATATCCCCTGCCCATTGGTCCAAAATGCATTCCCAATCTCTCTCTAGTAAAACCATCTTCTCCTTTTCTATTTGTACCTTTCCCTCACTAAAACTTAAGTCTTTTATATTTTAAAATTGAAATAAAGTTTTTATTTAATAAAACTTTTCTTTCACTTGTGTCTCTCTTAAACTATAATTTAATCTTATGTCATTTTTTTCTGTTTTGTTGTTTTGAAACTAGTCTATATCTCCTCTGCTTCACAATTCTAACTTCTACAATTTGACTTACATATCAGTCATTACAGTGAAATGTTCTTATTCAACCTACAAAATAGCCCACCTAATAGAAAATTCCAATAATCTTTCTCACAGTTATGAATTTTCTTCAACATGCATTTATAGGTGTCTAGGTGCTTGTTGTGTTCAATTTTATGGCTGTAATTTAAAAGTGTTTGCCCACATGAAGTGTATGGTCTAGAGGAGACCATTACATTATTTAAACAATTGCACAAGTAAATATAAGCTTTCAACTGTGATCAGTGTTTTAAGAAAAGGCCGTAATTGCCTGAGAGGCTATAATAAAGAGATCTAAGTATTTCTTTTGAATTAGAAGTAGCTTACCTGAAGGGACAGATGAGCTGAAGGACAGTGTCTAGAGATGGCATTTTTAGCAGAGAGTGAATTGTTCAGATTGATATTGTTTAGAAATGACTTTGAAGGCACCAGGAGAATCAGAAACAAACAAAAACAACAAAAAGAGCAGACAAACATTAGCGAATCTTAGAAAAAAGCTATTACGCTCTCCAGTTGAGAGATAATAGTAGCTTGGCATTCAGTATCTGTTTGTTGAAGATAGAAGTAAATAGATGAAGTTGAAAGATATTCACAAAATAACACTGAAAGTGTGATGGCCTAGGTATGCAAGATGGGAGACAAAAAAAATCTATATTTCTATAATTCAATATTTCTAACATCTATAACTGAATTCAGTGACATATGGGTTCCGGAAAGAAGAATGGGTGAGGAAAGAAAACTACAGATCAATATTTCTCATGAACATAGTTGCAAAAATCCCTAACAACTATATGCTAATTAAATATCCAACAGTCTAAAAAGAATTATACAATAAGAACCAAGTGAGGTATATCCCAAGTGTGCAAAGCTGGATCAACCTTCAATAATCCATCAAAGTATTCCACCACATCAAGAGGATAAAGAAGTAAAATCACATGATCATATCAATAGATGCAAAAAAAGCACTCAGCAAAATTCAACACCCACTCATGATTAAAAATTCTCAGAAAACGAAGAATAAAAGGAAACTTCTTCACATTGATAAGGAACATCTAAAAAAAAAAAAACTGCAGCTAACATAATTCTTAATGGTAAGAAATTTGACACTTCGCCACTAAGGCCAAGAACAAGGCAAGGATGCCCCCTTCCATCACTGCTTTTCAACATCCTACTGTAAATACTAGCTCATGCAAAGAGACAGGAATGGGGAAGGCAATGTTTGCATGGGGGCGGAGCATTTATGGAAGATCTCTGTACCTTTTGCTCAATTTGCTTGAACGTAAGATTGCTCTAAAACCAAGTCCATTAAAAAAAAAGTTAAGGGCTTCCCTGGCGGTGCAGTGGTTGAGAGTCCGCCTGCCTATGCAGGGGACGCGGGTTCGTGCCCCGGTCCGGGAAGATCCCACATGCCGTGGAGAGGCTGGGCCCGTGAGCCATGGCCTCTGAGCGTGCGCGTCTGGAGCCTGTGCTCCTCAACGGGAGAGGCCACAACAGTGAGAGGCCCGCGTACCGCAAAAAAAAAAAAAGTTAAATATATAAGCATCGATGGGGATCTGAGTAAAGAATCAAATACAGCCAAGTGGAACTAGTTAAGGATTAGCTGGCTTAAAATTCATGGTGGCTTTGAAGAGGGTGATGAACAAGAGTGGAAGAGGAATGGAGGGATTTCTAGGTAAAGGGAATGACACAGGGAATATTCTTGCTTTTCTTTACGCAATCCTCTTAAAGGATGTCCTTGGGGAGAAAATAAAAAATTGAAGTGAGAGAGCTATATTTTTAAATTACAACAGTCATAAGAATTCATGATAAATAGTATGTCAAGTAAGATGAAATACTATTAAATATTGACCAAAATCAATTTGCATGCATGTTAATATTGCCAAAACCATTCCCCCTATATTTTTGGGGTAAGTGATTACAAATTCACCATACAAACCTTTAATTTTTTAAGCTATACAGTGTAAATTTACTTTAAATAATTATCCTTTTATATATGATGTCACTACTTATAAAAATATCTGTGGGATACAGACTTTGTATCAAGAGGCTATGTTAAAGGAAGTAAAATAAGTAACATCATGATTTCATTGAGGATTTAAATATTTTTCAGAGCCCCTTTGTTCATCATAAAGCTGCAATGTTTCCAGTGTGTTTTTGCCAAAGTAGAAATTATCATGAATTCTTCAATTAAAATTGTATTTACATTCAAAATATCTTCAGCTCCTTACCAGGAAGTTACTATTATGTTACTGTATTTCCCATTTAAGGTAGAAATAAATCCAGTATATGTTCATATTTGTGCTGATTTTTTTCATATATTTATGCAAACAAAATAACACATGTTAAGGCTCTTTCTTATTAGCTCTTTCTTATTAGTATAAAGGTCTTATTTGATTTTTAAATTTCTAAAATTAAAGCATTTTATTATATCACAAGCCTGGAAAGAATTTGCCATCATTGGAAGCTCTTTAAAGGGAGTATAAAAATGTGTAAGCTTCAGAAACCCAGCAGTTTTAATTCTCACTTCAGCTACCTGCAGTGTTTCCTCAAAGCTGAGCCTAGCACTTAGCAATGACATAGCTAGCAAACTTTTCTATCCTTAGAAGAGGTTTGTTTTTGAATAAATGCTCAGAAGATCTATCACGGATGAATATAAAGCAAGGATCATTTTCTTCTGTTTAACAATAGAAGTCTGAAGCCATAAGACAGTAATACAATTTTTATACAATTTTACACTTTATTTAGTACCATATGACTTCTTTTGAAAATACTTAAATGTCCACATTCTATATTTCTTTGGAAAACTGCAACAACCCATTATAAATAATATGGTTCTAATCGAGCTCTGATTCTTTTGAAAAATAATATGTAAGGTACTTTTCAATGAAATGAATGCTTAATTTATTAGCTATTTATTTAGTTATTTTTTGATAGATTTTGAGAAGACTATGCACTATGTAAAAGTCATTTTGATCTTGCAGATGCAAACTGGTATTTTTAATTAGGTGGTAATTAATGAGAAAAAGTTTAGAGTTTAACTTTTATTTCTAAGAAATGTGTGATGTATTATTTACATAATGTTTTTGAACAAGTGCCCTATACTACAGGGACAATATTAAAAAAAAAAAAATGACACTCAGCAACTCTCCATTTACACCAATGTACATAAGAACTTCTATAGCCCTTAAAACAACTATGGTAGTTGGTCCTTTGCAAAAAAGACAGCATCTAGAGATGGGTCAGGTCACCATGACCCTGAAAGATTATCAACAACTCTCTTTGTGTGCTTCGACCCACTTGGTTTCTGACTCCAGAAGTCTTAAACTAAGATAACTCATTTCTTTTCTTGTGAATAAGAAGACTAAAATAAAATCACCTGTACCCATTAAGTTGGACACCGGTAATTGTGATACTGTGAGAGTATGGAAGTTTACACCTTGTCAGTATTCATACATAAAATTTGCAAACAAGTTAACAATGTGAGCAAAATTGTTGCAATGAGATTAAACCACTCAGTGGAATCAAATGGTTTTGAATGTGCTCCAGGGAATTCAGAATTCTTAATCTCTGAAGACAGAATTTATTGCTAGCCCACATAGCTCACAACTTCATTGCACATGTAAACAAACTAAACCAAGAGAAACCAAAACTTTGACTTCTAATGACTGTTACAGAGGAAGATAAAACTGAAGTCCTATGCTTTCCACTAAAGTCATTTCTTTAAAATGAGATGTGAATTGTCAATATTTCTAATATCATCATTAACTTGCTAAACACTTTTGTAGTCCTATATCTGAATATATTAAAATACATTTTAAAATTACTTTTAATTGGGTATATTCATTATTTTCTACAAGCAGGCTCCAATTTGTGGATTTATGCCCTAGTAAGAAAAAGAAACAGAATTTTATCAACAGTAATGATAATATTTTAAGTACCAATTTTCCTGTGAACTACATTATGATCATACAATCAAACATTTCATATTAAATAAAAAATAAATCAATTTGAGAAATTAACTTGCATCTTTACCTGGAGCAGAACTAGAAAAATTTGTTTTAAATGGGTTAATTATAAAATATGTGTATATCCTCCACTGTTTTCACCATACATAATCATTTATTTCATCATTAAAATTTTTCCTATATTTTGAGAATTATATAATTTGCACAGTTGCTAACATTATTGTGAAAGTAGCAAAATAAAAAGAAATTGATTTTGTTTTGGAATTTGCATCTAAAACTCACTGCTTTCAGCTGGAGAAATAGCAATCAATTATAAGCACAATTTTTCAAATGGAAGTTCTGATAAAGAGTTCCTAATTCTTTATTATGTGCATGAACTTTACTCTGTACATGAATTATGTTTTATATTTGTGTATTTAAAAACTGTACTTTCATAAATGTAATTTTTTCAGAATTATCTGACCTTTCTGAGCACCCACTATAAACTTTTACATTACCTTACCTATCTTATGTGTTCCCTTATAAAGATATTTCCCTTTCATAAGAGAACAACACTGACCATGAATCAGATTACTCCTGAGAGCTTACTTCCCACAAACATTAGCTGTAAAAGCATTTTTTGCTAACTCTATAATTTCTTCCTAATATTTGTTTCCAAATTCCCTGATTGGAATACACTTATAAAGGAAGAAATGCATAGCCTTATCATTATATTGTTACTTAACATCCATTTTTGTCACTTGTTCTCTTACAAAAGCGTATGAAATAATTTGTCAATGTAACTAATTTTTATTGCATTGTATTGACATATTTTACATAACAACCCTTTGGGATACTTGTACATATCATTTTTCGAGTTTTTCTTTTTGTAGAAAATGTCAAGGAGAAAAAAAGACAAAAATAAATAAATACATAGAAATTAAATAAACATAAAATCCCATGTACTTAGAGAAGCACATATATTCCTTATTTTCCACGTTTCTTATAGAGCCCTTTTAAAGCTGCTTAAATGAATACTACACTTTTAACTTTATGGAGATCATTGCTTTTCCCAGTCAATCTTTGGTTAAAAACAGCTTATTTTTAAAGCAAAATATTGTTTGTGATACTCTCCTATGAATTCATATTTTAGATTTTACTATTTTTTGCAAATTTCTTCCCTTAGTTTTTTGTTTTTTTTTTTTTTTTGCAGTATGCGGGCCTCTCACGGTTGTGGCCTCTCCCGTTGCGGAGCACAGGCTCCCGACGCGCAGGCCCAGCGGCCATGGCTCACGGGCCCAGCCGCTCCGCGGCACGTGGGATCCTCCCAGACCGGGGCACAAAGCCGTATCCCCTGCATAGGCAGGCGGACTCTCAACCACTGCGCCACCAGGGAAACCCTTCCCTTAGTTTTAATTATATATATATATATGTATATATCTATACATCTTATGAGCAAATGGGAAATAAGGTTTTTCCCCCTATATTTGTAGGGAAAATGGCATTAATTCAAGGCTTTGATTATGAAAAATTTGCATTAGATAGGCTTTGCACAGGATTTTAGCTTAAATGACCAATTTATGCACAAACTCAATTTTAAACCATAATTCTTCTCAGGCTTCCTTAAAACTCAGTCCAGGTGGGACGAAGAAAAAAAAAAAAGATATTTTGGCAAACTTGTCTCCTGACTCAGTTTGTAATAAACATCTTGCTGAACTCTGGTCTGCATAACAAAAACACATATAATCTAGCAGAAGTTTGACCATGAAACCTTCAATATCCAATAGACTGAGAAAAGAGAAAGAGTCCCTACCTTTAAAAACAATTTCTGGCTTTATGTGCCTCCTTGTCACAATAAGAGCACATTTCAAAGGTCTCAATGGTCAAAGCTTCAATTCTGAAAGGTCTTTGCAAGCAGAAACTTACATCCAAGGTATGACTTGGGAAGACAGGCTTCCAAGAGAAACGTGGCAGAAGGATGCAAATATCAATGCGGTGCAGGTAATGGAGCTAAATGGCAGTTTAAAAAAATCATCCCAGAACGTTACCTCTACAGCAGATACTGACTCAGTATGTCAGTTAATTGGATAAATTACGGAAGGTCAGTGAGTGACCGCTCAGCAGAGAGCGCGAGATAATGATGACAATTAATTGGAGAAAAGGAGAAAAAAGGGAAGGATCTATTTTATTAAATAAGATCTTTAAATACAAGGTAAAACCTCCAAATCTGTGTCTTTTCCAAACATCTTCTAGTCTGTTTCGTTGGGTTAAAGTATCACCTGTTGGAAAGTTATCGAATGACATTTGAGAAAGTTATCAAATGACATTTGAGTTATCAAATGACATTTGACATTTGAGAAAGTTATCAAATGACATTTCATTGATAATGAAAAACAAAGGAAAGACAGCAACATAACTGGCATTCAGCACTTGTATTTAATCTGAAAGGACTAAAACTTTCCCTGTTAGCATAAAAAAGGAAGAACTAAGATCCCATATATCTTGAAGAGAAAAGGAAAAAATGTTGCATAAACAAAACTTGAAGAGATACAAAATCAAATAGCTAAGTGTTCAAATTATATAGCTGATGGGCTTCAGTTACTGTGACATACTTCATTTAAATATCCTTTAAGATGCTTGTAGTATATATATATATATATATAAATTTTTTAAACTTGTTTTTAAGAAACTGTCAGAGCCACTTTAAAATCAATATCTAATTAAAATATTTAGTGCATTAAGTTTATAAGACCTACACATTCTAAATATCATACTATGTAATATAAATACTAATATATTATTTGATAGATTTTTTCCTCATTTTTTTGTGCTTTATAAGCACCTAAAACCGAGGTTATCTCAGGCCAAAGCCCTGCATCCCCACCAATCTCCATGACGTGTAACAGAATAATCATGAATATCATACAATGAAAGACTCAAGAAAATAAAAGCCATGTCATTGACTCAGTTATGTATGGCAATAAGACTCAAGTGACAAGAGGCGTAACAGACATAACTGAGCATAAACACAGAGCAGACACACAACTTTGCAGAAAAGTCACAAGATTTCAACTTACTATTTAATTCCCATGTTCGGTCAAATTTGAAAGTGGGTCAAACTATAGTTGACTCGTGAACCACATGGTTTTGAACAGGGTGGGTCCACATTTACGTGGAATTTTTTCAATAGTAAATACTACAGAACTACACAAACCGCAGTTGGTTGAATCCACCCACGTAGGCTGAACTGTGGGTATGGAGAAGCTAGGAATATTCAGGGACAGCTATTTGTTTTACCTGGATTTTCAGATGCTGGGAGGGGATGTGCCCTCGACAAGCCCGTGTTGTTCAAGGGTCAATGCAGTACTAACGCCTTTGTTTTGTTAGTTTTGATTATTTATAAAATTTTTGCAGCTGAGGGAGCAAAATTCATCTAGATTTTTCTGTACAGTACCTTTGTTAGAAACTGATGAGACAAATGACAAAAAAATCTCTTTTGAATTGAATAAAATATTAATATTTTATAATGTTAATGTAAAAAAAATTACAGTAATAACTACCACAGTATAAAGACTATAAATATGATGGAAAATGATAAAGAATCTGAACTTACATTTTAACAAATAACTAGAATGTGTTCCTGATTCTGGAACTGAGTAGACTGAGCATATATAAACACAGGTATGATATTTTCTCATTAGCCTCCAGCCCTGAACCTCAAGGTTGAACTAGTGGATTTGTTTGATGTTTTCATTCCTTTAAAAACATTATAAAACAATTTACTGTGGATTTTTTCTTTGAACAATGTGTATTAGTTTTATAAACATATCAATAGTAATCTGTGCTAGTGTGGGAAATTCCATTTCTTTTCATGTTATAAAAAAGGGAGAGATTCTTTGAGAAGCTGTTGATCTGGAAGAATCTCCAGAATTGACCTGTTACAGTAAAAGAGGAAAGAGGAAGAAGAAGCAGACAACTCAGGGAGGTAACAGAATACCACAAGTCTATTCTCCACAATTTTATCAGCTGCTGGTTGCTCCCAGTTTCTTATTCTCTGCACATTGTCACTACCATTGCCAACACGGCCCAACCCCCAAATTATCACTAATTTATCTATTCAGTTATTTGTTCATTTCCCCCATTCTCTGTATCTTATAGTCACAGTTGTGACATCATTTATTAAACTTCTAATTGAAAGCTATGAAAAAATTCACCAATTTTGTTCAAAATTCACTTTTCTTAATTTTATTTAACATGCAAAAAATTTTAGAAGAAACAGTGGAAGCACTTCTCACCATATGAAATCAACCTATACTTCCCATTTCAAGTGGGCCTCAGTGGTTTTTTCTAACATCCATTCCAACAAGTTCCTGAAGTGTATTTTTGAAAAAAAAAAAAAAAAAAAAGACTTATTTTTTAAACAATTTTCCTGGCTACACTAACTCTGCTGAGATTGTAGCATCATTTCTGGTACCCTCATCAGTGCTACATTTTCCTGGGCTCAATATCATCAATAATATTTTTCACAAAGTTCTATCTCCTTGAGTTATTAAGTTTCTATAAAATGGAATTTGGTTCTGTCCTAAGTACTATTCAAAGCACCTGAGAGAGTAGTAGCATAATGCTGGATGAACAATAATTCGTGTTGGAAAAAGATTGAGTGATATTCAAAGGTTGGTTTGCAACCACTTAGTTGGAAACAGGTAACAATAGATATAAAATATTATATATTTAAAAACTTGTGTATGAGATTTGAAAATTATGTATATATGAGCTGATAATGCTGTAAGGTGATTATGCTATATTAGAGTATATAGTCATTATGTATTCTCAATGAGTTTTACATATAATTCCTGTGACTATTATCAGTATATTTGAAGAACCCATTAGTTAAAGGAAAAGAGATCTATCAATATTATGAGTCTTAGCAAAGACGTGTTCTAGGATTTTGAATGTACTCTCTCTTCCCTTTGAATCATTAACCTTCCCTTGTACTGTTTTTTGTGACATTTCTGTTCTAGGGACTGTACAAAAGAAACACAGTCCCAGCACATCATCTGTTTGAAGGACATCCAGGGAGGGACAGCCAATTGTGCTGTAGCCAGACTTGTGCTCCATTCCCAGGGGAAATGGAGGAGAGAGATGGACAAGTGCCAAGCATGTATCCGATTATTTAACTAGGAGCCTCTGCACATGGCCATGGTGAAGGTGTTGTGAACCAGTGTTCTAGAGATCAATGTTTTCTTGTTGTGTTTTTCCCTCTTCAAAAAGAGCAAATATCATTCTATTTTCAAGCAGCTGAAATTTACCTGTATGGCTCTATTTTCAAGCTAGGTGTGTAACTACTATGCCCAAACTTCCATCAAAGCTCAATTCTAATATTAAGATAAATGTTTCCAAACGTGTATGATGATGAATATAGCCAAGAATCTCTGTAGATGTGCAGCTATTCGAGGATACAATGTGACTGACCTGTTCACTAGCCTACGAAAGTGGACATTCCTGTTGTCTGATAATATTTACCAAAATCAACCTTCAGCTGGTGTAAAAGTCACAAGAGAAAATACATGAATAGGAGTCAACAAGGTAAGAAAAGGGAGCCGGCAGAAGCTTCAGAGCAAGATTAAAAGTCTGCAAATATTTAACCTCATTGAACACTAACTCTTTTACACATGGATAGTTTCGGTTGGAATTGAAGTGTCACAAGACATGAAGAGAATAAATTGAAGAGCACGGCTCTATTGTGTTAATTACAGAGGCAAACAGCCTTGTTCTCCTCAGAAATCAAATCATAGAGTTCAAGCCCATCTGGAAACTAGTTTTCATGAAGATACTGATATACAGGATTTAGTGCATTTGTATAAAAGAAGGGGCAATGAGCAATACATTCTGGATATATTATATATATATATATATATATATATAAAACAAATATATATGTATATAATGAAATTAGTATCATTAAAGAACAGATGGCTCAAAACTTCGAGTATATGGAGATCTGATAGATCTAGAACTCCATTTCTTGGAAGTTCTGGATAAATAATGTCTTCATCATTTAATGATGTTTTCCACCTGCAAGCCTCTCCTCTTTTATTTTCTGCTGTATTATTTGTTTCTCAAAGTACATTTTCTCAAAAAATGTTAGCTGTTATTAGAAATAAGAAACTAGATAGCGCTTGCCAATACAATGCCAACCTAAAAGAAGGAAGGATTTCTTTCAAATGTAGTCATAAGTTTAAAAAAAACCAAAAACGGTAGATTATTATATCTACTCCAAACTGTATAAACTTGATTTGTGTGTGTGTGTGTGTGTGTGTGTGTGGTACACGAGCCTCTCACTGTTGTGGCCTCTCCCGTTGTGGAGCACAGGCTCCGGACGCGCAGGCTCAGCGGCCATGGCTCACGGGCCCAGCCGCTCCGCGGCATGTGGGATCCTCCCGGACCGGGGCGCGAACCCGCGTCCCCTGCATCGGCAGGCGGACTCTCAACCACTGCGCCACCAGGGAAGCCCTCTAAACTTGATTTTTAATGGCAATCCATATTTCATTTTGTTTGCTGGATAGCCCAATAGCACCCTAGTTTTTGGATGACTTCATCCTAGCCATCCTGACACGGTAAATAAATTTGACATTAACTAGTTAAAATAAATGATTAATACAGCCTTACGACTCCAGTCTTAACGTCTGAAGGGAAATATGTCAGTGTGTGCGTGTGTGTGAGTGTGTGTGTTTCTCTTTGTAACATAATTATATAGTACTGTATTAGAAGGAGTTGTGACACAGAACTTGGAACATTTCTTTCCTTTCGCTAAGCTCCTTGACGCAAAGGTGCAGACACAGAAAGCGATAGTGCGAAGCCATGGCCTGCCACAGCAAAGAATAAATCAAAAGTGATCACTAGTTGAGCTCAATTTCTGAGAAGTTCATTTTCTTCAAACTGTTATAAACTGACAGGCAGAACCATTTGCCTTTGAGCTTTCTGACAGATCCCATTGAGACAAGTGAAATGGCAGCTAAAACGCTAAATGAATGCCTTAGGCCAGCTCATTGGCTTTCTTCTGCTATTCAAGATTCTGCTACCAGGGACTTCTGTTTGCAGATGGCTCTGACACTCCCACATACAGAAGCCTGGGTTATCTCCTACAAGAATGATATTTACAATACTAATAAAGGATGCTGTAGTTTGGAATGTTCAGAAGTGAGTCACAGAGAATAGAAAAGCTTTGGACAATACCTTCTTCCCAGCAAAGAATGACTACAGCCTTGTTGCAGAGTGGGTCCATCTGCTATGTGGGAAGGGGATAAGATTTCTAAATAACAAGGTCGGAGTAATACAATTATTTGGTAAGAAAGTTGGAGCTGGCCTTGAGTTAAGAGAAAATGGTTTCATAAAAACACAGCACCGGGCTTCCCTGGTGGCGCAGTGGTTGAGAGTCCGCCTGCCGATGCAGAGGTCGCGGGTTCGTGCTCCAGTCCGGGAGGATCCCACATGCCGCGGAGCGGCTGGGCCCGTGAGCCGTGGCTGCTGGGCCTGCGCGTCCGGAGCCTGTGCTCCGCGACGGGAGAGGCCACAGCAGTGAAAGGCCCGATAATTTAGATAATCTTAATATGTTATTTAAATTACATTAATTTTCATTTTATTATTTAATAGTTTGAAAACCACTTGCTTTTCAAGAATTTGAAAACTATGTCATCTTAGACCACTTTAAGAAAAATATACAAAATCTGATTCCACAATACATATATATTAATGGCTGAAGACTGATTCTTTGCTTTTATAAAATAAGGTTTTTTGATGCTAATTCTTCTGAAAATTTAAAAATTCTACCTAAAAAGCACGGGCAAAACATTTAAGATTATAGCATGAATAGAAATTTTAAAAAGAACTCAAGACTTGGAGTCAGAGATGTCCTTGTTTTAAGTATGACACTTTAGGGATTTATATTGTGTTCAAATTTAAACCTGCGAGAAACTCGGTCTTTATTTTAATTTTGTTGACATCAAGAAGAGAAGATTATACACAGGGGTTCGAGTCTATGCCACCAACAGAAAATGCCACAATACATAAAAGTGAAGTATGATATACAGCTTGAATTGGCTTATCCTATGACCCATAACTAACTGACTATAACTAAATAAATTGAAGGTAAATTAAATAAAAAATACATTAAGTTTTATGCTTCACTTTTAAATGCTATAATACCCATTAAACAGCAAATTTTCTTTTAACATTGGAAAATGATAGTAATAATAATTCTAATAATAATCATTTACACCACAGGAAATTGCTGTTTTTATATGTGGACATCATTGAATATTGGCAGCTTTCTATGGATTAATCTATAAAAGAGACAGCTTAGTGATTACATCAATAAGCTCAGACGTCATCCTGCCTAGATTGAAATTTTGGCCTCATTTACATTTACATTAAATTTGACCTCAGGTGAAGCTCTCTGCTCCTCAGCCTCCTTGACTTTAAAATGTGGATAATATTACCTACTTCACAGGATCACTGTGAGGATTAAAGGGCTTAGGAAATGTGTAAAAATGGAAAAGAATGTCTATGATTTTTTTACCCTAAATTAACAATATCGCATGACTATCTTAAACCGAACTAATCAAGAACCGTGATGGTGTCAGGAAGGTTTTCAATAAAATCTCCAAAAATGCCTTTATTCATTAATTTTCAATAGGATCTTTTCCACATCTAATTAGCCTCTTTTATTCTGGGTCTAAGTCCATTCCTCGCTTTCGACTTAACAAATATAATCTTGAACAGTAGTGTCTGTAAGTCTATAACTAACTAAGGTCACACTAGTTATTAATTTTGTATTTATCATTCCACACCTTATATATGATGGTTTAGTGATTTCACTACATTGAGTTTTAATTTCCCAATCTGTAAAATAACTATAGTAATATATCTGTAAATAACTATAGCTCTTTACAGATTTATAAATCTGTAAATAACTAAAGCAATATGCAAATATGATATAAGATTACAAACAGACTCTGGAAATTTAAGCTCAACAAGCAACAAAGAGAAGAAGTTATACAATAATCATATGTCAATGGGAAAAAGGTGCTAATGTATAAACAAAATTACACATTTCTTAGGAGTATATATCTGTTGGTTAAAGAATGTACTCCTGCAGAATGATACCTGCTTTTTTGATGTTTTCTAGACAGGGAACACATACAGGCATTGGGCTGTAATCCTTGCCTGAAGCCCTTATTTAAACAATTTATTCATTATCTCTATACAAGTGCTAAGGTATCTAAAAATAATCTTGTAAAGGCTCTAGATTTGTTTCAAAAAGCCTTGGGATGAGGAGATCTATTTCTGAAGCATCTCAGCTGGAAAAACTCTTTCCCTCAAGAGATTAAACAGCTCAGGATGTCAAACTTTGACCTCAACTGCTCACAACGTTCAGAAGTAACACCAAGCTGTCAATTTCCTTCTGTTTTCAGCTGCAATTGTGAGCCTCAAATAGCAAAACACACAAAACCCCAAACATAAAACTGTTACAGAAAGTATCCTCCAGGGTGTATTTTAGTAATTATCTCATTTTACTCATGATATATATTGGAGGAATAGAGAAGGGTAAGTCAGGAATGCAGAATTCAGCATCATATTTTATGTATATTGGAAAAAGTAGATGGCAATTCAAAGATGTGAGTTTTGTGTATTTTAATAGCTGTGTATAAATTATTTCTAATTACAAAGTAGGGAACAGGCCCACACTTTCTGAAATCCATTTCAAGCTCAACAGGCCCCAATAAAATAGTTCAGTGCTCCCTAGACACAGATTTCTTCTGTATAATTTTATCTCTGTGATGCAGAGGTTGCTCTGAGGTTTCTGATACAGGAACACTATCCTTAGAAAACCTTCCCTCCTCAAGGTAATGGAAATAAAAATAATTTGGTCCTGGAACCTGAAACTTTCATGTTCATGTTTAATATTTTCCACTGTTTGGTTCTTCCTGTCTGTGCTTCTCACTCACTGTCCTCCTGCCTTTTCTACCTCCTGCTACTGTAACTTACCAAGGACAATTTCTGTCTCATGGATTTGGTGGCAACAAGACACACAAGTGGGCTTCCCTGGTGGCACAATGGTCAAGAATCTGCCTCCCAATGCAGGGGACATGGGTTCGAGCCCTGGTCTAGGAAGATCCCACATGCCGCGGAGCGACTAAGCCCATGAGCCACAACTACACAGCCTGCACTCTAGAGCCCGCGAGCCACAACTACTGAAGCCCGTGCTCCTAGAGCCAGTGCTCCGCAACAGGAGAGACCACCGCAATGAGAAGCCCGCGCACCGCAGCGAAGAGTAGCCCCCTGCTCGCCGCAACTAGAGAAAGCCCGCACACAGCAATGGAGACCCAATGAAACCAAAAATAAATAAACAAAATAAATGTATTAAAAAAAAAAGACACACACATGTGCAGTGTTCTTCCTGTACTCATGCTCATAGCCAGAGTCCCTTCAGTTTATGAGTATGAATACAAAGGCAAGAACAAATTGAGGATTTAAGTAGGTCTTCAATGTATGTTCTAATCCAAATATTGGTATCAAGCTATGAAAATCCAACCTTCCTTTGATTTGTCCAAACGGATTTCCACCCTGAGAGACACTTACTTTGTAAAAAGTGTTTGAGCATCTAAAGGTTCCAGCATGCCTGCCATTTTTCTAGACTCTATATACAGTTTTTAAAGGAAGGAAAGAAGGATGGGAGGGAGGGAGAGGTGGAAGAAAGGAGGGAGGAAAAAAGAGAAATCGGTTCTATTAGTTTTCTATCGTTGGTTAACAAACTATCACAAACTTAGCAGCTCAAAATTAAACAAATTTACCATCACACTTTCTGTGAGTTAAGAACGTGAGGGGCACAGGTTACCTGGGGTTTCTGCTCTGTGTTTCTCCAGGCTGAAAACCTGAAATCAAGATGTCAGCTGGCACTGGGATCTCATCTCGGGCTCAAGGTCCTCTCTCAAGCTTTGCCGGCAGAATTTAGCTCCTGGTAACTGCAGATCAGGGGTCCCATCTGGCTTGTGAGTTCTCAGCAGGGCATGACTCTCAGCTCTTGGAGACCACCCTCAGGTCCCAGCAGTGTGATCCACTCATAAGAGGGCAGCACACTTCTTCAAAGCCAGTGGGGCGATCTCACCACAGAGGCTACAATAGGGACTTCTGTAATATAGCATCAGTACGGGAGTGACTCTCCTTCACTTTTGTTAAAGATAAGTTAATCCAGAGGATGATTAGCCATTATTTTCACAGGTCCCACCCACAGTGAAGGGGAGATTATATAGGAGAAGCAGTGCAAAGGCTGGATCCTAGGGACCATCTTAGAATTCTGCCTAGCACACTTGCCCTTATTCTGAGCACTTTCATTTAGAGGGACACATTCAACAGGAGGATAACGATAGAGTAATAGATGTCTAAGTAGTCAAGTATAGAAGCATAGTGATCAGGAACTAAGCCTGGAGAAGAGAGAATAGAGAGTAACTTTGGGAGCTAAACAAAAAAACAGTTCCAAGCCCTATTTGGTTAGATTGAACAACTTATTTTAAAGGCTGTAAATTTGACGTTCTTATTGATAAGCTGCAAAATCTACCTTGCAGTTTTATATAGGGAATACATGAATAATGTATGCCATATTCCCGGCAGAGAAATTCAGTAGAGATAATATATATTATTATTCAAATTTCCCTGTATATGAAAGCTCTGTCATCATAAGCCTAAAATGAATGTCAGTATCTATGCTAAATACTTTTATGTATCCATCATAATTTTTACTCTTCTCCTGCTTATTGAATCGTATGTCACATGATCAGGGGGAGTTATTTTGTTTGTTTCTGAAGGTGATGGGAACGTCAAATTTGGAAATACACTTTACGAAGTTCCAAAAGATAAAGTCCTTCATCTTGGAGGTGTTCCAGGTAACTTTGACCATCAGGGTGCTTCCAGGGAGTAAGGACCCTCCTAGGAAAAGGAGTCCTGGCACTCCTGTAGGCAGCTTAAGAGTGACTGGGATGAGGAGGTTTATGATTTTGGAGCAAAATGTAGATGTCAGCAATTTTACATATATCCAAAGGTGCAGGCAGTCAGAATTGAATATATATTGTACATATCAATGGAGAAACATAGCCATAATTGTTGTCATTTGTCATAAATAGTGTTTCTACCTATTTCTTTGCCTGCTATAAATAAGAAGCAACTCCAGAGATTGCTGAAGGAAATATTAGTTTACTCTCAATGCTGCTTCAGAGGAAAGGGAAATGAAATGTCTTCATGTCCTGTTGAGGAAGAACTATGGCAAGAAAGAACGATCCAGCCAAGGACTGGGAGGCATCAGTTGGCTGGAGTCAAGTGTAGTCCATCTCACGTAGAATCTACTTCAAAATTACCAGTGGAATATATTCTCTTTGCCCTCACAGAAAAGCAAGGCATTAAAGATGCTATATCTGGGCTTCCCTGGTGGCGCAGTGGTTGGGAGTCCACCTGCCAGTTCAGGGGTCACGGGTTCGAGCCCTGGTCTGGGAGGATCCCATGTGCTGCGGAGCAACTAAGCCCGTGTGTCACAATTGATGAGCCTGTGCTCTAGAGCCCACGAGCCACAACTACTGAGCCCACGTGCTGCAACTACTGAAGCCTGTGCGCCTAGAGCCTGTGCTCCACAGCAAGAGAAGCCACCACAGCGAGAAGCCTGTGTGCCACAACTAAAGAAAGACCGTGCAGAGTGGCGAAGACCCAATGCAGCCAAAAATAAAAATAAATAAATTTATTAAAAAAAAAGATGCTATATCTGCTGCTGTCCAGGAGATTATACTTAACACATGTATTAATATTGAGAAAAGTTAATGAATAAAAAATATAATTGAGTGTAATGGTCTAAAATCCCAGAAGGAGAGTAATTTTCGTTTAATTACACGGAGTTCAGAAAAACTCCTATTGTATTTTTAAGGAGACAAAGTTAACATCTTCTCTCTGGTTCTCTTCACTCCGTGATAAAAGCCCCCAACTCACCTGTGACCTCCCACTTGGCTTCTTGGGGACTCTGTCATTTACATTCATCAGAATATGATTTGATAAATCCTGCAATCTGCATAATTTTGTCTACCTTCTCCCTAATTCTCTTGCTAGAAGAGGATGAAACTGCTTTTCCCCGGAGAGTCAGCCAGCCACATGTGCTCACACTCTGGGTAATACAGGTGCCCTGTATCTCCTCTAGAACTTGGAATGAAGGGCCTGACGAATGACTTGGGAAAGCGAGTTTAGGCAGGTGAGAACGATGGGGCTAGAGTTCCCCAAACTCAGCTGGGCTCCTGACCACTTCCATGGCAACAGCAGCAACTCAACTCCTCTGAAAAGTTTCTTTCATCATTAAGGAGGCCTTAAAACTACAACCATTGTATTTACCCATGGCATATGTGACTTAAATCTAAGAGGGTCATATTTGCTCATCACTTTGAGAGATCAACAATTTGGGCTGGGCTCATATGAGGGATTCTGCTGGTCTTGCCGGTGTCACTCACGTGACTGCAGTCATCTGAGGTGTTACTGGAACGTGACTGCTTTTAGGGCTTCAGCTGGGATCACTCCACATGCTTACAGCCTCTCAGTCCTGCCATGGCAGCACTGTGTTCCAGCTAAACGGGAGCTGAAAGGCCACTTGAGGCTTAAGCGTGGGGTGCCATTTCCTCTGCATTATATTGGACAAACAAAATTGTGAGGCTGGCCCAGAACCAACTTGTATGTCTTGCTGGAGAAGCAACAAGGTCACCTGGCAAAAGCACCATGCCAACACCACTGGGAGGAATGGCTCTGGCATCTGTGAAAACCTACCAAAGTCCACCATCTTCCACACTATGATTCCTATGCTTCCTAAGTGTAAAATATACTCCACACCTACCTCCAAAATATCATTCTATTTTCCAAATCAGGTCTAGATGTGGATGAAGATGCCCATCCTCAAATGCACTTTCTTGGTGTGACTCCTCTTTATCTAGAGACATATGAGCTAAAAACTACACATCCAGAATAAAATGGTGACACATGAGAAGGATAACCACAATAGGCACTCTTGTTCAAAAAGAGTAGACACAGGAGGCACAGAGCAGTCAGTGGTCCATAGCAATTCCTAAATCCAGCAAGGCACATGCTGCTGGCTTCCTCTTACTCAGTGTATTTATTGATTGATCCCAGTATATTTATATTTATCGATTGATCTCAGTTCTGGTCACTATGAGTGGAATCAAGTTCACAGTTAACTTCAACTCTTAGCTCTACCCTCTGGGTCTTTGTTTACTTTCTGAGATGGAATAACATCTTTAATAAACAGTGGTTTGTGTTTGCATCTGCGTAGCTTACTCAGCCTACTTTCTACATGAGGGAAATAATTTAGGGTCAAAGGGGTCTCTTTTCTCTTTTCTCTCAATTTCTTTTGGTGCATGCTGTTACAAGGTTCAGCAATTTGAGCTCAGCATGGATGGGCAGTTCTTGCTCTGATCTCTCCTGAGGTCACTCACATGGCTGTAGTCGTCCTGTGGCTTCCTGAGGGGCTGGCTGTCCTAGGGTGCCTCAGCTGGGATGGCTTGCCTCTGTTGCATGTGGTCTGTTCCTCCACAGGCTAGAGAGCTCTTCCTTATGTGGCTGCACTGTGCTCAAAGAGCACAAAAGCTGAAGCCACAGAGTATTTTGATGCCTAGGCTCAGAATTCACACATCATCACCTTCATCCATCTTAATGGTCAAAGCAAGTCCAGCCCAGATAAAGAGTTGGGGAAATGGACTCCGCCTGTTGAAGGAAAGAAGCAGCATCATACAGTGAATATGAAAGAGCATAGTGATGAGAATAATTTTTGTGGACATCTTTCGAACAATCTATCTCTTTTCCGAACTCTTATTATTTTAACTCTTTCTATAAAAAACAAACAAGCGCACATTATGCAAATTAAAACAACCTACTTCTCTCCTTGCTGTTACCTCCTCTATAATAGATGCAATATTAATCAATTTCCATTCCTCCTCATCCTTTCTTCCATGGCAATATATCTTTTTTTTTTTTTTTTTTTGCGGTACACGGGCCTCTCACTGTTGTGGCCTCTCCCATTGCGGAGCACAGGCTCCGGACGCGGCTCACGGGCCCAGCCACTCCTCGGCATGTGGAATCTTCCCGGACCGGGGCACGAACCCGTGTCCCCTGCATCGGCAGGCGGACTCTCAACCACTGCGCCACCAGGGAAGCCCATTCCATGGCAATATATCTTAAAGTATGTAAAACATGATGGAACTTTGTTACTTAGCATGGAAAGGATGCAAAATATGGTTTTGTGTGCACTCTTTCAGTGATATTCTTAGTAATTCTTGCCTTAAGGTAGAACATATACTACAAGTACTGTAGTATTCAGTTTGTTTTAGATCATATTCCATTTGAACAATATGCCATTTGTCTTAAGACACACATTTTCATGTGATGTGTGTGCTATTGTTTGCTAAATTTTATCTTTTTTACTCTTACTTTGCATTATATATTTGACTCATAAGAATTAGATGAGTGGCACAAACATGAATCAGTGACACATAAAAGTAATGAAGAACACTGGAACATAAGTACAACTTTGTAAAACATCATGAACATAAAAATGAGAAAATTTAAGGCAAAATGAAATATGAATCTGTATTTGCATTAAGTGATATATAAATATAATAGTTTCTAATAAACAGCAAAACAAGAAAATTGTGCACAGAGTACCATGAACATGAGAAAAATCGATTTTTTTGAATTCCTGATCCATTTGCACCCAGTTCCTAGTGAGAGTCAATTATTAAACTTTATAAGATTGCATACAGATGTCATTCATATATTGACCTCATTTTTAAAATGTACTGTCCTTTGTGCTAAGCCAACTGTTTTCATATTTTTTCATCACAAGTTCAGCACCTAATTTATAGAACCAAGTTGGTTATTTTTTTTTCCTAAGTATAGAAGGAAGAGAACAGAATCGTCCAGGCATCAGTCAAATGAACACTCTTCCTCTCAAGAACAAGCACAGGGCGCTGTAATACCTGGAAGATCGTAAAGCCAGCCACTAAGTTAACAAATATTATGCTCAGGGAGAAATGAGGAAAAGCTGTTGACAAAAATTACTCAATTAAATTACACTGTTGGACGTGACAAAGCATCAGTGCCATGCAACCAAGGGCAGTTACTCTCCAGATGAGTGGAAACAGTATTTTATCCCAAAGGTGAACAAAATCGATCTGCACCATAATGGGTGGATTATAAACCAGCACTTACTTTATGTGGCTGACATATCTGAGGGAGAATATTTTAACAATTTTTCTATGTATCACTGAAAATACACTTAGTAGGAAAGTATATTTGGGTTAAATATAATTGATTATTTATGAGTTGTGATACAGCTATAAAGGAGGCGAAGTTATATGCTGATGGAGCACCTCCTACATGCAAGGACAATATTTAAAGTATTTAATAAAATATTTAACAACTGGTATGATATAGGCAGCACCCTAACACAACAAAAGGAAACCATAAGCCGTCTATATGGCGGTACCAGTGCATAGCAGCTAAAGTTCAGTCACACCAAAGTATGCCGTAAGGAAAGACACTACTATAAAATAGATAAAGTGAGGTAGTTTGGGGGGGTTGGGGGTCCACTCTGCCTCCTGATCTTTAAACCAAACTTGATTAAGAAGGGTTTCAGTTCTCTGTTCTATAAACTTGAGTTCCCGTAACAGCCAGTGCACTTAAAGCATGTCAAGTGTCCAGCGGCTGAAACTCACCTGCTGCCCCCACCCCAAACTAAAGAGAGTTGTGCATTATCAGACAAATAAGCTAGACTTCGAATAGAGTAAAGAATAGGCAAATGGAACTTTTTACTAAGAACTTAGTGAAATGTAGTAAATCAAGTCTTCATGGGAAAAAATTATAAGACAAAATCAAGATGCAATGTGTACAGGACTGAATAAGATATTTCACAGTCATAATGACATTTTTGCACACTGAAATCATCTTAAGATGGACATCTAGAAACACATTCCAAATGTTAATGTATTCTGACGACTGCCCCGACGAGCAGTGCGTCTTTGTATTCTATTCCGCTAATGAAGGAACACAGGAAGGTTGGAGGTGACTCAGTGAGTGGTCACAGAGTGAATTTATAACTGCCGAAGTCTGATTTTGAGGATCAGATTTTCTATTGTGATCCAATAATATTCCCTCTCACATATTTTAAAGTGCCAGTTATCATAATTAAATTAATCTCTGAACATAAAAATTTGCTCTTTTATAAATAAAAATGTGCATCAAGGTGGCAGGGGACTTGGGGTATTCACATATGCTCATCATCCGTGAATTTGATTTCTTGTGTAAAAAAACAGAGCTTATCACAATTCACAGACTCCAATTAAAGACAATTTCTAAATTAGTGGTCTTTGGGGGATGTAAGGTTAATTAAACCTTAATTCACTCAGCACCCTGAATTTAGAATTTAGAAACCTATCCGTGGAGAGATCAGAGCGTCAAGAGAGCATCATCAGTGGCTAAAAGTTTAGAGGAAGAGCTTCCCTGGTGGCGCAGTGGTTGAGAGTCCGCCTGCCGATGCAGGGGACACGGGTTCGTGCCCCGGTCCGGGAAGATCCCACATGCCGCGGAGCGGCTGATCCCGTGAGTCATGGCCGCTGAGCCTGCGCGTCTGGAGCCTGTGCTCCGCAGCAGGAGAGGCCATAACAGTGAGAGGCCCGCGTACCACAAAAAAAATAAAATAAAATAAAATAAAATAAAAAATAAAAGTTTAGAGGGAGTCCACACACAGGGGGGAGACCCTGCCTTGGAGAGAGTGTAGGATTTGTAGAATGGAGCAAAAATTAGATGGAAGTTATAAATGGAGGACAGACACTGTGTCTGCCGGAATATGGGAAGATGGAAGTGGGAAGCTTGGTGCTAATATCACCACGGTGGCCAAGGAGATCCACTGGACAAAGGTTGTCCATTCAGTTAAGCTGCTCTCTGTCTTTTGAGACAAGATCTAGTTCATACATGGTGAGATGGACTTAGTATGTTCTTACATTTTGCTGTCAGACCGGTGATCAGCAGCCCTCTATCTCCCATGTAACCTTGGCAACGGGAGACGTGTTCCGCCAGCATCACCACATTTTATACATGCAGAAACCAAGTCCTAGAGATGTAGAGAAATTTGCCCCCAAACACAAAGCAAGTTAGAAAATAAGAGTCCCTTGGTTACTCTTCACTTTTTCATAAAACAAGATTTATGGTATTTTTCAATAAAGTAAATAGACCCCAGATGATTTAAACTCTTGAGTTCCATTTTGAATGAAAATGTAAATGTTTATGATATATCCTTTTGAAGAGTATTGGGATAAGGCAAGATAAAGGAAAATATAAGGAAAAGAAGATGATTCAGGACACCTGCAATGAATTTCAAGAAACTGCAATTGACCTTGATTTGTAACACAAATAGAGCTATTGCAGACTTTTAAGGAGGACAAGGTTTTGGAAGAAAATGGCTAAAGAAACCTAAATTCATATTTACTTCTCAACCCATCAGCGGAAATTTGCTGCCAAATTGGCATTCCCTGAGTTATTATTTTACCCAAACAAATAATTAAGAAAGTGAGGGCCAGTCTTTTCTGCAGAAAACAGAGTTTGTGCAGAGGAAAGGGCATGCTGGCTACAATGAAAACAAGTCTACTATATTGGGGAGAAAGGAGCCCAGAAGGAAGTAAATACCACAAGAAAGTCATTACTGGGAGAGATATATACCTCTTTAGTATGAACCAAAGAGAGTGAAATTGCAGGAAGTAGAAAGGCTAAGGGGTAGAAGTTTTGCCAAGAAGAAAGAAAAGTGAGTGGAAAATAAAGTTCAGGCAAAAGGAAAATCATGGTATAAGAACTGTTCATCTGGACAGAAAAGTCCTTGTACAATAGTAATAGAGATGTAGGACCTATAGGGGTCTGAGAACCTCCTGTCGCAGAACTGAAAATATGAGAGAAAAAAGAGAGCAAATAGTTCCACATTCTTCTCTAGGAGATTCCAACATGAACTCGTGCCCTCAGACTGTTCACTATTTCTTATCTTGTTATAATTATCTATGGTCCTCCAGTCCACTTTGCCTCATACCTTCAAAATTTGTTACTCGATGACTATCTCATTCCACATTATCATTCCTGCCATAATTCAGGATGATTCAAAAATTCACAGAATATTATGGACATTTAGGTTACTTCCATGTCCTGGCCATTGTAAATAGTGCTGCAATGAACGTTGGGGTGCATGTGTCTTTCTGAATTATGATTTTCTCAGGGTATATGCTCAGGAGTGGGATTGCTGGGTCATATGGTAATTCTATTTTTAGTTTTTTAAGGAACCTCCATACTGTTCTCCGTAGTGGCTGCATCAACTTACATTCCCACCAATAGTGCAAGAGGGTCCCCTTTTCTCCACACCCTCTCCAGCATTTATTGTTTCTAGATGTTTAGATGATAGCAATTCTGACTGGTGTGAGATGGTACCTCATTGTAGTTTTGATTTGCATTTCTCTAATAATTAGTGTTGTTGAGCATCTTTTCATGTGCCTTTGGCCATCTGTATGTCTTCTTTGGAGAAAAGGCTCTTTAGGTCTTCCAACCCATTTTTTGATTGGGTTGTTTCTTTTTTTGATATTGAGCTACATGAGCTGTTTGTATATTTCAGAGATTAATCCCTTGTCAGTTGCTTCATTTGCAAAAATATGAGGTACCTAGAACAGTCAAATTCATAGAGTCAGAATGTACATTGGTAGATGCCAGGGGTGGGGGGAGGTTGGGGGGTGGGGAAGGGGAATGGGGAGTTAGTGTTTAATGGGGACAGAGTTTCAGTTTAGGAAGGTGGAAAATTTGGGAGATGGATGATGGTGAGAATTGCACAGCAATATGAATGTGCTTAGTGTCACTGAACTGTACAGTTAAAATAGTATGTTTTATATTATGTGAATTTTACCACAATAAAAAAAAATTTTTTTAAATCACAGAGACAACACTTCTAATATCTTTCCCTTAGTATCTTAATGATCTTCCCTGTTTCATAGGCCCTTCAATTTTGCTTTGGTCCAGGAAACCACCATGTCTTGCTTATGTTATTAGCATTCCGTTTTTTTCCCCTAGTTTCACCCAAAGTTCCCAATAGTCAATTTTCAGCAGAGTTATTCTTTCAAAATGGAAAGGCTATCACTCTTCTGCTCATAGGATTCTAATAGCCTCACTGCTCACTCAGCATAAAAGCAAAAGTTGTGCCATTGTTCCTTCTGAACCCATGTCCTGCCACTCTCTCCCTTGAGCATAATTTTCCATCCACTGTCTCTTCACGCTGTTCCCCAAACACCACAAGTCTCTCAGGGCATGTGTAGTGGCCACTGCTCTACACGAAATAGTCTTTCCAAAGATGGCTTCTCCCTCACTGCTTTGTGTTCACTCATTTTCCATCTTTTCACCTTAATAACACATCACAGGTACCAGCATTTAGTACCAATCTCCCCTCTTTTATTTTTTTATAACACTTATATAATCTGGCTTACTATCATTTGACTCATTTGTTTATTATTTGTCACCACCAGGAGAATTTAAATCATAGGAAAACAGAGATACATTTATTTTATGACCATATAGCTAACGTCAAACATATCTGGCACGTAGAACTTAAGTATTTTCTAAAAAAGTATATCATTGTTACTATTGAATTAATTTATCGATAATGTATGATTAACACTTTTTAAAAAAACAAAGCAAAACGAAACAAAAGCACGTATATGTTTTAGCCAAACCAAATATAAATATTAATTGTTCCACTGAAGGACTCTGAAAATTTATATTCTCTGTTTCCTTACCTGGAAAATGGTCTAATTATATCTTTTTTATGGGATTATTACAATAAATTAAATAATGCATGAAAACTATCACAATCACACATCTAAACCTTGTGATTTAGAAATTATTTGTGATTTATCCCTTAATAGGTGGCTAGTACTCAGGAAAGAGGAATTATAATTGATGTTCAAATATGGAAAGACTAATATTACACTACATGAATACTTAAATTAATTCCATGCTCTTAGAAAAAGAGAGGGAGTTAGAATGGAGTAAGGTTGAAGGCAAATGAAAGAACAAGGGAGAAAGAAAAAGAAATAACAATTTCAACACTTTGGCTGATTGAGTAAAACATTTCCCTCCATGTGGTTATGCCTATGGGTCACCTTGAGATGGGAGGCACGACTGGGCATGTCCTCTATCACCCCAAGCTACCTCGGCCTCTCTTCAGTGACCAGATGACAGAGCCACTGGGATTCTGCTTTTAAAGACAGAGATTTTGTTCTCTAAGTCTGTGAGACTGTTTCTGTTTTGTAAGTAATTTCATTTGTATCATTTTTTTAAGATTCCATATATAAACAATATCATACAATATTTCTCTTCCTCTGTCTGACTTACCTCACTCAGTATGACAATCTTTAGGTCCATCCATGTTGCTGCAAATGGCATTATTTCATTCTTTTTCATGGCTGAGTAATATTCCATTTTGTGTATGTACCACATCTTCTTTATCCACTCTTCTGTCAATGGGCATTTAGGTTGCTTCCATTTCTTGGCTATTATAAACAGTGCTGCAATGAACACTGGGGTGCATGTATCCATTCAGACCTTGTTTTTCTCTGGTTATATGCCCAGGAGTGGGATTGCATAACTGAATCACTTTGTTGTACACCTAAAACTAACACAACATTGTTAATCAACTATACTCCAATATAAAATAAAAAGTTAAAAAAAATAAAGATAGATATTTGGGGGCCATGTGGACCATAAAGGCAAGTCACTACTAAATCAGATGTTTATTCAAAGAAACACTGATCTGCCCATCCTTGGAGGAAAAAATCAATGACAAAAATTGTTTTAAGGGGTTGTATGTAGAGTTTGAACATTTTCCCTTCTTTGAGGGATTATCAAGACTAATACTAAATATGTTTATTGTGTAAATTATAAACACAATATGTGTTTATATGGCTCTACTGTAGGAAAATTACCTCAACAGACCATAGTGAAAAGAGGATCTCATGTGTTGAATGAAGAGAAATTAAGAAATTATATTGACACCACTTCCCCAAGAGCTTTATGTTGTCCCCATGTTCCCATGTTTCAGTGTCTCTATGAATCAAATTTAGAGTTAGGGAGCCTGCATATGATATTATGGAAAACCAATATGAATCCAATATCTAGTGGGTAATTTTATTCTGTTCTTGGTGAAAATAAATATGAAGGAGTAACACTTCTCAATTTTGAATGTCCTGAGATCTCCTTGAAGGCAGTGAATTATTTAGACATGAAACTTAAGAAGAGATTTACTCTCTCTTGCCTCTTCTGACAGAGAGGTCAGGTGTATGGCGGGAAAGGAGAAGGAGAGATGCCTTGGGCGCCCACCCCCGCCCAGTGCCCTCTGCTCCTGTCTCTCTGAGACCTCTAGTGCTTCTAAAACAGGCAGAGCCAAGGGCAACAGAAGAAGCGATCTTCACCTTTGAGCAGCGTCTGAGCCGGCTTGGTCACAAGCCAGGCCACTGTAAGCTTAATATAAAAGAGTAGGCGTCACAAGGGGAGATGAGGTTATCTAGGAAACACTTCTGAGAAGGTGTCTTTCCTAACTTCAAACAGAGATTGTCATGTTGCAGGTAGTTCCATGTGACTGATTCCTCACACCTGCTTATTGCTTGACCTACCGCATGTATTTGAAATCAAATACAATCGACACAAGAAAAGAAATGCCACAAAAAAGACCAAACTACTAGGGAAAGTGGTTTTAGATATTACAAAAGTATTATACTTTAAAAATCAGGTATTGGGGCAAGCACTGCTTTCATAAAATAATTTTTCCTACATAATGTTCATGATTGTGTGATAGGACAACAACTTTAAAATGTCATGTTTTCTTTGGGTTGGGTCTAGCTATAGAATTACCTGAATCTTCTTCAGAGAACTGGGAGATGTGCTAAGACCATACCCATGTTACAGATGGAAATCCCTCACTAAGAAGGCCTGACATAACCTCATGGCTAGTACCAAAATAGCTTAATAATACCAGCCTCTCTGTCTCTCACAAAAAAAAGTTGTTCTTCCAGCAGTGTTACAATCAAAGAGAAAGAAAAATATTTTTTAAATACTAAAACATGTTTTATTGAACTACAGTCATATTATCTTTTAGATTAGGTGTACAAAAATGATATGGGATTTACAGTTTTTCATTTATCCCTTGATTCAATAAAGTATTCATATTAGAAATCTCCATAATGATAAAAAAAAAGGTCATTTTTACTAATTGAGGTAAGATACTATAATAGCAAAAACACTTTTTCTATGCCTACAGAATAATGAAATTGTTCTTGAAAAGGTGAATTTTACATCTGATTTCCTATTTCAATGGAGTCTCAGTATGAAATTGGCCTCAGGATTCAGACCATAGGACAGTGCTATAATTATGTCTTTCTGGCAATTTCAATAATAGGATTCTTTGAATTGACTTTGACGTGGATCAGCCTTATACTAAGAAGAACTTTGCTCTGTTGAAACGTGCACCCACTTTTATTTCATCCATGTTGGAAGTCTTGTTTTTTTCCTTCTTCTTCTTAAGAATGCGTGTTAAATAAATAAGAGAGAATGAAGGGAAGAAAGGGTACAATTGGGAGCTTTGAGGAGAAACTCTCAAATCGTGACCATCTTTTCTGGCTAGTCAAAAGACTTCCAAGTATGGAGAAGACAGATTTCATCACTGCTCAAGTTGTTGACAAGCTCCAAATTAAAACTACCCATTTTTTAAAAAAAAGTGAACATCAAAGTGACTGGAATTTGTTCCTTTGTTACTTATGCTTCATAACTTCACAGATCATGCTATTTCATAACACATGTAAGAGCAGATTTAGAAACGACCATCAATCAATAGATGAGTGTTGTCTCTTGTCTGCTTATCATTGATTTGCAATATGAATGAAAAGGATAAAAGAATTTTGATAAAAATATTTTATGGCATGAAAGTCCTGCCATCAAAAATTTTCAACAGTGCACAAATTCTAGACTATTTTCGCATGGAAACTAACAAAACACATAAAATGAAACAACGATAATAAAATTACCAGTAAACTAATTATTTATTTTCTCTTTATTTTGCTCTCTGTAACCTAAACACTAGACATGTTTTAGAAGATTAAGATAAATTTGTATCATGATGTTAATGTGCTTTATTACACAATATCCGATTATTAAATTAGAACAATTCTTTCTTTCTTTTTTTTTTTTTTTACCAAGAGTCATTCAACCCAATGCACATTTAATTCTCCAATTAGCAGCAACTTCTTTAAGCTTGGCGAGCCATATAGCCGTTAATAATGCATTTCCGCTTGTTAACATAAGTTTCAGAGCCCCCTAGGTATTTATAAGAAAATTCATTTATCTTGGCCCCAGCAGTGCCTTTCAAAAGCAAGTAGAACATTTTGCATCCCTGAAATTCTCAAAGATCACATAGTAACCCATGTGAGATCACAACTAAAAACAAACCAATGTGTAGCTTACATTTCAAAGACATTTTCCCTTGTATTCTTAGCATGGATAATGAATCCAGTCTTCTGTGAACAGTATGAGATGATTTATTCCCACAGTGCCATGTTTTTCTAGTGTTCAATTCAGCAATATAATATTTTCTCCAAGAAGTTTAGTACGATTAGGTAGTCCTAAGTATCAGCTTAATTTTTAAACCAAATACATTTGATCCACTAATATTTATTAGCTACTTAATTCAATTAATTGGTTAATCATTAAACGAACCACAAGATCTGGAGTTTAAAAACAGCTGTAAGAAAATAGGTTTTTTTCCACAGGTGGAGAATCGTGTACACCTTCCAAATTCAGGTAGCTTCCAGCATCACTGCTCCACTATCAACATCATCATCATCATCAATTAACCATAAACTGGATTTTGCTCAAATTCATCCGCCAATGGTTTTAAAGTCTGTGTTTTATTTTGTTATGCTTCCTTTTCCTGAAAGAAATACAAGTTTTATATTTAGGATTTGAATATGAAGCATCAGTTCTCTAAAGCATTTCACAGAAATATTTTCCTTAGATTGAATCCTCATGTTGGTGTTCCTCCTTTCCCTTTTCAAAATAAGTATTAAATTTAAAACAGTAATTCCATTCTAGAATAGAATAGAATAGAATCCTAGAATACAATAGAATTCTAGAATAGAATAGAATAGACTTCTATTTCTACCAAACTAAATATGGTAGTTTCCTGTCAATGTACAATAGTGACAATTGTTAATACGTTGCTATATAATTATCCACATTGTATTAGCATGTTTTAATATCCTTATCATTTCACTTTTTAATCCCCTTTTTAGTTGAAGTGTTTAATTTTTTAAATACTAATTTTTGATAGTTTTCATTGTTTATTTCTTTCATATGGAAAATGGTTATGTCGCCATTCATTTAGAAAGCATGTTCCACCCTTAAGAACAATGCCCATATTTCAAACCCAAATTCTCAAAATAATACATATTATTTATCCTTTCTGCTTAAAAGTAGCTAAATCTAAACCTGGTTTCTCCATCCAGGTGTCTAGGTACACACAATAAACCAGGAACAATAGATGCCTGGATAGATAGATCAATAGATAGATTTCCAAGGTTTACTTTAAGCATGGTCTCTATTCCCAGAGCTCTATGTACTTAACCTGCTGTGAAAATATGTTCGCCCCACCTTAATCTCCATTTAGCACCTCACACAATGTGACAGCTTCAGAGGATGATGTTGGGATGGTGAGGTCCAAGGGGAATATCACATTCAGGCAGATCTCACAGCTCACTTGCCTTTGTCATTTTAAATTACAGTGTCAAACACTTCCTGCTGTATAACACTCAAATTTGTGTCAGAAACAGTAAAAGGTGAAACCTTTCTTTGCACTAAAGTTCATTTTGTTTTAAGTCAGAAAGAATTTTAGAGAGAACGATTACCACCTTTCTTTCTGCCAGTGCAAGGGGCATTAAGCAAAAATGACAAGCCCAGCAAGGTGTCCACATATCTCATTATGCTTCTCGATATCAGGCAGCTTTAGTTTCTGAAGCTTAGTCACAGTTCAGCCCAGTCATCTCGTAATGCTCTTTGCTAACCTGAAGAGCCACGGTGGGAAAACCATCAGTGGGTAAGAAGATCACACTTATGAGAAATGAGGCTTACTGGCCTTGTTAACCCAAATCTTTTGCTGAATGCACACTCTTTTTTTATTTGTTGGTGGACCTTTAAGCTTTCTTTTGTCTTAACTGAGCGACTTGCCTGTACATTGTCCCTTCCAGCTGCTTCAGCCTTGGAATCTCAGGCAGTCCTCCTTGGCCACAGTCATGTTCAGCTTTGCCAGACCCCCTCTGATCTACAATCTTCCAAATCCTACCTGAAGCCCCACTCCTCCCTCATTTGTTCTTCACAGCATATGTCAACCCCTATTCTTACTTCCGGATAATTCACAGCTGGATCCCTGTAGAAACTTCCCACTAACTATATCTTCAAATATGATCAGATAACTGAGAATTGCTTCCGAATAATTAGGGGTGGAAAGTGGGTAGAGCTGAAACAATATTGGCCATAATTCCATAATTATTGAAATTGGCTGGAAGCAACATGGGATTTGTTAGACTGTTTTTTCTTTCTTTTGAATCTACATGTTTAAAAATAGTTTAAAAATATTGTCAGCCTTGATATTAAGTTTAGTTACAATGTATATGTAAACATTCATAAAGAACATTAAAGTCTAATTACTGCATCAGCTAAAGGCCTTTAGAAGCAGCAAAATATGGCAAAATAAAGAATTTTATGAGCCAGGCTGGTTGAGTTAAAAATCCCAGCTTTACAGCTTACCAAATGTTGGGCTTTGTACAAGTTATTTTGTTTCTCATTATCTCATTTTTTTTCCTATGGAAAAATTGAAGTGAATAATGGCATTTACCTTAAAGAGGATTAGAAGACTTAACATGTGAAGCAAGTGTAGACATGTCCTGTTACACAGCAAATTCTCTATTCAGGCTCTCCATCACTACAGAAGGTAACTCCCCAGTATGGATCTGATCATGGCGTCTTACTGAAAGACAATACCCGGGATTTTTTTGTTTGTTTCCCATTTATTCTTTGTTATATAGGAATGAGACAACTGATCATTTCTTTATTTGTAGAAAAAGTAAAAGTGTTTGAATTGCTTCAGAACTGAATTGAGTAGCATTTTAGAATATTTTGGTTAGCATTCCCAAGACTGAGTCCACTAAGAGCTGTTTTGACTCCATTAGCTTCAGGTTTCACTCTCCAGCCAGGAATGAGAGCTTTCTCACCTGCCGTCCCAAACATGTCTGTAAGCCTCAGACACCTCCTCCACCCTCCTGCCCTCTTTATTTCAGAGAAAAACCTGATGGGGCACATGGCTGCTGGGCTCAGGGTCTCCTAGAAACGTGACAAGGTCCAAACTGAGGTACTGGTTCCCTGGAAACATGTTTCAGTCTCAGAGTGGCTTACTGGTGCTGTGCTTCATGTAGAAATGAGAAGAATGATTCCTCCCAAAATTTTACGAATCCCAATGTCACCTGAATTTTTGGTTTATTTTTATTTATTTATTTTGAGGAAGAAGAGGAGGGAGAAAATATTCTTTGTTACCCCAATTTAATACACACATGAACCTGATCCTTTAAATAGCTCTGTTTGTCTCAAAGTTCCACTAATAATCTCAAGTGAACAGTATCTTTAGACACTGGGGCTGATCATGTCTCTACGAGGGCTCAGAATAAATCTGAGATGGGTTTAGTTGATATGCCATCCAGTTCTGTTTTTGCATAGTTTCATTTTCTCTCATCTTGAGAGCTCATCACAAAACTTTTGGTGGATACTCAAACTGTCTAATGCATATTTGTGCTTCATGTACATGGCTGCCTCATGAAGCCATTATGTGTACACACACACACACACACACACACACACACACACACATACACACGTATAATCTGCAGAAAGATTTCCAGTAAAACTCCTAAGGGTAGGCACAGCTTAAGATCTTGGATAATTTAATGACAATGGCAGTGAGCTAGGGACAGCATGTACCTGTTGGAATTTACAGTTCCAAGTTTCCATTTTTCAGCTGTGGGCATTCTCAACACTTTCAGTTCATTCAGAAATACAGAATTTCCTTTCTCTCATTCTTAGAAACTCAAGGGTTTCTTTTAGTCTAGGTATCTTCAAAAGCAACAAAGTTTTCAACACTTTACTCCTTTCTTTTTTTCTGTTAATTTTAAGAATACCTATTATCTCTCTTTACTAGTTAAAGCTAATAAAATAATCTTTTAAATTCAGTAGATGTCATTTTTCAATAAATGTGATTTTAATGAATAATCCATAGAACAGAAGAATGTCAAGAACGATGAGTAGAAGAAAATTATGGGTAAAAGAGTGGGAAGAGGAGAAAGAACTATCCCTCCTTTATGTTGTTTTTTTAATACAAATATTATCAAATTTTATAGGTGTGTTCCTCTTTTCAAAATGTTGGAGAGAGTGAGGACTGAAAAGTGATTGCTGGAGAAAGCAGGTAAGACCTTCTGATACATCTGTAATGCATTATACCCAAAGGAAGGACACACAATTGCATATTGCCAAAATGTTTCAGCAGCTGCGTTAAAATGTTTCACAGCCAGTAGAATAAAATAGGACAACCATTAATTTCGTTTGTTTGCTTTTAAAAAATGTCAAAGTCCAGCTATTGCTTCATGATGGAGAAGTGAGGAATTAATGCCAATGGTGTTTTTTTCAACCATTTTCCATAAAAGATGATGTGAAACAGATCTGTGCTTTGTACTTCCCTGCGTAGTTCTGCCAAAATGGGGCAGCTGGGCCATAGCTAAACTGCCAAACCAGTGTTTTACTAGATATTAGTACTACATGGTACATGTGACAGAGCACAGTGGGAAGACCATTTGTTTGGAATCAGAACAACCAACTGTATGATCTTGAGCAGGTCACAAAACTTAGTTTCCATAGTTGTGATCGTTGAATAAGCAAATATAAATGGAAAATCTGTGATATGATCAAGAGACAGGATAGTGTGGAGGAAATAGTATCACATGATAGTGTGGAGGAAATAGTATCACATTCTGAGTCAGATCAACTCAGATCAGTCCCCATTCTCTACCTCTTATCTATCTCCATCACTGACTGTCTCACCTAATTTTATGAGAATGATAAAGTACCGAAGCATTCTGAGCAATATTTTTCTTATCTTTAAGGTGAGAGAATAATAATCTCCACTGTGCTGTGTTGCAAAAATGAAATAAAGGGACATGGAAAAGCACCTAGAAATGTGATAGGCATATAGCATCCTTTCTGTATGAATGTTTTTCTCACCTTAAAGGGAGAGATGTTAAACTTCCTGTGTAACAGTCTACTATTACTGCCGTAAGAAGTCACCACACATGTAGTGACTAACAACAACAACAACAACTCGAACGTATTGTCTTATGGTTTTGGAAGTCACAATTCTGAAATTGATATTACTGGGCTAAAATCATAGTGGTAGCCAGACTGTATTCTTTCTGGAGGCTCTGGGAGGAGAGTCCATTTCTTTGCATTTCCATCTTCAAGGGTTTCTCGTATTTCTTTTCTTATGGCCCCATTTCTCCATCTTGAAAGACAACAATATTGGGCCCAGAACTTCTTGCACTGCCATCTCTTGGACTTTCCTTCTTCTGCCTCTGTTTTCCAATTAAAAGGGCCTCCATGATTACATTGGTCCCACTGGGATAATAATCTCTCCATCTCAAGGACAAGTGATTGGCAACATTAATTCCATCCGTAACCTTAATTCTCCTTCACCATGGACCCCAATGAATTCACATATTTGGTGATTAGCAAGTACTTGTATATCTTTGGGGGCCATTATTCTGACTGCTACTTACTGGAAAGGACCAGAAGACTTCACAGGAAAAATAACTTTTGAGTTTCCCTAGGTAGGATCCTTTTTACAAGGTAGAGGAGGAAGGAAAGGACAGGCCAGCTGGTAGAAACAGTATGACGAGATCATGGGGACATAAAGGGTACCATAACACACTCTGGGGATGATTGAGGTCTGATACGACAGACCAGAGCACATGATACCTGGATCCACTGAAAAGAATACTGTTGACAGATGGACATTTAGGACATGATAAAAGATTTTCTTGTAGGGCAATAGATAATAAGGTATGAGTTAGAGAAAAAAATATGAGTCTTGGCAACAATGTTAGAAATGAATTAGAGTTGGAAGCACTTGGCAGAGTTTTCCACATCTGGAGTCTATTACAATAACCCAAGAAAAAAACAGAAGTGAAGTGGAGGAATTGGAAATGTATATGTATTGCAGAGATGGAATCGATATAATCCATACATTTTATTGGAAGCAAGAAATTGAGGAGAAGATGGAATCCAAGACAAAAATGATATTTTTTAGTTATATAACCGCAGACAATGTATGACGTAATTAGAGATAGAGGAGGTGGAACATATTTGGAAAGTGTGAGTAAAGAAAACTTCAAAAAAAAACAGAATGTGAATGGAACTTGAAAAAATCCAGATCCAGGTGGATATGATAATACCATAACTATAGTAAACAGGTGTCATTTTGAAAGTTTCTTTTTAATCATTTCATTCGGTATACGCTGCTATATTCTTTCGCTCAACGCCATCCTTGATGCTTCCGCCAGGAGGATCTGACCTCCATATCTGACCAGTTATTCCTCTGCTTAAATGCTTTTAATGGCTTTTCATAACTCATATGATTAAGTCCAAGCTTTTTAGCCTGACATAAAAGCTCCTTCTTCATGTTCTTTCAGAATCATGGAATTCCCTCCAATGAAACCAGTTGAGTCTTGTATAAAGAAGTGAGTGGCGTTAGAAGCATGGCCTTGCAGGCTTGATGTCCAAATTTCTGGCTTTCTCCGTGATTCTGGGATTTATAGATAAAATGAAAAACTCTTTGTCAGCTAAACAATTATATCACTGGGCTTCTTACAGCAACACTTCTATGTGACTGATTTTCAAGTCCTCTCATCCTTCTAAATGAACATGACCGAATGAATGTAAAACAAATCACCAGATTTACTTCCACAATGTGATGGTGTGAGATAAGTGGATAACAACATGTTTCCATGCCGTCCATGATCAGATTTAATATATTTATGCTGAAAAGTTGTCCTTTAAGCTGAATAGCAGCAACACTGAACAACCAAGTGATTCTCGTCTTCTCAATGCATTTGTGCATATATTGGTCAGGTTACTTTGGTTTGGTTTTAAAGAAAAGATGTGGCATTTGAACGGCCTAAAACAGAAAATTTCTAGAAATTTTTCTCCTTTTTATTTTTTTATGAAACATTGCTTATGGCCTGAAGACCTTGTAATGCATTTCCCACTTACAATAAAAAAGAGAGAGAGAGAGAGAGAGAAGGAAATTGAAGAGCTTCACCCTGATAAGATCACATCACCAGACAGGGCAGAAGAATGATAGTATCTGATATGTAATCTTATCCTTTTTGACAGTTATACGCAGTTTTGAAATGGAAGTACATAGAGATATTGAGCCAGTCTGATCAAAGATTTCAAAAATATTACTTGGTAGGCTATTTAAACCCCTTTCTTTCCTGATGTTACTTTAGAAACCTAGTTTAGTTTTAGACTTAAATGTATTTGGAAGACTAAAACAGTACAGGTCAAAAGCACTGGAAATGGTTTGTTAACCGTCTAACTTATGTTAATGCAAGCATTTAGGGAAAAGCTAATTAGCTAATTCCTATGCATTTTAAAATGCATAAGTGCATTATTAATTGATACAATAATTCTTCAGCATATTTTTCCTGGCTTGTACCTTGATTTGTATTTAGCATATTCATTGAATTGATCATTTAAGAATAATACACAGTAATGCACGGTTACAATGAAATCACAATTCCTGGTTATCAGGAGAATATGTTTGCCTCTTGTATTTAATTGTTTTAAATTATTGTATGTACAATAAACTTGTAAAACATACAAAACTCATTATCTCAAAAATAACTGAGAGAATATAGAAACGAAATATCTTTTCTTTATTATCCTCCCTAAGTTCAACCCCTCCAATACTGAAATAGTACTAACTTTGAAACTCCAGCATCTGATAGATGGTAAGAGTATAAATAGCTTGCTTGTTATTTTCTTTGCACCACATGAATTTATCTTGAGCCGATATTCACTTAAAACTCAGTGGAATCTTTGAAAAACATGAGTATACATTTGCAATATCCATTAATTAAAGAAAGGAATGCAGATGTATTGGCCAGAACAACTGTATTGAGAAGTGTCAGTGTTTGATCAAAGATTTACTTAGTAGGAGGCAGCAGCAGAATGAACTAACTTTCAATGTTGAAATTTAAAGAATAAATGCAGAACTCTTGTATTAGTTTCTGGGGGCTGCTGTAACAAAGTGCCACAGACTGCCTGGCTTAAACAACAGAAATTTATTGTCTCAGATCTCTAAGCCACAAATTCAAGTTCAAGGTGTTGGCAGAGTTGGGTCCTTCTGACACTGGGAGAGAGAATCTGGTCCAGGCGCTATCTCTGAGTTCCTGGCGGGTGCTGGCCATCCCTGGAGTTTCTTGTTTTGTAGAGGCATCACTCAAATCTTTGCCTCTGTCTCCACATAGCATTCTCTCTGTGTGGCTGTCTTTGTGTCCAAATTTCCTTTCATTTGGATTCAGAAATGCAAACCTCCAGTTATGAAATGAATAAGCCACATGGATATAATATACAGCGTAAGGAATATAGCCAATAATATTGTGCTAACTTTGCATGGGGACAGAGGGTTACTAGACTTATCATGGTGATTATTTCATATTGTATTCAAATGTCAAATAACTCTGTAGTACACCGACACTAACATAATCTTGTAGGTCAACTATATTTCAATAAAACATTTCCCCTTTTTATAAAGACAGTAGGCCCACCTTAATCACCCCATTTTAACTGATGATCAGCAAAGACCCCATTTCCAAATAAGCTCAAATTCTGAGGTACTGGGCTTAGGATTGCAGCATCTTTTAAGGGGACACAATACAACTCACAACAACTATCCTAAATTTTTTAGATAATTATATGAAGACGAATTCATATCTATAAAAACATTAGTATTCTTGTGGTATAAAGTAAGGATTTCTCTTCATGACCTTAAATAAATCTCACGTTGTTCCTGTCTTAGAAACTCTGTATATACACTCACGCCAAACTCTAATTCTATTGTGGATATTAAAGTAACTAATTTAGCTTCTAGAAGATCATAATCTCTGGGGGAATTTCTTTTTTTTTTAATAATAGTATTGCAGAGTTATTTTATTTTTAAAATTTTTATTTTATATTGGAGAATAGTTGATTAACAATGTTGTGTTAGTTTCAGGTGTACAGCCAAGTGATTCAGTTATACATATTCAAGTATCTATTCTTTTTCAAATTCTTTTCCCACTTAGGTTATTACAGAATATTGAGCAGCATTCCCAACATGGATAGACCTGGAGATTATCAGACTAGGTGAAATAAGTCAGACAGGGAAAGACAGATATCATAGGATATCACTTATATGTAGAATCTTAAAAAAAATGATACAAATGAACTTATTTACAAAAGAGGAATAGACTCACAGACATAGAAAACCAATATATGGTTACCAAAGGGGAAATGGGGGGGAGGGATAAATTAGGAGTTTGGTATTAACATATACACACTAGTATATATACACAGATAAAAAACAAGGATCTACTCTATAGCACAGGGAACCATACTCAATATTTTATAATAACCTATATGGGAAAAGAATCTGGAAAAACAGATATATATGTATGCATAACTGAATCACTTTACTGTACAACGGAAACTAACACAACATTGTAAATCAAGTAAACTTCAATTTAAAAAAAAGAATATATACATTACAAAATATCAAAACCAAGAATGAGAAGGTATTTATTGTTGTTTGGGGATATTGTTATGAATGGATGGGGGTGATGTTAAATATTATACTGGTAGAACCAGAAAAACTCAGTAGGTTGTTTACAAAAAACCTTGGCTCCTTGAGAGATCCCTGAGGGAAATACAATTGGTTTGAGAAGGTGAATCAAGGTAAGACAACATTACTATCAGATGAGATTCTACCCAAACCCCAAGAATACTATAGAATAAAAGAATACTTTAGAACACTATAGAAGGCAATGTCCATAGGCTGAAAGAGGTGAGGAATTCTTGTTTTTTATAACTAAAACAAAACAAGACCAAAAGAAACCAAACAATAAACAAACAAATAAACACAGGGACCTCTCGTTGCTTCCTCCAGGCATTTATTAAGGGCCCTGGTTTAAAAATTGGAGCTCTTAAGAGGGTTGATATATGAAAGTGTCTCTTCATATCACTTAACAGAGAGGATATTTACAGAGTTGAGTCCTGGCAGAACGTTGCTTTCTGAGATCTGAATGAAAGGTCCAAATTAGCATAACTTGGAAAGGGGGGACATAATGAAAATATCAAAACATTACTCCGCATGGCAATCTGACATGTTCATTCCATAGAAAGAAGCAGGAATTTAAGAAAACGTTTTGCTCCTTTAAAGAGGTGTAAATTATATTTCCTTGAAGACTTTAGACTTGTCCCAGCAAAGAGTTGTGTGTTTGTGTGCGCACTCGCGCGTTTCAATAACCGTATTGAACAAGAAAGGGTGTCAGTGGTTCACCCTGGAGAATAAGAAAGGAAGCTTCCTCTGGACAAAGCTGTGAGATTTGGAGCAGCAACTCCACAACCTGATGCAAGCTCCTCCTCCACCCTATGAAAAAATAAATAAAAACAATACACTTGCTGTTTGTCCATCAGTCAATGTGACTGTCCTACTGAAGGCTGAAGTTCCTCCACCGACTCACCAGGCACCGTGCAAAGAGGACACAGACTTGAGAAATGGAGAAGCCCAAGATGGAGCTGGGGGCAGATGAAGTCCTTTGAATAGAGGGTGTGTCTTCCCATTTTGATGGGTGGAAATTTCTTACGAGATTGTTAGAGGATAGTGTGGCCTTTGCACTGAGTAGTGACCTAAGTAAGGAGAGTTGGTCTTGGCAGACTGGTGTAATATACTCCACCCTATTTTTTTTTTAAAGAATCATCTTTTTTTTTTAAATTTATTTATTTTTGGCTGCTTTGGGTCTTTGTTGCTGCACGTGGACTTTCTCTAGTTGCGGCGAGCAGAGGCTACTCTTTGTTGCAGTGCACGGGCTTCTCATTGCGGTGGCTTCTCTTGTTGTGGAGCATGGGCTCTAGGGTGCGCAGGCTTCAGTAGTTGTGGCACATGGGCTCAGTAGTTGTGGCTCGCGAGCTCTAGAGAGCAGGCTCAGTAGTTGTGGCGCAGGGGCTTAGTTGCTCCGCGGCATGTGGGATCTTCCCAGACCAGGGCTCAAACCCTTGTCCCCCGCATTGTCAGGCGGATTCTTAACCACTGCGCCACCAGGGAAGTACCTCTACCCTATTTTAAAGGAACTTTTAAGATGATTTCTTCCTTGGATTCTAGAGACATCACATTTAAAATCTAGTTTTTGTAGAATGATTCTCCTCTCAGAGATTAATATGCTTCATCAATTTTTCTTCAAAAGTTACCAGACACAAAATCACCATGGAAACACTGAACATAGCTCAGTAGCTCCAACCACCTCACCATCCATACTTCTGGGCACCTTGGAGGCACCTAGTATGTTGCCTTTAGAGGGAAAGTCATTGTTGAGTTATTCCCTCCGAAATGTAGGCTCCATTTATAAGGGCAGCCTCCTCCAGGGTGATGAGCAAGCCAGAGCGATTTTTAGTGAAAGAGCTTAATAGGCACTTAGGGTTTTGAGAATTCAAAAATGGAATTTCCTAAACTTCTGACGTGACCCACTGAGGAGGAAAAAGGGGTCGTACTTCTAAGTCTCTAAGAAACAAACCCCTTGAACTATCAGGCACTCAATCCACATCATTGGCTTGGTCCCCTTGGAGATGTGGGGTGACCACTGGACCAGGGAACCAATGGACCAGAGATCCAATTTTCAAATCCCCAGAAAGTCTGTTCTAAGGAAGGCTTAAATCTGGAGGAATTAGGATGGAACCCATCCAGGAATCATGGCTGAAAGGGCAGAGGTAAGAGAACCACAATGTTGGTAAGGCTGATTCCAATCCAGCTGCATGTCCACTTGGGAGGAGAAGCTTGAGTAACCATTCCTCCATGCTCACATTTTTGAATCCATAACACACAGAGTTCTCAGAAGGTTAGGTGAAGGAGAGGGAACACTTCAGGATGAACATCCTTGATTTCTTTGCTAATAAGGCAAACATCGTCTCTGTGGACTAATAGGATAAATAAATAGTAAATACTTAGACAAATAGTAAATAGCCTTAAATGAATTAATATTTTACGTGAACTCAGAAGATATACCTGCATAAACCTACATAGAACCTCATACTCATCAAGATTTAATTAGGAATAATCCACAAAACAAATTCAGATCAGTAACATAAAAACAAATTTTGGAAGAAGTGAATGGGAAGAGTGAAATAGTTTCAATATAGCAGGGCACCATTCCCCCTCCCACCTCCCATTGCCCATCCTCTTTTTAAAGTACATCCTTAAAGAACAGGGTTTCCACTTATGCCATTGCCAGGACATTCTCAAGGCACATCTAGTTATAAAGATGTTAAGAAATACAAATGCAATTCCAGGTTGCTGTGTGTTCAAGTTATTATATAGAGATCTCTCACAATGCAGAAAGAGGGGCCTGAAAGGGAGGAAGCCAGCGATCTGTCCCTGGTCCATAAACTAAGACATGCATGTGAATGCGTCACCCAAAGAGAACCTTGAATGTGGTTGCCAAATGTTCTAACAATGTTATAACTCTCACTAATGGTGATGGTTTCCAGGAATAACTGGGTTGCACTGTGGTCTCTATCTTCAGAAGCTGCGATTTGTGTTATTTTGTTAGTTATCATCCATGTTAAACATAAACTGTGTTCAGTTTAACACAAAATAGTTAAAAAATTTTTGTTCTGTGAGGGGAATTGAGTATATTATGAAAGGCAGAGGACTGAACATACTGTGAAGGGAAAGATATTCCCTTTAGCAGGAGTTTTTGATACTGGGAGCTTCAACAAACATCCTTAAGAGGACTGTAATGGACAGCTTTCCAAGTGAAAACGGATACTGTTAAGAACGAGATTGCAAAGTGCAAAGCGTACACTGCAAAGACAGAGGGGAGAGATGGACAAGCCTACTTCATTTGCCATATTAAAGCATTAGAGACAAGAGTTATCCCTGGTAAATCTCTAGGGAGTAATTTGATCAACGCTCAGCTGTGACCTTTTCTATCTGAAATAGATGGTATGTTTGCTTTATGATTTCTTATAGTCTGTTAGTGATGAAGCCTCACACACAGGATATTCAGATATGATGAGACCTACTTGAAGTTGTTTCCTCAGCATCAAATATAATGCATATTTCATTATAAATGCATTCTTATCCACTAAAATGCCATTTTAAATGACGTATCAGCAAATGTTTTCAGGATAATTTTATTACAGTAGGAGGTGATTTATAGCAGTAAATGGTATAGGCTTAAATAGGTAGCACTGAAAAAATGGGACTTGTGAGGAATGCATGAAAATTTCTATACATTATTATTACTCAGGAAAAACACATTATTCGATTAGTAGCTTTCATATAATTTCAACAACATTAGTCAAATTTGCTTTTTAATAAGTCTAGGAATATAAAACAAGATTTACTGTACAAAAATCTCTGGGTAAAATATTCTCTCTATTTTTAGGAGTTTCGTTTCTCCCAGATATTTAAATAATTTTCACTTTACAATGCTATTTTGAGCAACCAAAAAAAAGAAAAATAACTTTTTAGAACTTTTCATTTTTCTCCACATATTCTGGGACTTTAATTTATGATACAATTGAAAATGCTTCAAACTAATGAAAGCTAGCTAAGCCATTTGTTTGTGGAACCAAAGAGCAGATAAACCATTTTGTTTGTTTGTTTTGTATACACAATTTGTTATTTAAGGGATATACGGACATAATCAAAATCTACACCAGAATGTCAAACATTGTACAAGCTTGTTTTCTAAGTAAATTTTCTTTTTTTTAAAATTGAAGTATTATTGACTTTTTCTATTAGTTTCAGATGTACAAAATAGTGATTCAATATTTTTATAGATTATGTACTATACAAAGTTATAAAATGTTGAGTAGATTCTCCGTGCTGTACCTCACATTCCTATGACTTATTTATTTTATAGCTGGTAGTTTATACCTCTTAATCCCCTTCACCTATTTTGCTCCTTCCCCCGCCCCCTCTGGTAACCACTAGTTCTCTGTATCTGTGAGTCTGTTTCTGTTTTGTTATATTTGTTCATTTGTTTTGTTTTTAGATTCCACATATAAGTGAAAACATACAAGATTTGTATTTCTGACTTATTTCACCAAGTGTAATACCCTCCAGGTTTATCCATGTTGTCACAAATGATAAGATTTCATTCTTTTTTATGGATGAGTAATATTCCATTGTACATGTATACCACATCTTATTTACCCATTCATCTGTAGATGGGCACTTGTAAATAATGCTGCTATGAACACTGGGGTGCATGGACCTTTTCAAATTAGTGTTTTTGTTTTCTTTGGATAAATACCCAGGAGTGGCATTGCTGGATTGTATGGTCATTCTATTCTTCTTTTTTTTGAGAAACTTCCCTACTGTTTTCCACAGTGGCTGCACCAATTTACATTCCCACTCACAGTGTAGGAGGGCTCCCTTTTCTGCACACCTTCCCTGACACTTGTTATTTCTTGTCATTTGACTACAGTCATTCTGACAGGTGTGACGTACTATCTTACTAAGGTTTTGGTTTGCATTTCAGTGATCAATAGCGATGTTGAGCATCTTTTCATGGGCCTATTGGCCATCTGTATGTCTTCTTTGGAAAAATGTCTATTCAGGTCCAATGCCCACATATATATATTTTTTTTTTGCGGTACGCGGGCCTCTCACTGTTGTGGCCTCTCCCGTTGCGGAGCACAGGCCCCGGACGCACAGGCTCAGCGGCCATGGCTCACGGGCCCAGCCGCTCCGCGGCATGTGGGATCTTCCCGGACCAGGGCACGAACCCGTGTCCCCTGCATCGGCAGGTGAACCCTCAACCACTGCGCCACCAGGGAAGCCCCTGTTTACTTTTTTTTGACATTGAGTTGTATGAGCTCTTTATATATATTTGGTATTAGCCCCTTATCAGACATATCATTTGCAAATATCTTCACCCATTCAGTAGGTTCTCTTTTCATTTTGTTGATGGTTTCCTTCTCTAACCAAAAGCTTTTTGGTTTGATTAGGTCCAACTCATTGATTTCTGCTTTTGTTTCCCTTGCCTGAAGAGGCAGATCCAAAAACATATTGCTAAGTCTCATATCACACAGTAACCTGCCTAGGCTTTCTTCTCAGAGCTTTATGGTTTCAGGAAATTGTCTTGAATATTCTCTCTGGTAAATCTAATTTCTCCAATCAGTGTATGTGTTTAAATTAAACTTTTATTTACTTTACACCTAAATGTATATGCCAAGCTTTGTGATATTACTCCATAGAAATTTGATTATGCTGGAAATGAATACACAGAAAATGAAAATCAATAAACAAATTAACAATAAAATCTGCTAGATATTAGTAGAAATTAATCTACATTGTGAGAAATCCTAAAGAATAAAATGTGAAATAATGTAAATTACGAATAGTGTTGTAATTATTAATAATCAACAAAAAGGAAAGGAAATGCAGTTGATATAGTGGAAAATCTTTTTTTCTAGTCTATGCTAGAAAAATAGCATTCATACTGGGTGCTTGTCCCCTTCATATTAATTTAGGGAAAGGCTCAGAGTTCATTGAAATCTCATATACCACCGATGGTAAAAGTGCCACTAAGTGGTATTGTTTGTTTGTTTGTTTTTTCTTTTCCTACAAGAATAATAGTTTTACTTTGTTCAAGGACCATTCAGATTTTAAAAAGACAGTGTTGGGCTTCCCTGGTTGTGCAGTGGTTAAGAATCCACCTGCCAATGCAGGGGACACGGGTTTGAGCCCTGGTCCGGGAACATCCCACATGCCACGGAGCAGCTAAACCCATGAGCCACAACTACTGAGCCCACGTGCCACAGCTACTGAAGCCCATGCGCCTAGAGCCCGTGCTCTGCAACAAGAGAAGCCACCGCAGTGAGAAGCCCGCTCACCGCAACGAAGAGGAGCCCCCGCTCGCCACAACTAAGGAAAGCCCACGCGCAGCAGTGAAGACCCAGTGTAGCCAAAAATAAATAAATAAAATAAAAATAAAATAAATTTATTTAAAAAAAGGATAGGGTTGATGCTGACACATCTACTAAATTGTAAATATTATTTGGAAAAGTGACAGAGTTTGTGACAGCAAATGGTTTTCAATGTAGATCAAACTGATCAAAATTCTACACTGATGAAAGATGCCTAATGGAAATAGAAAAATAATATTCTTGTTTTCAATGTTCTGAAGGACTGACAGGCCTGCCTATTGTGAAGACAAACATATGGGGGCTCATGCCTAAGCTATTTTTAGTTATATGTGATTTAGGAATCAGTGAAAAAGATAAATGATCTTTTGGACCCTAACCTGTTTCTAAATGAAATGGGTGTGGGTGTATTGACCAGCTTTTCATTATGTACTATATGCATTCCAGATTTCATTTTGATTACCTTTGGGAAGTAATAAGCACATTTCCTATGGACAAATTGTATCATTCAAGCAAGAAGCCATTATGCCCTAGTTCCCATTTCAAATATAGTCACTGATCCTGAACTGAAATAACAAGTCTCAAGATCAATAATGGACAAAGGAAACCACATTTTTTAATTAGAACCAGCAATTTCTAACAGTAAGATTTCATGGCCTCTATTGATTGGGAAGTACAACTTTTAATGGCTATTTAAATAGATATATCTGTATGTATATGTAGTTTTACTGATAAACAATCATTTCTCCCCCTACCCATAACTGCTTCTGGCTGCCCTCTGAGCTAAACTGTTTCTAATTTATTTTATTTTATTTTTTGGAAGTGCCGCATGGCATGTGGGATAGTTCCCCAGCCAGGGAGGGAACCCTTGCTCCCTGCAGTAGAAGCACAGAGCCTTAACCCCTGGACGCCACGGAAGTCCCTGAGTTAAACTGTTGGAGCATACGTGAACTGAAGGAAGTATTGTTCTGTCTGGAAAAATAATATGTTAAAGAGATTTTAATGGGAGAGTATGCCAGGGTAACTTAGTTGCATTTAACAATATTCTGCATAATTTTTTACTTAATATGTTAGTATTTCAGCAAACTTACAAATAATCGTACTTAAAATAATTCAAGATGTGGGAAGAGATCGTTGGGGGTGAGAAGGGGCTGAGAGAGGGTGCAGGTGGGTTCAGGGGTCCATAGGGAAAGAGGGGCATAGGGGCTGAGATGAGACGGCCAGAAGAGCCTTAGAGCTCAGGGTCCAGCAGGGTATATCTGGGGGAGAGGGGAGTCAGCTAGAGTTCAAGGAGGAGAAAATAAACTGTTGAGTTGAAAGATGAAGCTGAGACAGAGGAGCCAGAATAATTCCTTCAGGAAAAAAGCAGACTCAGATGTAGGGAGGGGGTTAGGAATCCCAGATTGGGGGGGGCAATAGACACATTCAGGTGGGAGGGTGAGGGAGTCTCCAGGAGCCCTCTCTACGTTCTAAGACTCTGGAGAAAGGACGGTGGAAGTGGAAGGGGGTGGAAGCTGAGGTGAAGGAAGAAAGAAGCTGAGAAGAAAGTTGCTGGAAGGGTTTGGATCAGACATCAGAAAACTGGCTTTTCTGCCAAGGGGTCTAGGCTGTCTGGATTTCCAGGGGGCCCCAGGGAAGCATCCTGCCTTCTATGTGGTCACCTTTACCTGGGTCATGCCTAGGGCTAATACTTCGGCAGGTAAAGACCCAGGATTCATGGTGTGGTGCTGTCTGGACCGCCTTTCCCAAGGCCTTGCTGAGCCAGTTGGAGGTCTCTGGAGATTGAGCTCGCAGCCCCTGCACTACGTACCTGCTTTCTTAACCTCCGACCGGCAACAGCAGAGACTACAGAAACTTAAGGAAGAGGGTTAAAGCAGTGCCCAGAATCTCAAGATCGTGAGTAGAGCCTAATAGCTCTCAGTCTGTCCCAGTAGAGTCCCTCTACCTTGTAGTTCTATCAGGAACCAGGTTGGGACAAGCCAATGATCTTTGGACACTTCCTACTCCTTTCAGGAAGCAGGAAAAGAGGAATTAAGAGTCAGGTGGAACTGGCTGTTGCTTAAGGATTGTGACTGGGTTATTGTAGGGGCTTTCTCTTCACAAGGTGGCCTGAAAAATGAACTGGAGTATCCTTTCCTCTCCTATTGTCCAGGGGAATGTGGATGGCTGGACACAGAATCTGGAGACTTCAGATAACGTGGAGATGTTTCAACCTTCAGATCAGTGAGACCTGGCAAGGGGACTGCTGATCTCCTCTCCCTGGGAAACTGACCATCCTTGTCCTTGTGATTCCTCAAGTTTCGCTGGGCTGATTCCTTCATCCCACTTAAAATCTCAGCCCTTTCCAATTCTGCCAAGAATGGGTCCCACCTTGGGTCTCAGACATTCCCCTGGTCCAATCCCTCACCCACGAAAATGTCTCAGAGAGGCAGCTGGACAACCAGGGGAACAGAATGTTTCTGACAATGGGCAGGAGAAAGATTGGGAAGCCAAGAGGGGATCCATTGTCATTTTTTCCTGGGGCTTTCTTGCCAGTGACCCTTCTTCACTGAAATAGATTCTTCACCCTTAGTTTCCTAGTTTGTTCATGTTTTTATAAGCAATTATTGATGCCTACAATGCATAAATAATAAGCAGTGGGCTAGACACTAGGGATGGGAAATAACAAAACTGAGTAAGAGAGATTCTTACACTAAGGAATTGAAAAGCCTAAGGGAAGAGATAGATGGACCAACAGCTGACTGTAATAAGCATAGGGTAAGGCAAGATAAGACGTGCAAACTAGGATTATGGACTGCATGCTGTGGGAGTGGGGGCACATTCTGACAGAACGCATGTCTTTGGAGCTGGCCATGCTACTTGTTGATGTGTTGCCTGTAAATATTCTTTACAAAAACTCAAATGAAAACCTCTATATCTCTTTCTGAAGCACAAACATCAGTTTTATTATTTATTTATTAATATTTTATATGTAATAATATGAAAAATCTATTTAGGGTAATAAATTGCAGGAATAAAAACGCTGTAATTGAAAATCTAAAAACAAATTACTTTTTAGAAACTGTATATCGATAAAGGTAGAATAGGTATATCTTCGTTTTCAGTATCAATGTCAAGAAGAACTGCAAAGTTATGAGAGAGCTAGCTTTCTCCATCTGTCCAAGTTGCCATGTAATTATTTGGATAAACATATACATGGAAATTGTAGCACAATACCCATATCATAGCAGACAGGACATACTTCCTTAGTTCTGAGAATATCTGTGTTTATTTTATTTAGCTTTATATATCTACTAGAAGCAGTGTGCAAAATGGGTATGAACAAGAGCATTGGAGTAAGGCTTACATGGGGTTGATACCCAGCTTTTCTACTTTTTTTCATTCAATAAATGTTTACTGAGCACCTACTATGACATAGGAACTCTCCGAGGTGCTAGAAAATCTGTCATGAAGGAAACAGACTAATTCCTTGTTCTCAGAATATTTACAATTTCATGGGGAAAAGAAAGAATAAAATACATTAGTTTTTAATATAGTTCCAGATAGTAAAACATATTATTAAGGGAAAGAATAAGAGTAAAGAGATAGAAAATGATGGTGTATGTTCTGCTTTCAGTAGGATACTCAGGACTGATTTAAAGGGCCTTAAAAGAACAAAATGAAGACTTGAATGAAATGACGCATTCATCAGGGAGAACAGTGTTATAGATAGAGGGCTTGCACATAGCAAGGTCCCGAGGTCAATGTGTGCTTGCCGTGTCCGTAGTACAAGGAAACCAGTGTAGCTCAGGGGGTTGGAAGAGAAGAGAGGGCAGGGATAAGAGAGGTAGTAAAGATCTGTACTTTTAAATCTTTATAGGTTAGAATAAGGGTTGGTGCTTTATTCTTAGGGTACTATGAAGCCATGGGAGTGTTCAAGTAGGGTAATAACAAAGTCTGGTTTATTTTAAAAGACCCCTGTGGATGTCTTGTAGGAACAGGATATTTGTAAGTAATGGGAAGAGTTGCAGGGCTCTTCTGATCCATGCAAGAGATTATGGTGGTTGGGACCTAAGTGGTAGCTGTGGGAATGATGAGCAGGAAGTTGATCTGGGATATATTTTGAGGATAGAGTTTATAAGGCTTGGATTCAATTTTGTTTATTAAAAAAAAAAATAAGAGTCATGGTGGGCTCCACATCTTTTGGCCGAAGCAGCTGAGTGAATGATGTTGCCTTTTACTGGTATTGACAAGTTTACTAACTAAATGTGTGACTTTTAACCTCAGTAAAACTTGTTTTCCTCACTTGAAAGAAATAGAAGCAAAGATATGTACTTCACAGGGTTTGTCAATATTAACTCAAATGACACATTCAAGACGCTAATTATAGAGCCTGGCACATCGCAAGCATCGAATGCAGGGTAGGTACACTTAAGCTGAGTGATCATTATACAGCACCACACTGTCATCCTTAAGTTGGCCGTCAGCATTTTTAGATTTTGTTTTGTTTTGATTTTTTTTTTTGCCTCTTTGATAGATGCTCTGCATCTTTCCTATCACCGTAAGAAGGACACACGCTCTATGCTCACAGATGAATTAAGGGATATTTTCAGAACTGAATTTCTACAAACACAAATACTGTATGTAATAAGGTACTCTGGAAGCAAGTTTGAATGTCAAACTAGCAGAAAACAGACTTAACAATCTCCTCTTTAAAACTCCAGGTTCACTTTGCAGTTACTACTACTGCTAACTAACTTTTGTTTTACATTTTGTGTTTTATTTTTTTATTATTATTATTTTTTTTTGCGGTACGCGGGCCTCTCACTGTTGTGGCCTCTCCCGTTGCGGAGCACAGGCTCCGAATGCACAGGCCCAGCGACCACAGCTCACGGGCCCAGCCACTCCACGGCATGTGGGATCTTCCCAGACCGGGGCACGGAACTGTGTCCCCTGCATCGGCAGGCGGACCCTCAACCACTGCACCACCAGGGAAGCCCTACATTTTGCATTTTAAAAATGCTTTAAAGTATAATTCTCAAAGTATTACTATCAGAGGCATTTCATTATAATAACAATAAGCAAATAAAAAAACAATAACAGCAACAACTGAGGCTGAGAGAACTAAAGTACGCACAGGCTTAAAATCTTTGGGAGACTAAAGTACCGTTGGTTTTACAGCTAATATGTGGAAATGTTGGCTTAAAACATCTCCTCGCTACAATTGCTGTGCTCTCTCCACTGTCTGTTCACTCCTCAAGGAATGACATAACTGTTATTGATCTACAGTAATAAAGAAGATGTCAGAAAATGGGATATCTGGCTTCCCTAGATTTGAAGTTATTTTGGGATACAGTTCCTCCCCAAGATAATTTGGTCACCCCAAATGTAAAGAATGAGGAAAGCAAAATCTCCCTTCATCATTGCCATCGTTTTTGTTTTAACCTGGCATTTTCTTTTCTGTCCTACACATAGATTCCTTCTTCCTGTGTACTCAGGTACCTCTCACTTTTTGCCCGTTTCTTGGATAAACAAATAGATGGCTATAGGAAACTATTCTTAGCATCAAGATATATATGAAGTCATAAGTCATTTGTATCCGAATCACCTTTATATATGACAGTTTCTATATTTTAAATGATTTAATCATTTAAATGAAATTGTTGGACATTTTTTCATGTGTCAGGTACCACACTGGTTATTCAAAATAAGTTTAATGGGACAAGATAAATGACCACAATGTACCATTATAACTGTAGATGTTGGTGCTTATGTTAAAATATGAAATAAGCCCACTCCTTGCCCTCAAAGAGCCCCTAGTTTATCATAGATGATATTCTCCTCCTCAGCAGAGAAGAGCATCTTTGTCTAAATTCTAGCCAATTTTTGAGCTTCATCAGGAAGCCTTGGCCGTATCAGAAGGCATTGATATTCAAGCACCTCACATCTTCCCCTTAATCTTGTCTAGATTCATATGGCTCGCCAGATGTCCTAGAAATGCCCAAAGGGAAGAGGCTGGGTTTCCACCATCTGTAAATGGTCCTTTGTAATTTTGCAACAATGCCATCTCCCCTTTCCCTACACCCATATCAAAAGCCAAACACAACAGCTGGATGTTCAATTATTCAGGCTTCATAAGTACTCTTTAATTATCACTGTATACCATCTTTTAACCCAATAAACACAAAATTACGCTGTGTAGTTATAGTTATAACTGCACTAAGTATGGGAAATATTTGCATTATTTATTTTTTCTTTGGAACTTTTAAATATACATTTATGAATAATTTAAAGATCTATATTTTTATATTTAACTTGGAACTCATATTTATTAACTTATATATTTAATTCATAGTTATTTTTATAATGTGAAATGAAATATCTTTAATTTGACTGTCTTTTGTGTGATTAAGTTCTTAGATATAGGGAATATCAGAGAATGCTGAAGGGGATCTACAAGAACCATAGATTGTCTGGCTACATTCATCTAAAATGAGTATAACTTATGTGCTAACAACTTCTGTGGGCTTTTATTCTTTTTTAAAGAATAAAAAGTAACACTAGGGCTTCCCTGGTGGTGCAGTGATTGAGAGTCCGCCTGCCGATGCAGGGGACACGAATTCGTGCCCTGGTCCGGGAAGATCCCACATGCCGCGGAGCGGCTAGGCCTGTGAGCCATAGCCGCTGAGCCTGCGCGTCCAGAGCCTGTGCTCTGCAATGGGAGAGGCCACAACAGTGAGAGGCCCGTGTACCGTAAAAAAAACAAAAAACAAACAAACAAAAAAAAGTAACTCTGCCATGACAATCACCATGACACTTAATATCCCCAAGTTGCAAATAAAAATCACCTTCATAAAGAAAAACATTTGGTAAAATAAATCATATGCTATTATTTCAAGTATAACAAAGAAAGTATTACTTGAAAATAATATTTTAGATATTAAAAATGACTTATTTAAGCAAAAATTTTATCTTCCTTAACATTATTTTCAAGGAAAAAATATTAATGAACTGTATCAGAACTACACCACTGCAAATATTTCTTTCACTAATTACTATAAAAAAAATCTCTTCATGAATTAACTTTTTCAGTATAACTTTGCATGGTTTGTCCAGTAGTTCTACTGTCTGAATTAGAACTACTCATGAAGAGACTTGAATATGGTTTCACCAAAAAAATAATAATAATAATAATAATGATTGGCTAGCAATTAGAGACAATTTTTCTACTGTGGCTCTTTTTTTTTTTCTTTTATACCTATGCCTGTACTATGCAATGGTTAAGTTGTATTCTTAGCATTTCTTTACTCTCCTAAATGCTGTTTCTTATTGAATGAGGTTATCAAATTTCTGTCTCATGATACTTTTATTCACCTTACATCAACACGTGGTAAGAAGAGTATTTATCTCCTGTTGGTCAGTCTTATAAAAGGCAAGAGCAAATTCTAAAAACATTTATTAGTATCTTAATATATTTACTTCAAAATCATTTTTAATAAAATATTAAAATAAGTTTATCTTAAAATTTAAGAAAATGAAATAAGCACTCAGAATAGAGTACGTCTACACTTTGCTCAAATCTCAAATTAGACCCTGGCAAATATCAGAATAGACGGTGTAGGAGGCTGAAAAATGGCCCCCAAAGACATCAGGTCCTAATGCTTGACATCTGTAAATGTTACCTTACAGGGAAAGTGTGTTTGCAGATATGATTAAGTTAAGGGTCTAGAATTGAGGGGCTTCCCTGGTGGTGCAGTGGTTGAGAATCTGCCTGCTAATGCAGGGGACACGGGTTCGAGCCCTGGTCTTGGAGGATCCCACATGCCGCGGAGCAACTGGGCCCGTGCGCCACAACTACTGAGCCTGTGCGTCCGGAGCCTGTTCTCTGCAACAAGAGAGGCCGCCATGGTGAGAGGCCCGCACACTGTGATGAAGAGTGGCCCCCGCTTGCCACAACTAGAGAAAGCCCTCGCCCAGAAACGAAGACCCAATACTGCCATAAATAAATAAATAAAGCAAATTGTTAACAAGTAAAACTAAACACTATTATTTTAAAAAAAAAAATAGGATCTAGAATTGAGAGTATCCTGGATTATCTAGGTGCACCCTAAATGTAGTCACATGCATCTTTGTAAGAGGGCTGCAGAGGATATTTGACAGACACAGAGGAAGAGGCAGTGTGAAGATAGAGCAGAGACATTCACAGATGCTGACCTTGAAGGCTGGAGAGATTCAGCCACAAGCCAGGGAATGCTGGCAGCCGCCAGAAGCTGGAAGAGACAAGGAGCAGAGCCTCCAGGGGGGGCTTAAGTCCGTCACATTGATTTGGGTCCAGCAATATAGATTTTGGACTCCTGGACTCCAGAATTTTGGGAGAATAAATTTCTGTTGGTTTAAGCCACCAACTTCATAGTAATTTGTTATGGAAGCCACAGGAACCTGGCACAGCTGAGAATGTTAGACAGTATTGGTGTATTACTGGATTAATTCTAAGATAGCAGCATTCCAAGACATTTATTTACTTCTGTGGACCCAAAAATATTTTCTCTCCTATGTGGCACATCTTTTTCCCCTGGTATTGCTTTATCTTTGCTTACCTCTCCATTCCTGCCCTTGCAGAGGTCTATTCTGACATAAGCAGAAGCCAGCAGTGTAGTTTGGGAAGACCTCACTTCAACTACATCTCTTGTCCTCTGGGGTTTCTTTGTCTGCAGGAGTTTCTCAGTCATTCTGACCCTCATTCAAATCTAGAGTTTTGCGCCCTGGCTGGGACATCTCTTGACCAATAAATGCCCTACTCTTTCACGTCTTGGGTGAAAAATTCTAAGTACAATGTTTCTTGGAGGGTCCCCATGGGTCTGAGACCCAGGTACCTATAGCAGGAGTCTGCTCAATAGCAGATCCTGCAATCAGCTGTTCCTCTTTCTCTGTTTTCCTTTTTTGGTCTGCCACTCCTGTTGCTTGAGAATATTTTTTAAAATAACAGATCCACACACAATCCCTAGACTTAGCTCTGCACCTGGATGGAACCAAACAAGACAGTCGGTGTGATGAGTGGCTCTAGATGAAGACTGGAAGATGCAGTATTTCCACAACTGGAATTGGAATTAGTACTCACTGAGCCGATGGCCATATGGACCCCCTGTTCGTGGTAACAGGGACAGAGATCCCAGTTGGTAAGCAGAAACACCACAATGATAGGGTTCTTGCCACTGATGGCTGGTGATGGGGCAATGTGGGAGTTGAACAATTGGCTTAGGCATTAAGGAGGCAATGGTAAGTGTAAGGACAGTAGAGTGAACTGACTTTTTTTAATGGCTTTGAAACTTTGAAAATAGAAAATGGCATGCTCAATTGAGCCATAAATTCAAAACTCTTCATGGATACCTCTATGGCATCATTCAAAAGGACCCTTACCTCCTGGAACTACATGGCAGATGGCGCTGAAAATCAGACCCCAAATTGAATTGTAAGTATTGCAGAGTTATACATAGACTAATGCAGCACTTAATAGGTCTCCTTTGCTAAATCAAAGTCCCTGATAGGGTAACACTGGGCCCATGAGACCTGCAATGGGGACACTTCTCGGATGGACAAGTCTAAGAATCTTCAGTTTTCTCTAATCGTCACCTCCATCCGCCAGGCTGGGAGAAGTAGCTTCCTTTCTGTTGTGGAAGAGAATACCTGCTCCTCAAGTGGTGACCAAGTAAAGACATGTTCTCAGACAGAGGTCTCAGAGGTGATCTCGTTCTCCAAACTCTGTCCCATCTTCCCTCATTGCCTCTCAACAAAGCGTTGGCAAACTTTTTCTGTAATCAGCAAAAGAGTGACTGGTTTTTGCTTTGAGGGCCAAGAGGCAAAATTGAGATCATTATGTGCGTATTTATGTAACCTTTTAGAAATGTCAAATCCACTTTTAGGCCACAGGCCATACGAAAACAGGCAGCAGGTGGGATTCAGATCCTGGGCCATAGTTTGCTGACTGCTGACCTCAACTTATTTGCTTTCAAACTTTAGAATCCATCACAGTCACATAGAGGACTTGATAAGATCATTTCTAGGGCTCAAAGGCAGAGTTTTTGACTCAGTGGTTCTTGGGTAGGTAAAGCATTTGCGTTTCTAATAAGTTCCCAGATTTTGCCGACACTGCTGAGTGGAAAATCACTGCTGTAGACGGTAAGATTAAATGTTAGTCTGTGCAAGGAAACACAGCCCTAGTTCTGAGAGGGAAAATCATACTCAGCCTGCTGGATAAAGCTAGTATGAACCTACAGGAACTGGGGTGACATGTTTCAGAGGGGCTCTTGGGGCTGTGGAACTAGAGAGGGCAGAACATAAAATTGGAAGGATGAGAATGTGTTGATATGGGAACACCTGGAATCAATTTACTGACTCAGGCTTTAATACCCTGGCCAGGAACCTGGAGCAGATCCTGATAAGCTGTTTATACTGTTTCTTGAAGCTGGAACATGACCGTGACCTATGGAAAATGGGGTAGGGATGTTGGAAACATTTTGGCACATTATTAAGGAAGGACTCTGGAGGCAAGTAGGGAGATATTAGTTTTGATCTATTATGTGAGATAAGAGAACCCCCCCCATTTAATTATGTCCCCTAAAGGCCCAGTGATCACTCATTTTACTCTGACAATATAGAACTTACTGGTAGGGAAGCCAGCCACAGCATTGAGCCCTGGCCAAAGACCATTTAAATTGAGTCCAAGGAGACCACAGATGCACGCTGTAGTCAATTCCCCTGACCCCTACGTGCATAATTGTGACGCGTACTCTTAGCAGTAGATTGGGGAGCTGCACTTTGAGAACTAATGCACACCCTATTGGCTCTCTGACCTGTGAAGTAACTTAATATGGTAGGTGGACCACATGGAAATTCCTGAAGCTTCCTGTCCCTAGCCAAGAGACCAAAGCAGAACACTGCATCTCAGGAGAAGCTGCAGAGATTAGTACAACATCAAAGACTTAAAGTGCATAGGAGTGTGATCCCCAGCTGTTCAACAACCTGTTCTGTACATGCAAAATCTCAGTGGGTCCTGTAGAGGGTAAAGGACCCAAGTAAACCCAAGTACTGCCCCAATTACAGCTCCTGTGCTGGATACAGTATCCACACAAATGTTGGCACTTGGTTAGCTCCTAATGAACGGGCAAAAGCATGATATTTATCCTGATCATTAAAAACTGTCATTCATTTCAGTCTTGTCCTACATCTAAGCATAGTCAGTATGTGGAGTCTCTCCTATCTTTTCATGAGACAGACTAGCCATCCTCTGAGAGACAGGTCCTGTCAATGAGCCACCATGTACTTAGAAAAGTATTTGGCATTGTAGAATCCAGGAAAATGCTGTGGGAAGAGTAACATCTAGGAGGAAAATCCCATGCATTGGGATTGGGAATATTCATTCACATGCATGCTGATTCCCCTCACACCAACACTAACACTCAATTTCAAGGGAACGTCATTCATCTCCTGAATTACTGCAGCATCATTCAAATTATTGTCCCTCATCCAACCTTATGGCCAAGCCATTTCCTTCCAGTTATCTTCTCAAAGGCAAACTGGAGAGTGTCACCCACTTGCTTACATCCCACAATGGCTCAGTCACTGTTACATAAAGATTGCACTTTTTAACACGTCTTAGAATGTTCCTTAAGTCTAAATGCTGACAAGATGTATTTCATCCTCCTCCGTCTATTCCAGGCACACTGACTTTGTTTGTGCTTCTTGTTCTTTCCTTGTCTCTCTTTTAGGGTTTTAAATATGGTTTCTTCTCTCAGGTACACTCCTGTCTCCAAAATATGTTTGGTTAATTCCAGCTTATCTTTCAGATTTTAACTATACTGTTACATTCCCCAGAGAAAAATCTCCCTTGCCTTTCTGATGAGGCAAAAAATTCATATTTATTGGTGTGATTATTTGGTCCCCTGTAACAGGGTCCATATATCTTCATGCTCACCTTTGTTTCATCTGTTCCTAATAGGGTGTCTAATTATACACATTTATTCAATAAATAAAGCAAAAAGGGGGAAATGGAAGGAAGAAGAAATTGAGACAACTCTTTACAAGGGAGATAAGAAAGTCTACCAAAAGATGTCATCTTCATTATTAAGAGAGAAATGGTAACCTGGAAAAAAATTCAACAGGATGAAATAATAATAAGAAAAATAGGGCTTCCCTGGTGGCGCAGTGATTGAGAGTCCGCCTGTCGATGCAGGGGACACGGGTTCGTGCCCTGGTCCAGGAAGATCCCACATGTCGCAGAGCGGCTTGGCCCGTGAGCCATGGCTGCTGGGCCTGCGCGTCCGGAGCCTGTGCTCCACAACGGGAGAGGCCACAACAGTGAGAGGCCCGCATACCGCAAAAAAAAAAAGAAGAAGAAGAAGAAGAAAAACAAACAAGAAAGCTATTGGCTATTTCTACTTATTAGTAAGAATGCAAAGTCCTAAACAAAACTCTAGCATATAGAATAATTCTGGATATCACTTTAAAAATTAAAACTGTTATTATACATCTTTTATTCCAACTAATAAACACATGGTTTTATAAAAGATAACTATTAATATAAATTTTTACATTAAGGGGTCAAGGGAGAGTTATGTAGATACATTAATTTAGGAGATACGAAAAAGATGATTTCCAATTCTGAAGAAAATCTTTCTTAGCTACAAATAGATTTTCTTTCTCATATTAAAGAAAAGGTCTCTATTGCAAATAAATGGTAGGTGACATCTGAGTTAATATGAATTTCTTTTAAGGTCTGAGGTCTACTACAGTTTATAGTATGTTCCTGAAGTCCATATTAACAATATAAGAACAAAAACTACAACAACAAGTAAAAACAAAATCAACCTTGCAATTAAACATCTAAAAAATTGTTATTTCCAGATAACATGATTGGCAAATAGAAACAAATAAATGAAGAGATGCAAGGAAAATGAGTAATCTATTAGGATAAAGGGATTTTGATATGAACTGGGTATCATTCAAATAACAGGATTTGAAAAGACAAACACACATAAATATTAATTATGATTATATCTGTATAGTTTTAATCCAGGAAATTAATATATATTTATTGCAGCTTTTGGATTTTCATATTGCTTATATAATCAGAAAGAGTAGTGGTTATATAAGTTTTTCAAAGAATGGGAAATTGCATTATTTAGAGCTTTAACGACTTAATATATAGAGTGCCTACTGGGCTTTATTCTTGTCAAACTCTAAATCACTTTCTGGTTATAAGTTAGACGCTAATGTACATAAATTAACTCTACAAGTCACTTGGGCATCATTTAGAGCAATGCTCTATTCTGGAAAGTGTAGGAAACTTCACAATAAGCTTGGACTTATACAAATGGAGGCTGTACATTTTTAGTGATTTTTTTGTTTGTTTGGTTGGTTTTTTTAGTAAGTGTATAAGAACACACAAGGTCAAAAGTTTGTGGTCCTTCCCATATTTTAACTTTGAAAGTCGGTGTTTTATTCTGCCCTGTTTCTATTTGTCCAAATAACTCCAGGTCTCTTCCTATTTAATTGTTTTCAGAAGGGTTTTTTTTTTGTTGTTGTTGTTTTTCAGATTTTAAAATATTATCATTGATGAGAAATTTTACTTTGGGGGGGATGAATTTGATTTTTGAAATTAGGCAAGTGCCCTTCAAAGCAGGTATGATGTTTAAGTCTGTGATTAAAGGATCCTAGTGATGCTTTGGTGACATATCATAGGACATATAATATAATGGCAATAATTTTACTTGGAAGCAAGGGACCTGGTTGTAACACCCATGTCGACGGTTGGAAATTTTGGAGAAGTCCCTTAAAATGTTTGAATCTCTGTTTTATCACCTTAAACTGTAGTAATATTATATAACTTCCTCACAGAGTTTGTGGTCAGAAACTGATACATTAAGTTAGTAACCTTGTTTTTATTGTAAACAGGGTCTTTGTAAATACCTTGGGTAGCAGGGGGCATTTTTGACATTCATAGCTTCTGAGCTGACAAATTAAGATCACATGAACTATATGTTTTCTAAAAATATTTAATTAAAGTATAAATAAAAGTTTAATTTAGATATCCATGGTTTCTAAAATACAAACATCCAACTGCAATATGTACTTTCATCCAACTTTCAATATGTACTTTAATGCATGTTTTATACAGAGAATATCCTTTTTTCTGCATTTTCTATAAGTGGTGGAACTCCATTTTTCCTTACTTAATATATCTTGGGTCTAAGTAGCCATGATTTATGGATAAACTACTTTCCATAAGCAGAGATATGAGATTTATAACCATTCTGTCAGGAAAAATAAACACTTTCTTAATATATATTTATGTGTATGAAACGTTCTACATGTAGTTATTGGGGGGAGGTATCAGAATTGTGCAGCAATGATGATAAATTAGGGTTTACTAGATTCAGTCTGAATAAAACTTTACTTCTGGGGAGATAACTATGAACAGCATTAATTTCCTTCTTTTTTGTTTTTGATTGTGGTTTTCCTCAAACATTATTTAGGTTTGAAAATCTATCTCAGTAGAATGATTTCTCCTCTGTTCTATATGTAACGTTGACTCTGGTTCTTGGGAGATGTGAAAAGATCTGTTTGACACAGCATTTTGTGAAGAAATTTCTGGTTACGTCCTCTTACATAGACTCCGTACTTACTTCAGATCATAAAGTATGGCCAAGTTTAGTTCAGTATGTCATGTAGATTGTCAACATCAGAATGCTACAACCCATTGTTTCAAAACAAATGTGTATCTATATGTATACACACACACACACACACACACACACACACACACACATACGTAAGTATATAATCTGGCCAAAAAGAGCCTGTTATCTGGTATTGGTTCATAAGTTTAAAATATTTGTCCTAATATTTTTTATTCTGATCTTACATTAAAAACACAAGCTGTGTATCTTGTAAATATACAAAAATGTCAGATAAGTTTCACATGGCCTGGTTCTCAAGGTAAGTCTCATAAAGTGCTTTTGCAAAAGGTGAAAATCCATTCGTAGCTCACTTGAGTGATTTTAAGATTAACACTTTTAAATACCACTTAAATGAGAGGCCATGTTTTCTTGCAGACTTCCTACATGTAAGCTTATGTTTTGTATATGCACTGGCCCTTCTTTCTCAGTATCCTTTGCTCTTTCCTCATTTCCTAGATTCTAAATATTTGGGAGCCACAGAGAATAACCTTGGTCTTCCTTTGTTCTTTATACATTCACTCTCTTGGTAAGCTCATACCATCCTAAGATTTTATTCTGAGAAGCCCCAAATTTATATAATTTATATTACTAGCCTCTCCTCTCCATGGGAGCAAATCCCAGGGCCTACTGTACAGCTCCACATATGCATATCTAATAGATAGCTCAAATTCCTGTGTCAGAACTGAGCTCCTGACTTCCCTCCGTAAGCCTTCATTCAAGGACACCACTCAAATATCAATGCCTGCTTGTGAATTAGAAACATTCTTTGGTTAGATGCAGACTAAAATTTGGGTTCATGTAGACCAAAGTGCATATTGCATTACCATATGGGGAAAAAAAAGTAATAAGAAACTCTGGCAAAAATAATCAGGGGCAAAATGCATGGTTTGGAGAGAATGGGATCTATATTTTATTCACCACTCACTGCCATGGCAGGAAAAATACCGTACAAATCACAGTCTGTAAACCATGGCTTCCTGTCTCCTTAAACCCTTCTCTCTCAGTAAATGGTGATTTCTTTGTTCTCATACTCAGGCTGCAAACTGGCTTTTTTTTTTTTTAAATAAGGGCTTTATTTATTTATTTGCTTATTTATTTATTGGCCACGCCTCATGGCATGTGGGGTCTTAGTTCCACGACCAGAGATTGAACCCTTGCCCCTTGCATTGGAAGTGTGGAATCTTAACCACTGGACCGCCAGGGAAGTCCCCAAACTGACTTCTTTATTTCACTTCAGTCATCCAGTCCATCAAAATATACTCTTGGCTTTGTCTCTGATGACTCTATATGTCCAGAGTCTGACCACTTCTCACACCGTGGTCCTGGTCACCTTCATTTCTTACCTTAATTAGCACAGTAGCCTCTTGCTTCTCTGAAACTTAATTTCAACACAGGAATAAAGGCAGATATTTTAAAATAATCCATTGGCTTCTCATGTCACTCAGCAAAAATACTTTTGTTGCCTACAAAGCCAACACAATCTGCCCCATTCCCATCCCTTTCTCTCTCTTCCTCACAGCGTTTTTCTCACAGTAGCAATCACATTGGCCCCGTTGCTCCTCTTAAGCTGGCCAGGGTCTTTGGACTTGCCCTTCCCTCACCTGGAGTGCTTAGCCCCTCCGTTATCCACATGGCTTGTGAATCAGATACTTCTAATTTTTGCCCCAGTATCTCACTACCACCTTATTTAAATTTCATTTTCTCCCCTAGGTGATCCCAGTGCCCTTTCCCTCCTTTATTTATCCACATTGCATGTATAACCATTGAACCTAATCACTTCTAAGTGATTTCCCGGCCACATGATCTAAAATAAAATTCCAGACTCCTCTAACAGTACCCACTCTCCTTCCTACTGTTTTTCTCCTTAATACTTATCATTATTCCAACTTGTTCTACAATTTTCTTTTATTATTATTTAGAAGTGTATCTTTGATCTTATTAAGTGGAATTACATATTCCTCTGTCTTCTTGGTGTTTCTCTGTATGGACGCATAGACCATTATTCTATTATTATTATTCTGTTTTCATTATTTTTTAGGATACTATCACGAAAAATTCTCAGACAAATAACTTTGCACCGATAGGAATATTTTTGTGGGATAGATTTTATTTCAAAGTAGAATTGCCAGATGATAGTCTATATACATGTGAAAAAACAGCAGATATTACTCATGCTTTTTTCCAAGAATCACTGCTATATCATATTCCTTGCTGTTGCATATGAGAATGCCAAATTCCCTACATCCTCAACAATATCTTACAGTATGGCTACATAAATTTTTGCCAATCTGAATGAGAACTGTGCTAACTTGTTTTAATATATTTCCGATGTTTAGCAGCCATTTTCACTACTTCTTTGAGATTTAAATACTTATATAATTTGTCCATATTCTATTTGTTTAGTTGCATTTTTTCTCAATGATTCTGAGTGTCTTTTGATATATGTTATGTATAAACTATTTGTTATTTGTGTCACAAATACTTTTCCTGGACTGGTATTTCTATTAAGCTAAGTTTATGCTGTCTTTTGCTGCACAGTTTTTTTTTATTTTAATAATTCTTTCTAGTTTAATATTTTCATTTATGTATTATGGGTTTTGTATAATGATTACAAATTTTAACCTGAAATTTGAAAAGTAACTCTCATATGGATAGAAATAAAGTATACATTATTTAGCTGAAATTCACAGTGTGCAAGATTAACAAAGTTATATACCCTTACTTTTTCCTTATGAAGGACCAGTGTTCACAGTTCCATTTTAAGAATTCATCCATCAGTTCCTTCATATATGAAATATTATATTTCTCATTTAATAAAATTCCTTACATACCTGGATTTGCTTTTGAACGTTGTCCTTCTCTTGTAAGGTATTTCACCAATAATTATTCTCTGATGACCATGGTTTTATACGATACTCCTATGAATTCTAGCGCACCTCCTCTTCCTCAATAATGTTGTGCGTTCTAAAAATTCCTTTGCTTCTTTGCACCTTTCTCTTCTCGATACCCTTCCCAAAGGCAATAATCGTGGTTATTCTTTGTACAAAGACTGATTTAACTTCACCCGTAATGAAATTTACAAAGAAGCAAAGCACATTGAATTTACTGCCTTTTCAATGAGTTCGACCAGCTCTCCTCCTTTTAAAGTACTTATATAAAGTATATAATAATTGTTCTCTTACTGTATTTGTGTGTCTTATAGTGTAAAACAATGACCCTTACTTAAAAGCAAATCAATTCCTTTCTTTATAAAAAAAAACCCAACCATTATATATGAAAGAGACTTTCAGCTTCCCCAAAGTAAAGTTTCTGTTAATTTAGAAAAACAACAATTTTCTGCCTCTTCATTTTAGTCAGATCACAAGAGAAAACATGTGCCAACAATGCACAAAATCATTATTTCTTCACAACACACTTTTTCTTTAATTCTTCTCATGTGTTTAGAAGAACGTAAATAAAACCATACGTATTAAATTCAAACTTTTTTCTGAGTCTCATTTCTCCTTGACGTTGAGAATTCACAATGGCAATGCCTGCTTTTTATACTGCTGTGGCCCCTGTGTTCTATTTGGAGACCTAGTTTGTCTTCCTTCTACCTCCTAAATTGGCAGCCAGTCCCAGGACCTCAAGCTCCCTAAATAAGAACATTCTACAGGTTTTTTTCCCACAGCCGTCTATCTTTCTGTATTGGCATGGTTTCCACTCCCCTTTTTGCTAGATGATCTGTATCAAGGCCATTCTTCCAAAGTTGAGTTCTTGTTTAGAGATCCATGCTCCGATTTCTCAAAGCAATATTTAATTCCCTGCTAACCACCTACTTGCTTTCAAGGGTCCTCAGTTTCTGTTGATATTGTCATAGTTATCTTGGTCACCTCTGCTTAATATTTATGGTTTCATCTCTATTTCCCTCATACTAACCATAAGAATCCAAACAGCGACCACGATTGATTCTCCCTTCAAAAGGGCTTTTCCAGCTTTCCCTTCTTTTCCATTGCAGTCATTTTCACCATATTCTAGACTGCTATCACTGTGCCATAATGTTGCAGTACCCTTATGCTAGCTTCCTGAATTCACAAATACAATTGCTAAATTCACTTCCAAGAATTCTCGTGCCACTTCCCTTCTAAGGGAAAATAGTAGCTCCTCAATAAATATTTGTTGACTGCCTGGCTGAACTTTCACTGACTCCCCGTTACCAATATCATGCAGATAAATTGCTACAAGATGGCAATTAAGATTTCTGTATTATGTCACAATTTGTATATGTGTCACATTATAATTTTATCCTTCCTGAAATCTCTGTTTCCAGATATGAGCTCTGGTTTTCTGACCACCCTGGGATGCATCCATAACTATGTCTCTGCATCTGTAACTTATCACGTATGCAAAAACAACTTCCAGTGTTTTCATTAAAATGCTGTATATTCATCAAGTAGAAATACAAAACTGATTTCCCAGGAAAATTCCCTAATTTTTCAAGTTCTCCATGACTTGTTCTTTGTTTACAATGTCTGTGTTGTGTAACTCATTTCTCACTTACCTGCTGCTATATATTATGGTTATCTGTGTCTATACGTTATCTTTCCAATTAGACTAAACATAAAATGTCTGAGATACAGCTTTACTTTTTGGTCTTTCTCAGCTTGGTGCACGGTGTTTTTTTTTAAACGTTAACTGGCATGGAAAGAACATTAGGGAGGAAGTTTGCACTGAATCTTAAAATAATATATTTTCGTAATTGTCACCATACACATTTCTAGCCACATAATCTAACTCCTTGAATCCACATATTCTACTCCTCATACTTGCTATTGCTTTTCTTTCTTTTTAAAAAATATTTATTCATTTGCCTATTTATTTTTGGCTGCATTGGGTCTTCATTGCTACGCACGGGCTTTCTCTAGTTGCGGCGAGCAGGGGCTACTCTTCGTTGCGGTGCGCGGGCTTCTCATTGCGGTGGCTTCTCTTGTTGCGGAGCACGGGCCCTAGGCGCGCGAGACCAGTAGTCATGGCTCGTGGGCTTAGTTGCTCACCTAAATACAGTAAAGTTTATAAATAGTAAGTGTAAAGTCAACGAAGTTTCTTCCTATAATTATCACCAGATCAAAGAAAAGAAGATAATCATCAACCGCTATCTTATCCTTTCCCACCTGCGATTTTGGCTCCCTAAATTATCATTATATTCACATCTAACACTCTAAGTTAGGTTAGCTTTGACATACATATATATATATATATATATATATATATATATATATATATAGTTGTTGTTTTGTTTCTTTCAATTAAGATTCAGCCTCTGAGATTTCTTCATTTTGGTGTTCATTCCTTCATTTCATTGTCCATTTTAATTGCTATTGTTGTATAAATAGACCACATAATTATCCATATTTCTTTGTTCATGGACATTTGGGGTTCTCAGGTTTAGCAGTTATTAATGTTGCTGCCATGAGCATTAGTATTTTTGTGTGTGTGTGTGGTACGCGGGCCTCTCACTGCTGTGGCCTCTCCCGTTGCGGAGCACAGGCTCCGGACGTGCAGGCTCAGCAGCCATGGCTCATGGGCCCAGCCGCTCCGCGGCATGTGGGATCTTCCCGGACCGGGACACGAACCCGTGTCCCCTGCATCGGCAGGCGGACTCCCAACCACTGTGCCACCAGGGAAGCCCCTGCCTCTCTTCTTCTCTCCTCCATGAACACCCCTTAATACCTAAGTAGTTTGAAAATGTACCCAGTGAATGAGGAGGTGGTGATGCACATGGGAGAGGAAGCTGGGTACAGCTCCTTCCCCGCAGGCAGCTAGCCAGCCCACGGCCAGTTGGAGCTGGAGAAGTGCAGTAGAAAGAAATTAAAAATTTGACTATTTCATGGGAACAAACATTCTAAGAACAAATTTGAGATTTTTGTGAAAGTTTCTTAAAGTAACCAAAGGAATTTTGCCAAATAAGAGTTATGCGAAAAGCTATGAGACTGAGTTTTCATCCAGGGACATAGGAATAAATTTCCACAAGGTAAATTTTCAAAGTACAATAAGAGGCCCAATAAAATCACTTTGTGATAGCTTCCCATGACTCAAATGTGTGCAAAATACTGGTTGCAATACACCATGGGTAGCAGTATACATGGTAACAGAAACATGTAAAATAGAATATTAGAACTAAGAATGCTTTGGATGTTAAGGATTATACAGAAACTTGTAGACTTGGAGAGACAGAAAAGGGGAGAAATAAATGACTGGTTTTTTTGGTAGACTCAGGGAGGCTAGTCTAACTGGATAGATGGCTTTGTGTTATAGGGCAGTGACATATAGCACTTTTTAACTGCTAAGATAAGAACTTTAATTTCACAGGTAATTGAAAGTCTGTACATGTTTTTGAAAAGTAAATCACTGTTATTCAATCTGTGATGAATCTGAAAATCTCTAATGTACATTAGATAGATAAATAGATAGATAGGTATACATCAGTGTTCTATCATGTATCTGATATTACCCTACTATTAAGGCAACCAACCATTTTACATATTTTAAGATACCTTCATTTTTTTCTTTTCTTAAAAAGGAAGCATTCTAAAATGTACAAAATTCTAAAACTTTAGAACTTATTTACCTAGAGACTTTCTTCTGGATAGATAGATAGATAGATAGATAGTAGAAAAATGAGAGAAAAATGAGGATGGCATTAGGACAAAGTAGTTACAGTCAATAAGAAAATCATGGGGCTTCCCTGGTGGCGCAGTGGTTGAGAGTCCGCCTGCCGATACAGGGGACACGGGTTCGTGCCCCGGTCTGGGAAGATCCCACATGCCGCGGAGCGGCTGGGTCCATGAGCCATGGCTGCTGGGCCTGCGTGTCCGGAGCCTGTGCTCCGCAACGGGAGAGGCCATAACAGTGAGAGGCCCGCGTACCGCAAAAAAAAAAAAAAAAAAAATCATGAAATTGGTGATTCAAGGTGTGATCCTATGACACACAACTTGTGAGCAGCTTGTCACATTTTATCCTGTTGCTATAATACTGTTGTGTATGGAAGAAGTATCATCGCTCTAAGCTATGTGCTTGTTCCTCCTTGGCTTCTCCCTTTTTGACCACTCCTACCCACCCCATGTTTCTTACTGTGGCAACGGAAGTTCTCAAGAAACACGGGCATTACCTCCCTCTCACCTCCCACTGCCTGTGAGTCACTAGTTTTTCTTGATTTCTCCATGATTAAGACCAACTATTTTGAAGGCATTCACAGTTCTTTATGAATGAGCCTGATTTCCTTTCCAATCTCATCTCTTGCCATTTTCCTTCTCTATATATTCTTGTCAAAGGGTTACAGCAAAACCACAATGATTTAGGGTAAAATAGGGCATGGATGATACCAAGACATTGTTAAAAAAAATAAATATTTGGAGATGGATTCCTTGTGATTACTTTCAACAGGGACGTGAAAGCTTATATTCTTATCAAGAGTTGATGAGAAACAGCGTGTGAATAATGAATGTTCATTGCCTGTTCTGGAGGAGTAGAGAGTCTCTTAGATCTTGGTGCTGAATCATAGCAAGTGAGTTTCCAAACCCTGCTTTAGTAAAAACAGCCTTTCCCATTAACTTCTGAGATCTTCTCGGAACAGAGTGGTGAATTGCTCCTCCAATCTCATACATCTGCCCCGATCCTCTTCTCTGTTATGTGTGAATTAAGAGTAAGGATATTAGACAATGATGGTCAAAGAGTCTAGACTTTGGATTAATTAACACACAGAATTAATTTTCTGCTTTACACCTACTATCTGTGTTACCTTTGGAAACATTGCAGATTTAGTCTCTCAAAACCTCTAAATTCTCATCTGGAAAATTGGATTGCTATTTGTGTTTTAAAAGAAAATATAACTAAACAAGCAAAACACTTAGAAATTAAAGTGTGGAGACCGCAGCTCTAAATTTTGAGGACTTTAGCTTTATAGATATGACTTTCCTTTCACTTTTGAAACCAACAGTGCCTAAGAGGCTATGTTCAAGTTTAGTGATCTTAGATTTATTTTCCTCCAATTCATGGAGGATCCAACTTCTCCATGAATATAAACTGTTCTTTAATATGAGTACTATCACTAGAACTATCATTGTTTCCATTCCATTTTTTAAATAAATTTGTTCACTTAATTTTTAGACTTGAAAATTTAAAAAAAAAAAAGGACATAATGCACGGAAAAAGTACTCAAAAAATGCTACTGTCTCTTAAAAAATAAAAACAACAAAAACACATACACGGGGACTTCCCTGGTGGCTCAGTTGTTGGAGATCTGCCTGCCAATGCAGGAGTCACGGGTTCCATCCCTGGTCCCTGTGGATCCCACATGCCGCGGAGCAACTAAACCCGTGCACCACAACTACTGAGCCTGCGCTCTAGAGCCCATGAGCTGCAACTGCTGAAGCCTGCACACCTAGAGCCCGTGCTCCACAACAGAAGACACCACTGTGAGAAGCCCCTGCACCACAATGAAGAGTGGCCCCCGCTTGGCACAGCTAGGGGGAGCCCGCAAGCAGCAGCGAAGACCCAATGCAGCCAAAAAAAAAAAAAACACACAAAAAATTCCATCAAAATACACACATTTTATTTAATGTTATCAACCTCTTTACCTATGCAAAATCTTGTTAATACTTGCAATTATTCAGTAAATAACTTGCAATTATTCAGTAAATAAACTTCTATGTTCTTGTTTCTTGTAGTGGCTGTCACATTTGCCTCACACGTCTATGCTGTATTTTATTCACATAACCAGAAAAGCAGGCCCCTTTCTACATTATTTTAACTGCTCTATAAATATAATTTTAATGGATGCAAAAACACTCTTCACCAAAGTTGATATCCTGATGTAGTTAACAATCATTTAACAATATTTTCTAAAAACTCAGCATTATAAATAATATTGGGGGAATGTCTCCATGCTTACAGGTTTTTATGATGCTGTCAGATTTTTTTTTAACTGTTTGCTCAAAATAGATTTACCTAGTGAAAGAATATGAAGATTTTATGCTTTTTATAATTATTGTCATATGTAACATTGGTCATTATGATCTGTATTTAGCATACCATTGTATCCAGAGAGATTATCTATAAATTTTTCTTCAATCATTTATTTAGACCACATTTTAAAGGTATTATTAGGTACCAAACAGCATTATAGATGTTGATGATACACTTATGAACAAGATAGAAAAGATATCCTTTTCTGGGAGTTGCAGTTTCAGTAGAGAAAGGAAGCATATTATAAATCAAGTAGGAAGAATGAAAATGAAAGGTCGGCAGGAAGGAAAGAAGGAAGGAAGGAAGGGAGGGAAGGAGGGAGGGGGGAAGAGTGGAGAAAACATGAAACAAGAAGCAAAAGGAAATTTAAAAAGAGTTCTAACAATGAAAAAGTCTCTACAGACAATTGTAATGTATGCAACATTTATTTGGCCTAATTAGGGGCTAAAGAATAAAAAATTTTAATGACAAAATTAGTGAATTGAACACCAACTTTCAAATAAAGGCAGGGATATGTGCCTGTCCAAAGTGTTAGGAAATAATAATTCAAAGTTCAGAATTCTCATAGAAAAAATAAGCAAGTGAAATATCAATCAATTATAGGAAATTCAAAACTGACATGTGACCAAAATTCACTCTGAATGACATCAGGGCGATTCCTCATTTCTACATTTTGAGGATAATCTGCTTAATGTAAGCAGTAAAGAATGAGGACTTTTATGAAATCTCTTACCTTATAACATCTCCAGGAATATGAGGCACTGAAACCTACCATTTTGTCAGTGCAGATGGAGATGCTAACATGGGTATCAACTCATGAGAGCATTATTCAGGAAAATATAATCATGTTGACTTTTCATTGATGTTTGAAAGGAAGAAGTCTGATTAGATCATTACATTTATTTCCCACAGGCCAGAGCAAGAGAAGCATTTAGAGAAGGTCACCTGGCCTCATATTTTTCTGAGGGAGGTTCTTGGCTACTCCTCACTGGAATGACTGAAAATGTCCCAAATATGGGAAGATGTTTGTTATCTTCTTCACAAGTGATCACAGAGCATATATGATGATTCAAAGGGACTTCCAAATGCAAGTAACTCAATTAAGGAAGACACAATTCCAAGAAAGATAATATGGTTGCAATCAATAAGTTAGTTACTAAAAATACTCATTTTTCTGTACCAGTGTTTTGAAAGTGCTAAAAAGTAACTTCATTCTTTTCATTTACATGGCAACCAATTAGGATTGTGTTAAAGATATTACTTTTTAAGCTGAATATTTTACCTTTGAATTTTTTCCCCTTTATTGCAATTGCTAATTTTTCAATTGCCCGGAAGTTTCCCAATTTGAGGCTGAGTATAGCATTATAGTTGAGCAGTTGTCTGCATAACAATATTTTTGAAAATTAATTAGTCCTTGAGATAATGATCCTTTTTTCTCCTTGGGATTCTCACTTGCTGAGAATAGTGTGAACTATTTTTTTCCAAATTGAGTGGTGGCTTTTACAGAACAATGAGAGGGATGGTTCAGTGTGGGTGTCTTTTGTTTTAAAGTGCTGTCTTGCTTAATAGGTTCATATTTACAGCAGTGTGAAAAAATATCTGGTTTAGATTGGTCAGTGGGTCTCATAAAAGAATATATATTTATTCATCTGTTCTTCAGGTTCTAATATTGAGGACTAATTTATTATTTTTTTTCCCTCCCAAGTGTGTGGGTAGCTGCAAGGAGTGACTTTGCCCTCCTTTTTTTTTTTTTTAACATCTTTATTGGGGTATAATTGCTTTACAGTGGTGTGTTAGTTTCTGCTTTATAACAAAGTGAATCAGTTATACACATACATATGTTCCCATATCTCTTCCCTCTTGTGTCTCTCTCCCTTTTAAATTGGTCTTTTTCTACTAGGCTACCTGGAAGAAACCTCCTACCCCAGAGATTTGGAATTAACTGATCGGGGGTGATGTTTGGTGTGGCGCTTTGTGAAGCTCTCTAGATCAGACCCACCACTCACATTTGTCAGCCAGGGAAGCCCACGTGCACATGTCCAAATACTCTAAAGATCTGCACTAAGTTATCAAACTCTCAATATGAGATGCCCTATCATCCTACCTTGACACATAAGTCCTTGTTAGGATGCAAAGGGCTGGTTACCCAAGTTGAATTTGAGGACTCCTGGGAGTTATAACAGGAACATGACTTCATGGAATGAGTCAGACTGCCTCATCCAGAGATCTTCCCTTGCCCTTTCTCTTCCCACCTGCAGCTCTGTCCTGCACTATGACACATCTGTGTAGACACCCCTGGGACTAGGGGTGTGAACAGAAGACATGACAGTCTGCTCTTGAGAGGATGGATGTAGGACAGAGCCTCTGTGGGTTGGGAAGTGAACTTGGACATTTTTGTCAGGAATTCTGAAGTCCTGGGTATCTGAAGCACAGGGTAGAAGGGGAGGGATACAGGCTTTGCGTGGGTGTGTCCCTAAAGAGAAGAAGGGCTACCTGAGGGGAATCGGAGCAGGTCTCCATTATAAGCCCTGGTGGCACCAGTGAGTGGCCAGGATGGAGAACTAAGGCTCTACTCTTCTACGCTGAGGTTGTGTAGTGCTTCAGGTCTTAAAAAACCAATGACTTGGGAATGGGATTGTACGACTTAGGAATGGCATCTCTAGACTTAGTGAAGGATTAATTCTTAGCCTTCCACAGCATATTTTATGATAGGATTATCTGAAATTAACCTTAGGCATATCATTATATACACATAATTCTTTTTTTTTTTTCCTTAAAAAGGGCTTCAGGGCTTCCCTGGTGGCGCAGTGGTTGAGAGTCTGCCTGCCGATGCAGGGGACGCAGGGTCGTGCCCCGGTCCGGGAGGATCCCACATGCCGCGGAGCAGCTGGGTCCATGAGCCATGGCCGCTGAGCCTGCGCGTCCGGAGCCTGTGCTCCGCAGAGGGAGAGGCCACAGCAGTGACAGGCCCACGTACCGCAAAAAAAAAAAAAAAAAAAAAAAAAAGGCTTCAAATGCTTGGCTTTTTATTTTTTATTTATTTATTTATTTATTTATGGCTGTGTTGGGTCTTCATTTCTGTACGAGGGCCTTCTCTAGTTGTGGCAAGCGGGGGCCACTCTTCATCGCGGTGCGTGGGCCTCTCACTATCATGGCCTCTCTTGTTGCAGAGCACAGGCTCCAGACGCGCAGGCTCAGTAGTTGTGGCTCACGGGCCTAGTTGCTCCACGGCATGCAGGATCTTCCCAGACCAGGGCTCGAACCAGTGTCCCCTGCATTGGGAGGCAGATTCTCAACCACTGCGCCACCAGGGAAGCCCTGTATACATATAATTCTAAACCACAAATTAACCCTGATTTTTTGTGGATGTGTGTGTATGTGCACAGGCAGGTCTCTGTTTCTGTCGTCTAGTCACTCTGTGCCCACATCTTATAGTTTTCTCTATCTCATTCTCTCTCCCTTGGTTGTTTCTTGTTCTTTCTCTATTATGTGCTGTGTTTCTTACTCCATCACTCTTGCATTGTGCTTCATTCTCTCTCTTTAGAAACACACAGCCTCACTCACATGCACCCAAACACACATGTACACATAGGCACCACGTAGACTGAAACAATGGGTACAGATATGAGATTATAGATATGACTTTTTCAAGAGTGTCCAGAGATCGCCAGGTATAAACATACTTAGCATCCAAATCAGGAAGCTCCTTCCAGCTGCACAAAACTCTTATAAGAAACTTTTATTCACTTTCCACCTATTTCTCTGGCCTGGGAGAAAGTAAGTACCGTCTACAGGAAATGTCACCATTTTAACTAAGAAAATATGCTAAGTCCAATTAAATAAATACACAGCTGTTATTCCTTTGGGTAGACAGATAGCATATGTCATTTTCTTACTGAGGAGAGGAGGGGTCATTATTGAGTGCAGTGTAGGGGCAATTAATTGATAAAGTGATGATGTCAGTGGCCCAGTGTGAAAGGACAAAGGACTCTGGCATTTCCTTAAATAACTGGATAATTCTAGCAGACTTTCTAAAACAGATTAAATTATTTGACTCAGAAGCACCTCTCTTTAGTTTTCATAGAGATTACTGTAGCCACATTAAACAGAATGCTATAGGCCGTTGATTTACTATCAACTTCCTGTTTTAATTTAAAAGCAGATCTCTAGGTTCTCTTGCTTTACTGCCTTCTTCTTAGATGTTTATGTTTTTCAAAATGAAGCCACGATGTCGAAGTTTGAAAAAATACACGTGGTATATGCCACTTCCTATCGTTTATTTTCCCATTTCAGTAACTGTGTAAACATTTATAAGGTTCTGCTTTTTTTGGAGGGGACATGGGTTGCCCTACACAGCATCATTTAAAGAAAACTAACCTATTAATCCACAAACATAATCATCGGCTTGGACCTAACCAGCAATGTCGAAATTTGTTTGGTTTTCTTCAAATAGATTAATTCCAAGAGTATAAATTTTTTTTATTTAATTTAGTCTTGTAATTTTCTCACTTATATGTTAATTCCCAACCAAGCCTAAATCAACCAAACCTAGGTTCTTTATACTTAATTAATTTGGTAAATGAATTAATTGTGACTCTTATTGCCACTGTAAAGTAACTAAAATTGAGTTTTCTTTTCAAATTATCACATGTAAATCTATTTTATCTATAGTCATATAGTTTATACATCTGTGTATATAAAAACACAATGTAGAAAAATATTTTTCCTGACTTTATTATTTGATGCCTTTAAAATTTGAGAAATGACATCTATCATTTTTGCAATATACTGCTAAACCATATTATGGAAAAATTTGTAACTGTGAACTGGTGAATTTTAACATAATTTTCCAAAGAACCACACTTGTTATTTCTGAAATATTATGATTAAATTTGCTTTAATGAACAACCTTCTGAAAAAAATTGAGGAATAGATGTCCTTAAGAAGAATATGTGACTAAAAGAAGAAAGTTTCTACGTCTTAAACCCCAAGTGTTTAACAAAAACAATTACACCTCTGTGATTGTACAAAAATATATAATTTTTTATAATAATTCAGCTTTAAAAATTTTTTTGTCTTAGCAATAGTCTTTAACAAAATTTGATGGTTCCATTACTTTCCTGTATTTAAATTCCAAGAGCTTCAAAAGGAGGATAAGATCTCAAATGAGAGAGCAGCTTAAACTCCACATTCACAAAAGGGAATTACAAGGTCAATTCCAGAACTTCCTTTTCAATTCAAATGAAGCTGCAGACTCTGTTTTCATTTTTGGAAACTTTTAAACAACGGGGTATTATTTCCCATATTTCATTCATGAAATGGATGATTTAAAATTGTTTTCATGGTTAATGTCTCTGCACCTTGATTTGCCACAGAAAATACGAGTCTGTAGATTTCCTGTACAACTTACTCTGAAAGCCAAAAAAATTCTTGAATAAATGCTTTCAAAGCTAAGGCAGCTGCTTGTCAATTAAATGAGGCTTTTTATTGGCTCTCTGGTCTTTTCTCAGCACAGATTTTCTTCATTAAAGCTTTCCCCCCTTTTTCCTGTTTCTGAACATGCTTTTGTTAAAAGAGTAGCAATAAGCGCGAGCTATTACACAAGCAGGATTCATATTCCTCTAAATATTCAACCTTTTGAGCAATAAGAAATGGGCTGAGAAAAATTGAGGTTCAATTCCATATCATTTAATTCTTAACTGGGATGTTCCAAGTACGGGTTCTGTCTGTAAAAGATATGATATATGGCATATCCTATAAAGAACATACAGATGTGTAAAATGTTGGAGTGTCTGCATGACATCACAATACTTGTGTATTGCTATCAAATGTTTCCAACCTTCCAACTGCTTATGAGGAAAGAGCTCAACTGTCTAAGGAAACAAAAGTGTCTTTTTTTCTCCTACGTTTTCCTCTTTATGAGGACAAGAAGGCAGTGAAGGTGACCAATGTGGTTTCAGATATCACAAACTTGACAAATGCATACCAATGAAAATTATTCAACTAACATGTAACTTTCAATCTTCAACAAGTGCATTTATATTCATAATAAGACAGCATCTACTAGGAGGATTACGTGAATAGAGTCACCAGAACTTACACAGGAACACACAGCAGTGTGGTTTCCTTTTTGTTTACCTGTTAATTCCAGCTGGTTGGTTCCATAGACTAAGATGGGGGAAGGGGGAAGGAGGAAGATTGTTGTCAAGAATTATACTACTCCTTAGGATGAAAGGAAATGGATGCATTCAGAAGTGACGCTTGGAAATGCCATTGACTAGCACCATAAATTATAAACCTCATGGAACAGTTTTACTCACTGGTACCTTTATAATTTTTCTCTCACTTTTTTATTTTCAATGAGATTTTTGTATATATGTACCTATATATATACATACATATAACCCCTTTTCATGTGCAGCTCTAAACAACCTTTAGTTAAAGGTTTTTGGGTTTTTTATTTTTTGAAACCTGGGGAAACAATCCATTCAAACTCTCCTTTTCCTCCATTCCTTCCACCTTTAAAACTCTCCCAATGAAGAATGAATCTTCTTTGCATGAAGTTATTCTAGTGTAAAATTATTCTTGCTGAAGGAGAATCAGAGGAGGCGCTGAGATAAATCAGCAAGTGATCACTCTGTGTGTTATTCCAGGACACTCTCCCCATAAACTTGCCCACCAATACCTAAGGCTTTGCACAGAAACCACCAGATGTTGTAACAGAGATACAGGTGAGCACAGCTGTGCAGGTAGGGATTCAAGTAGAGACATTTCAAAACACTGTGCCTGAAACACTGAGGCTTAATCGAGGTGTTTGCTTTTGGAAGAAGTTCATGGAAGCACTCTTTCATAAAGCTATCTTCGTGTTGGGTGTGTATGTAACTGCCCACTTATTAAGAGAGAAAGAAAACTCAGGGTCTTGTATGGCAAAGGAAACATTCACAGAAGAAACATGTTACAAACTGAGGAATATCATGGTAGTCCTTAAGGCATAACTAGATGCTGTGCATGCTATATCCAGTGAGTCATAAAACCAAATAGAGGGAAAATAACTTTCTTTTCTCATTTTTTTTTTCTGCTTTTGCTTCTGTTCTAACTATTCCAGTGCTTTAAAAAGGCCAACGTTGCCTGAGTTAACGGGATAAACAACATTGCTTAGTTAGTGCAAGCATGTATTTGTTGTGAAGATTCTTATTGATTATTACATAATACATGCTACAAAACTGATTTACACTTCACTCGTACTGTGTTCCAGCGGTGGTCAGGTAAATGCCAATAAATGTTTCCATGACTCTGAATTGTTTTATAGATTTAGATTTGTTAGATTTGCCAGCAAGCAAATTGTTATATAAAAGGGCTATGCAAAGCTACCAAAAATCATAGTTATTTTATATCTGCAAATAAATCTAAAGTTTTTGCTTAATCAACATTATTAGGTGTAATGTGGAGACTCATCTTAGTCAAAGAGGCAGTTGCAATCATGTAACACCCTATTTAGTATTAAAGTTAATTATTTTAAAGTATCAGTGTATTCTTTTAGAAGTACATAAAGCCAGTTAACAAGATACTTTTTTTTAAATTTTGCTTTTTGGTCCACTTTTCAAATTTTATCATTGTTAGTTAATACTAGAGGACAATCGTTATATAAACACACAAATAGACATACATGGATACATATGAATGTATATATCTAAATGAGCTTTTGAAAAGCATATCTTACATGTTTTTGTAAATATATTTCTTATAAAAAATTAAGAAATTGTCTCAGAAGATCTGATTTGGGGGGACTTTTCCTGAAAACTGGTAAAACTTTGGGTATTTTTTTGCAAACACCAATAGGGTATGAAAATCTGGACTTATTAAGAGAAGTCCTTTCACTTATTTAGCCCCCCCAGAATCTTATTACTTTAGTTCCTTCTAAAAGGATGTCTAAGTGCCACAGTACCATGAGAATATCGGGTCTTCAAAACATGCTAAAATATTTTCCTGCCCAAGCTGTAGTTCAGTATGTCAAAGTCACAGCACGTGTTCCTGTGGGATGAATGGCACAGTGGAGAGGAATTCCCAGAGCATCACTGCAATCATCTGGGTGTGACTCTCTTCTCTGTATTTCCCTGGTAGATGTACAGACTAGGTACACAGGCTGAGCTGGAGGTGTGGCTGTGAAGCTATGGCCCACTGCTTTCCTTCCCAGGCTTCTGTCCTTGAACACGCTCCAGGATGGGAATACAATTCTTATTCTCCAAGGCAACATGCAGGACGTCCGTCCATAGAGTCTTTGTCGATGTATCACTGTTGGAGCATCTTCTGAGGAGTGAGGCCCAGCTGTGCCACTTGACAGAAGCTGAGGGTGTAGGAACTGCCTGGCAACAGCAGGGAACCTGTTCCCTGTCTGGCAGCACAACGTTGTCCTCAGGATAGATTGTAATACCCGTCTTAGAAGCCCAGCCTCCAACTCGGATAGGGTCTAAACGGAGTATTCCAATTTGGGTATTTTTTCTTTTCCCTATACTTCTAGAAATGTCTCACCTTTCATTTGATATTTAAAAATATGCCAACTGAGAAAACTTTTGGGTGCTGTTTTCAAAACAAAGCAAACAAATATATATATATATATATATATATACACACACACACACATCTAAATACTATGTACATATACATGTATACATACATGTACATATATAATTGGTGGAAACGCTTTAGAAAACAAGGTTTTTTAACAACAAGGTTTCAGTGAGAAAACACTAGTTTTATTTATTCTATGAATGCTTTTTTTATACCCAATTTAAAACTGTTGAATCATAACTATCAGTAGGAGATGCCAGGATGCTTCTGCAGGGAGAAGAGATTCTCAAAGGGCAGCAGCATCTGCTGCTTCAATTCTTCAGTTTCACCCTTCTCTGAAATTGACAAAGAACATTCAGGAAGTCCTCTCTTTTCCTCTCAAAATATATAAAGTCTTCCTAAATGGATACCACTTCAATAAACTATAAGAATACTTTAGTTCAAAGCCATACCAAAAATATATACCGTGAAAGCTTAAGATTCATAAAAACTATTAAGTAAAACAATCCTTACCCTACCTTCCAGCTTCATAAAAACTATTAAGTAAAACAATCCTTAACCTACCTTCCAGCTTTATATCCTTCCCAAGTTAAGGTTTCTTTCATCAATCTTATACCCTGGCTACTTCTGACTTCCTGTAAGTTCTCTCACGTAGAAAGAATGGTATTTTACCTAGGATACCAGGCTCTAAATACTTAATTATGCTCGTGTTCTCAATGGAGTTTTCCCTAGACGTATTCTGGAAATTTCTCCATTACCTCATTCAGCACCAGCTGGATAGCATATGCTGTGCAGGTTTAGTAAGGGAACTGGGGAGAGATACTAAATAGGAGGTACCGCAGAAAAACTGCCTTGACTGAGCTACAAGTCTCGCAAGAGGACACCACGATCCTGCACACATTCTAGGTATTTTCTATTCGGCAATAAATTAAAATTCATTCCTCAGACATTACAAATGTTATCTTCATTTATTATCTCACAGAGAAAGAGACTGAATTCTTCACCCAGTTAGACTTTTTCTTCTTCTTTTTAATCAGCAAAACACTCCAGTGAGTAGAATTTGAGGTTTAAGACATAGCAAAGGAACTTCAGACCTTATATTCCTGTTGTTAGCTAATATTTAAAAAGCTTGTCAAAGTCTGTCTAGTAAATCAGTTAGATATTCAATCTTCATTTAGTATGTTTTATTCAGATCATTCTAAAAAATGCTAATCTGAGAATATGAGGCAGAAAGAAGGCACCAGTGAATGGCAGATTTTATCATCAATTTCACTATTTTATGTATTATAAAAATTAAACACATATGTTGTGCCAGAAGTGCTAGGATCTTTGTCTAACTTGTTCTACTAACCTGCCTAATGGAAATTATTATTCCCACTTTCTAGAATGAAAAATGAGGCTCTGGAAACTTAAACAGCATGTCTTATATCACTCTGCTGGTACACTGTATGCAAGACTACCTACCTGAAAAGTCTACACTCTCCCTTATGCACCGTTAAATTATATTTTAATTTAGCCAGGTAGGAAAAACTATTAAATTGGAATGAGTGATGAGTAATTGTCAAAAAAACAGAACAAAACTGAGAATGCATTGAGGAGAGTGAAGGCTGAGAAAAAAACTTTTAGATTCAAGCTATCAAGTTACGACTTCTCTTTCAGAGAGTAGTGTAGAAATAACATTTAAAATGAAAGAAAAAAAGAAATAGGGGAGCTAAGATCTATTTCTTGCTTAATATTTTTCATGCAACATATTAGTCACTTTAAGTATACTATCTCATTTAAACATCACAATAATGCCCCAAGCTTGGGATTTGTTGGCTAGTTAACAGATAAGGGAATTTCAAGGTACAGCAAGATGAGCTTAAGTTTAAGTTCACACAACTAGGAAGGAGTGATGCTTGATTTTGAATGAAGGATTTTGAAATCCCAGAGAACATATATGTTTTCCACTACAGATGGACACACATAGCCATACTTAATTATAAAATAATTTTATGAATGTATTTGTATATTTACCATTAAATACTCCAAATTATGTAGTGGAACAAATATCTCTGCACCTAGTCAGGTTGGGTTTGGATGAGGGAAAAATTATACACACAAAGTGTAATCTATAGAAAATGAAAATGGTGCTTTTAAGGCTATAACATTTCAGAATACAATTTTAGCTACGTCCAAGTAAACCGACTGACCAAACACTCTCCAAGTTATTGTATTTCTTCTAATTGATGTTAAAAATTACTGAACAGGAACTGAATGCCACCTATATTCCAAGAAGACTCATACAGGTTATCTAGCTTAACTCCCTGAGTTAGGGTTCACAGATGTAATATTATGGAGGTGGAAACTGTGACTTAGAGATCTCCTGAGTTGAAACTGTTACTAAGTAGCAAAAATTACATTTTTTGAATGTAACTGTGATTCTTGTAATGATCTCTTTTTTCATTTCCTCCACAAATGTATTAACTGTATGTACCTCATGAAGCTACTGAATTGGCTCTTTTCCCTGAACTACTTCAATGGGCTTTTTGCATTGTAGCTTGCGGGTAGATGCAAAGAATTTGGACTTTGGTATTTTTGCTTCTGTATTTATGGGAAGTAAAACCGATTTAAAAATCTTTCATTTTCATTTACATAAACCCAAAGAGCAGGCAATATATTCAAACAATAAGTTTTAAATTAATGCCTAGATATTCTGTGACTCACAGTCTTTCTGACACTCGTGGCCAGAACCTTCCTAAAGAACATGACTCCTGCAACATGGTCAAAACATAGATAAGGTTTAAAAAACAAAGGCACTAAGTATTCAGTGGATTTCATTATCCTAATTATCTATAGAAATATTGTCACGTTATGAAATCACCTGTAAAATATACCTCCAAGATTAGAAGGTTTAATTTTTATTGTAAAATAGACCGTGTCTACACAGGTTGCTTACTACAAGCCTACTTTTCTTTATCATCTCTTTCTTGACAGTTAATTTTGATAAAATTTTTTGATGAAGAAATATCAGTGTTGCTGGTATATACCAGGTAGAGTAGACAGGGTTGTGTGCAATTTGAAAGAGCAAGCAATGAATTAAATTCAAGAGTTAATTTGCATATGGAATGATCTATACAAGGAGACAAATTCTGACTCTTTAATGCGGTAGAAGGAAAAATTCCCATGTTTCTTTAAGTTATGTCATGCGATAATACATGGGACTCTTTGATAATTATCTATTGCAAGCATTTGCAACTTTTTACAATATTTACAATGAGAAGGTAATTTATCTCCTTGTCTTTGTACATCTTTTTAAAAGGGGCATATACTTGGAATGAGACGTGCAACCACACACGTGTGTATAAGGTATACACATAGTTAATGATTAGGAAATTGACATTGAAAAAAGTCAATTACTTCTCTGAGTGGCAGGGTAGAACGTAAAACAAATGCTCCTATTCTGAATCCTTTTCCCAACATCTGTCAGCCAGAAATTTTTAAATTAAGATTGTGGCATCTAGGAATTTTCCTGTGGGTCATGCAAAATTATTCCATATCTGAGCTAGAAATGCTAGAAAGAATACTAAATTGATCACAATAACCCTTTAGAATGCCTTCAAATATTAAAATATTTTCTTTAACATGCCTTAAGCAGAATAAAGGAATTAGTTCTACACATATTTAGGCCTTTCCGTGTCAAAGTTCTCAAAACTTGCATTTTTCACAAGGCCTTTCTAATGAGTTCATTGTTTTGTTTATTCTGCTCATAAGAAAGTCTGATATGACCTTTATATTTACATTGCTAATAGCTGTCAGGGGTTGGTTCTCAGGCTCTTTCTGCTACAGCATTTTGACCAAATTAATTGAGATCGAAGTCCATTTAAGGGAAGACCATCAGTCCAAACTGGCTGATAAAGGGACCAGTCAGGACCATCGGGCCGGAGTCGTTACAGGAAGTTCAGGATATGAGGCGAGGTAGATAAAGCAAATAAGACATATGCTCAGAGGCATGGTTCAGAATTAAATTGCCAAGGCAAGTACAGAAGCCTGGAAGAAAAGAGTCAGGAGGTATGGAAGAAGCAGGAGTACTCATACTCAGAGGCTTCTTGGAAGGGGCCAGGGAAGTAGCATTGCCTTCAGAGACGAAAATACCCATGGCTTTATCACAGTGCAGTGTACCTGGATGTATTTTTCTCATAAATTCTCAAAGTGAGTGAGTAAAGGATCACCTAGAGAAACTGATGGCTATTTTTATTCAACTCTCATGTGTCTATGTACCAAACATAGGAAATATAAGAAGTTTACCATTGTATGGGGAGAAATAAAAATAATCTATTAAATTGAACATGTGTACAGGCACAGTGGCAGTCCAAGGAGAAGACTGTCCATTCTGTATTTCTACCCCAAGAGCCAGGAGAGACATCTGGAAGAGGTGATGCTTGATTCAGTCTTGAAAAGTGGTAATAATTACATTCCCGATGGGTAAAGGTGGAAAAGGTATGTCAAAGAAATTAGTTTAAGGTGGGTCTTCTCAAGATACAACTGCTGAGGATCGGTGGAAAGAGCAAAGCCAGAACTTTGGAGGCAAGGGATTCGAAAAAACTTAAGACACAAATTGTCTATTGATCTTTCCATTGAAGAATTGATAAGAAGTTTCTGTAATGAAGAGTCAGGCCATTCGCTGGGCTAAGAGTCTCCTGAAATGGTAAAGTGGTGCCGATATTATAAGTAAATTATGTGAGGGGTAGTTTCAGACCCCAGTAGCCAAGCTGTGTGTGAAAGTACATTGTTTTGGTTCTTATCTGTCAATCAAAACATTTCCCTTGAGAGTTTTGAAGACAGTTTGATGCTATGATTGAGAAAATGGATTCTGAACTCAGAATGCTGGTGTTTAAATTCAGGTTTCTCAGTTCACCTGTTGTCATTTTGCACGAGATGCTTTACCTCTTTGCACAACTGTTTCCTCATTTCCAAGTGGGAATAATTAGAGTAATACGTAATCATGGATTGTATTGACAAGTAGTGAATTAATATGTGTAAAGCTCTTAAAGGAATGCCTAGCACATATTGACTATTCAATAACTAATAGCTACTATTGATCTGAACTTAAAAGCTTGGGCACTGTTTTATGGTTTATGTTATAAAGTTATCTATGCTAAAGGTACTGATCCAAAATTAAATAAATATACTATTTTTGAAATGATTTTGTCCAATGTATATTGAAAAGCATTACTGAGGTAACCAGCTGGAAGAAGAAGTACCAGCACAAAGCAAAATTCTTGGCTCACTTTCTAACAATTTTTCTGGCAATTCCTTAAATTCTGTAAATGTACGAGTTTTCCAAGTTTTTGTCTGCGGCTCCCCAATCGTTTCATTCTAAATCCTCTCCATTCCAGCTAAGATCTTCCATCTAATTCCCTTCACAAGCCTGAACACTAGATACTCTTAAATGTCTTAAGCTCCTACCCCATGTAACAGCTTCCACATTTTTATGTCCTTGCCCAAGACCGTTCTACCCATTACCAGGTTCCTTATCTCAATTTCTCCCTTATTCTCCTATTTGCCTGCACTTGAAATTATATTTACGTCCTCCTAGCTCTCATTTGGCCTTTTCCCACCAGGCTCCCTTCACATAATCCAGGAAATTGCTAATTCATCCTGGTCCTAGCAGCTTTAGCCTGACCCTCTCCCTGGCTGGCCTCTCTGAGTCAGATGCTTATCATCTCCTATACGAACTATTTCAGTTGCTTCACAATAGTTTCCCTGGATAAAATCTATTGCTTTTAATATGCGTCTTTTATGTCCCTGACAGATTTTTCTAATAAAAATACAGATGATATCAAGTCACTTATCTGCTCAAAGAACTCCAGTGACTCACCACGGCTGGGGGACTAAAGGTCAGAGTTGTATTAAGTATATTCCAACACCTAGCCTAACCCCATCTGTGGCCATACCCTTCTGCTGTCCTTCACTTATTGCTTCAGACCATGCAATAACCTCCTTCAGGCAGGCCCTTGCTCGAGTTCCCCGACCTGAAATAATGCATTTGCCTGCCTTTTTATTCACATTTCAATGTTCTGCTTTTTTCTCCTACTGAGCACTTCCTTTATTCCACTAGTTAACATAAAATAATTCCTCTTCTACTTTATCAAAACAGTAGGCGGATTCAGGTTTGAAGAGCCTCTTAGAAATTTTGAGGCTCTTAGAAATTTTGAAGTCCTGGGTATGAAAAAGGATAGAAATTCTGAGTAAAAAATTAAATTGGTGTGAAAGTGAATATTTGACATGAGAACTCACAATACTATACATTCACAACACTCACGTACTATACATGAGAAATCACACCGTACTATACATTTTTTTAAATTAATGTTTATTGGAGTATGGCTGCTCTACAATGTTGTATTAGCCTCCACTGCACAACAAAACGAATCAGCCATACGCATACAGAGATCCCCTCCCTTTTGGACTTCCCTCCCATTCAGGTTCATACTATACATTTTTAAAAAGCTGTCCAAAACACCACGAGTCATGTAATATTATCTAATATTTTTATTAATGAACTACCTGTCAGAGTTCTATAATACAAATGATAAGATTTTAGATAATATATGTAATCCATTATTTATGTCATTTATATCTTATTATAAAACCAATGACAATAATATTTTCTGATGTCAAGAGAATAACAGTATAATTCAGTATTACTTTTATCATGATTGATCAAAATGTGTTTCAGATTATTGATAGCTTAGAATTTCCCTCAACCTAAAAACTTGTTATTGTTAAGGTCATGAAAAATTGTAGGCTAGTTACCAAATTCGGGGAAATTCTATCAACTTTTTTCATATATGAGCTACACGATTTTAGGGATTGTTCCATAGATCTCTATATGTTTCAAGAAGTTACTCCATCACTCTGCACCTGCTTTGGGGGGCACATGCCTGAGGACACATTGACGTTGCCATACAATTCCTGCACCACACATTTGCGTCATGACCCTGGGTGAATGCCCGGTGACAGTGGAATACTTTTCTATGCAAGAATGACTAGTAATAAGTTAGTTCTATGTGGAAGTAACTGCAAACAGCATAACTATATCCCGCTAAACTGACATTAAATATATCTCTGAGCCAACTTCCTCCTAGCTAACTGGTACTGATGCCCTTGGCCACTCCAACATCACCCAAATGAAGACTGATGAGATTAAGGGAGAGATACAGTGAATTCAACCACTGCTGTTTAAATATCTTACTTTCATTTCTAGGATCCCCGCTCAAGTCAGTGTTCCTAAAAATAAGCTCAGCGTATCTTTATTAACTTCACTAATGTGCCGGGAACAGATTAATTTACCTTTACTAACACTCTTACTCCCTGCTGCTTCATATGGTACTTTGCTGTTTTCATGTATTATGTACATGTGCTCTGTTGTATTTTGTAGTATACACGCCCAATTCTCTTTTGAACTGACAATCGGCAATGAGTTCTAATTGTCTTTGTGTCCATTATGGTAGTTGTATTCTGTGGATATCCAACAATTACGTGTTGATTTAAATTGGATTAGTTTAGGAATAACTAGGAGTCATATTGAAAATTACATCTTCTCCTTCTTTACACATTGGAATTGAGGTCAGAAATATAGCAGTCCTAGCTAAAGTTAATTTTACGTACTTCTGTATTTAAGAAATAGTTTTTGTAGAGATTAATTCATGCAAAAGTAAGATTATATCAAACTGATTATGACATTTTATGGATAAAAATAATGATCAAAGAAGGGTAAAAAAGCAATATGTCTATAAAAATGAGTGAATAATGATAATAAAGACCACTCTTCTAATAATATTAATCAAATAAAAGTATCTAAAACTAAAATATTTCCTTCAGGGAAACTATCCATTAATCATATTTACATTAAGTTGAGTTATATGAAAATGCCAATAGCTTGCCATTTTTAACATACAAAAATGGCAATTTTATACAATTCAACCCAGTATATTAATACATTTGTTCTTCAGTTTTTAGTCATAAAATCAGAGAAAAAAGTAACACTTTTCTTTTTCCACATTCAGTCCTCAAATTGCTTTTGGAAACATTATAGATTGTGGGACTTCCCTGGTGGCACAGTGGTTAACAATCCACCTGCCAATGCAGGGGACACGGGTTCGAGCCCTGGTCAGGAAGATCCCACATGCCGTGGAGCAACTAAGCCTTTGCGCCACAACTACTGAGCCTGCGCTCTACAGCCCGCAAGCCACAACTACTGAGCCCACGTGCCATAACTACTGAAGCCCGCACTCCTAGAGCCCGTGCTCCGCAACAAGAGAAGCCACCACAATGAGAAGCCTGTGCACCACAACGAAGAGTAGCTCCCGCTCACTGCAACTAGAGGAAGCCGGCACACAGCAATGAAGACCCAAAGCAGCCAAAAATAAATAAATAAATCTATAAAAAAAAAAAAGAAATATTATCGATTGTGTAAAGTACGTATTCAGCTAGTGGTTATGTTTCCTTTAGCCATGTTACTGTGACAAAATTATAGCTATAAACAAAAGCAAATCCAGGGTAATTATTCATAAGCTGTAATTCTCTGTACTTTCACACAATGGGCAACTTCTGTCTGTGATCTTAGACAAATGCTAGAGTGCAATACCTAGATTTGGGCTTTAAGTAGAGACAAGGGAAACAGAACCTGCCAGAGTTAATGTAGCCAGATAATGCATTTTTTCTCCAGAAATGCACACCCCAAATAGAACATATGCTGTACACAGCTGTAGTAGCATAACCTCTATTTTTCCCCACCATGTGTTCTCAAAAGGCTTGTTTCTTTCTTTCCCATCAAAACTTAGTTTTATTTCATGTCAGATTTTGATTAATAATTTACTTGAGATTTGTAATTACTGGAATACAATACAATATAAAAATGGGATTTTAAAAAGAATTTCTTTGCTTTCATTAAAGAAGTCATATTCATGTATATATGTATACATATATGTGTATATATATCTATATTAGCAAATTTGGAAGAACAAAGTGGGCTAGAAATCAACAGTAACTGTAGCTCAGAGATATCCAGTGTTAACATATTGATATGAAACCCGTCAATAATTTTTCTATGCATATATATGAATTTGGATTTTTAATTAAATGGCTTTATTGTGATATAATTTACATACCATGCAATTCACCCATTTGAAGCGTAAAATTCAATGTTCTTTGGCATATTCACAGTATTCTTGGCCTGTCCTGCCTCCGTGTGTGGCCTTCACCCTATAAGCCGAGAGTGGTTTGATTAAGGGAGCTCCCAAAGTCTCTGACACACCCACCAGGAAGTTAATCTCTGCAACATGAACTTGGTAGGATTGCAAGTGTCAGCAGCCTGCCCCTTTTGTTAAGAAACTATCCTTTGATTGGGAGATGAAGGACAGGGAACCTCACCTTTGCCACACCTGCCCACAGGGGAGCTCCCATCAACCTGAGCTGGGTTGCATAGGGGATATGGGAGGGGGTAGGTTATATGCCACAAGTTCACTGTATATAGTTTTAGCAGATTTTCTTGAATTGTTTCATCATTTGCCACATATCCTCGGCTAATTCCAGAGAGTTTACTTTTTTTTTCTTTTCTTTGCGGTACGCGGGCCTCTCACTGCTGTGGCCTCTCCCGTTGCGGAGCACAGGCTCCGGACGCGCAGGCTCAGCGGCCATGGCTCACGGGCCCAGCCGCTCCGCGGCATGTGGGATCTTCCCGGACCGGGGCACGAACCCGTGTCCCCTGCATCGGCAGGCGGACTCCCAACAACTGCGCCACCAGGGAAGCCCGAGAGTTTACATTTTAAAAATAATTTTCACCAGTTATGTTGTTTTGCTGTGGACCATATGCACGGAACCCCTCAAGATGCTATTCTGGGAGTAGAACTACACAGCATCCAGTGTTTTATGGATAACCTCTTTGGAGTCACTATGTCTTCTTCCCAAGGATAAGAACATCATTTGTTTGACCTCTTCAAGTACAAAAGCAAGATATTGTCTTTTTTATTTACTTCCTCTTTGTCACTGTGTCAGTTCTAAGATTGAAACCTAGAGGCAAACACAAGGAAATTTATCCCTTTAACATCATGTGTAACACATAAATTACCTTATTAGCCATAATCACAATAATAAATATAGGGTGACTATGATACAGTGAGAGCCACGTCAAGAAACTTATATACATTATGTAATTTAATTATTACATTAGCCCTAATGAGTAGTTTTTATTAATACTAGTATAATATAATATCCTATATTAGTATCCTATTTTCACAGATGAGAAAACGCATTTTCAATGAGCATACGTTACTGCCTGATTCCCATGGAGCTAGTAAATGATGGAGCTGCGTTCTAAATTAAGATCTATTCCCAAGAGCATATATATTCCAAGAGAATATTCTGCATCACAACAGAAAGGCAACATATTAAATTTATACAATTATTTCTGAGGTGTAGTGGATGCAGTTGTACAGATGCCCTGACCCTCTTCAGGACCGTCCCAGTAGTACTGGCTGCTGGTGGACTCAACAGATGAGACTCTCGCCAGGAATTGCTCTCAGCCAAAGGAGGGCTCTGTGCCATTTGCCTGCCCTGAGCCTGTGTGCACTCAGCGGCTGGTCATTGCAGGGAGGATGGGAAGGGCTGAGGTGGTGTGAGGCTTAACGTCCTCGCCTCAGGTGGGAGCACTCTGAAGCGTCTTGCAGATGCAGAACTACTCCTTGAAGCCACTGGGTCTTCTCTTCTAACCACACTGGAGTTCACCTTCACCCTCTGCCCAATCCTCCCTCCCTCAGCCTTCACGGGGATTGCCTTCTGAGCACGTTTCCTAGTTAAACTCCTGAACAGGCACCTCAGCATCTCAGGGTGTGTTTCCTGGGAAACTCATCTATGCCTGGAAGGATGAGTAAGGCCAAGGAGGACCTTTTAACTTTACCCACTGGGTGGGCACAATAATCCTAGTTTTCAGAACCTGTGAAAAAGTTATATTACATGACAAAGGCATATTAAGGATGCAGATTAAATGAAGGTTCCTAATCAGGTGACGAAAGAGAGGAAGAAAATCCTGAACTAATTCAGGTGGGCCCAGTGTAATCCCAAGGGTCCTTGAGGGAGGAAAGGCAGAAGAGGGAGAGCGGAGAGCTGGTAGCCTGAGAAGGACTTGAAGGGACAAAGCATAACACTGCTAGTTTTGAAAATGGAGAAAGGGGCTGAGAAGGAAGGAATGTGGACACCGTGGAACGCTGAAACGTAAGGAAACAGATTCTCCCTAGAACCTCCAAAAGGAACACGGCCCTGCCAACCCCTTGAGTTTAGCCAGTGAAACTAACTTCGGACTTCTGTCTCTAGAAGTGGAAAGGAATACATTTATTACAGCAGTGAACCAATACACTTCCTGCTCTTCTATAAAAATTGTTGTGTTTCAACTCTGCAGCTGTTTATATATCTTCCTCCATGGGTCTGTACCTTTCTCACAAAAGAAAAAAAAAAAACTGATGCCTCACTTGTATTTGACCCACAGTGCTACAGCACAGCGAGATTATTTGGCATAGGCAGCAAAATCTAATCTGTTCCTATAAGTCAACAGGTGAAATGATTCCTCTTTTTAATACCCTAAGAGTAGCCAAATGTAACTTAGGAAGTAGTATAACCATCTTCTTCTTCCTGTTACACTGCCTTGAAATCATGTCTCCTTTTCCTATGTGTGGAAATTTGGACCTACTCAGTTCCAAATTTGAAACAAACGCTATCCCCAGGTACTGTTTTGATATCCATACTCAAAGAGATGATTCTCAAAAAGTGCTCTGTTCTCAAGGAACTCTAGTCTTTACATGAGCCAATCTCCTTATTTTTTTGAAGATCCATTTTAGTTAACAGAAATGATATTATAAAACTGCATTCTTGATTAAGCAAGAATTTTATTAAATAAATTTTTGTTTGAAGTTTCCATTTTATTCTTCAGTATCTTGTGTTTATCTTATGCTAATTCTTTTAGAACCTGAATAATTTTCTCTCTCCCATTCCTGCTCTGTTCAGTAGCATGAAACAATTATAAAAGTAATTACATTAAGTCAGGTTTAAAGTGGAAAACTAAATAAAATTACAAATACATATTTTAAAAAGCATTACCTTGCCTTGAACAAATTAACTTTGTCATTGTTGAAAAGATATAAGTTGTAGTGTGAACGACCTGTTCTAAATTCAAGTGATTTTTGTCAGTTAGAAAACATGTCTCTTGCTGTTTTATGGAACAGATGAAGGAGGAAACAACCTCAGCATCCTGCCATTAGCAGTTTCAGAAGCAGACACAAGGGAAAATGTCTGAATAGCTAATACCTTGAGGATGATTCAAAAGTGTCATTAAAGGCTGCTTTGCATTATAGTGTGAAAACAGTAGGCATGTTATCCTATGCAAAAAAAAAAAAAAAAAAAAGTGGGAGGTGAGAGTGGATTTATCTTCTGTTGTCAAAACTGACACCTTCTTTGTATACTGGGTTCCTTCACCAAGGCATTCCACAATTGCTTTTGCCATGCCAAACCTTCTTCTATTTTGTTGTAATTAAAATATATACAGACTTAAAGAACTTAAACCTACTGTTAATTGTATGGCTTTGGGAAATGCTATATACTTCCTGAGCAGCATTTAGCAGAAAAGAATTGACATGAAAAAAGAGCAAAGAAAAGGATCAGATTGTAACAACATGTTGACTCGAGAAGATTTATATAAAACGTTTTAAAGGTTAGAGAAAGGTGTGAGTAGGTCTCACTGCACAAGCTATGTAGGTAAAATTGAGTGTCAATCTGCCTTAAGCTCATAGGAAAGAATCAGAATGAACTGTCACCCTAACCCAACACTCCAAAGGGGAGGGAAGGGCAGTGGTTCCCCAAGTAAGGGAGATGTTTGTGGGCCACCGTTGCCCCACCATCTACTTGAGGGTGATGGCTGTGATGCAGTTCAGCCTTCTGGCGTTCATAAGCTGCCTGCTTCGCCTGCCTGCCTATCCATCTGTGCAAATGGGATTCAGTGTGATTTTAAATCTGTCTGAAAATGAAATTCAGTTGCAAGGTAAGAACTGTTAATAGAAGTGAGCAAATGGAATAGAAAGGTGTTGATATGGTAAATTGTAAGTCAACTTCACACAAATATCTCATTTTAATACGAAATTAACCTATAGCTGCAATAACTCTCATATAAGAGGTGATTCCCCATCACTAGTTTACCTGTGAATTTGGAAACTGCTAAGACCTTATGCAAAACCAGATGCACCTCAGGTCACACACAGTCAAGGTGACAGAATGATTAGTAAGCGTTAGGCTACATATCTCTGACTTTTTCAATGCAAGGAAAATACTGCGGAGTACTGTTTTCCCTCTCATATAAAATCACATTGATTTCAAGCACAGAAAGTAGCTACCTTTATTTTGTTGTAATTTCTTACCTTGTATCTTAGTTTAGACGAGCTGCAGTTGAGTTTAATTTCAGCTATGTATCTCGTGCCACCTCTGTTGAATTAGACTAGAGGATCTCTTCGAAAACTCTCTTGGGTACCTGCTATATGATTTTAGCACGGAAACTGATAAGGTTAAAGACCCAGCCTTTTCATTTGTGGGGAATAAAAAAGAGAGAAAAAAGTTCACATATCTGACAGTCTGCCTAAATAAAACTTGTATTAGTTCAAATAAATCATTTAGAAGGTAATTACTTATGAGGTCTTTGCTGAGAGTGACACCACAAACTCGGATGAAGCCAACTAACTTCCACTTTGCTGGCCTAGCAAACATCTCCACGAAGCTAATTCATTTTGGCTTTCTCAAAGTACCCAATTTTTTAGATCTTATAAATAAAATGAATATTAATATTTAAAAGAGCAGCAGGGGCTTCCCTGGTGGCGCAGTGGTTGGGAGTCCGCCTGCCGATGCAGAGGACGTGGGTTCGTGCCCCGGTCCGGGAAGATCCCACATGCCGCGGAGCGGCTGGGCCCGTGAGCCATGGCCACTGAGCCTGCGCGTCCGGAGCCTGTGCTCCGCAACGGGAGAGGCCACAAAAGTGAGAGGCCCGCGTACCGCAAAAAAAAAAAAAAAAAAAGAGCAGTAGGACTTATGTTTGATTGTTTAGAGGAGCACCAAAATGAATATTTAATATGGAGTCCACTTAGGGTACTCGAAATATAATTACTGGCATTTGTCCAGCTAAAGAAAAAAGAAGTGGGGGAGGAAACTACATAGTGCTTCTTTTAATTAGGTGAAATTATGTGGTTCAGTAAAGCATGACAGCCTGCATAAGGAGAGGAGAGACCCATGTTTAGGGGAGAATTATTGGTGACAAAAATGTTGGCAGTATGCATGTTTTACTGAGGCAGTTGAAAGCCACTGTTTTATCTTCTCATTCATAATTTCCTGCAAAGCCTTTTAAAAATAAACTGATATCAACCAAGAGAAGAAAAACAGGGAAGTGTTTTTTTTTGGTTTTCTCTGGTTAATATAGATGAAGATAATATGTTTGCAGCGTTTCTGATGATCTAAAAGTCACCAGTGATGCTGTCTCTCTGTCTCTCTCATTCTCATTTCACGTCCTCTTTCTCTCTCTCTCTGCCTCTCTGATTCTTTCATATATATTATACATGTATATGCATATATGTTATATATACATAGATAAGTATATATATATGTATACTCATTTTTCCTATTTTGGAAACAGGTCTTTATGAAGCATTTGAAACAGAAAAAAATTAATCAAAAGAAGTATTGTAGGGCTTCAGTGGTTAAGAATCCACCTGCCAATGCAAGGGACACTGGTTTAAGCCCTGGTCCAGGAAGATCCCACATGCCGCAGAGAAACTATGCCCGTGTGCCACAGCTACCAAGCCTGCACTCTAGTGCCCGTGAGCCACAACTACTGAAGTCCATGTGCCACAACTACTGAAGCCCGTGTGCCTAGAGCCCATGCTCTGCAGCAAGAGAAGCCACTGCAGTGAGAAGCCTGTGCACTGTAACGAAAACCCAACGCAGCCAGAAATAAACAAAAATAAAATAAATAAATTAAATTTAAAAACTGAAGTATTGTAAAATAACAATGATTATTTATCCATCCTTTCTTCTTGTTTCCCTATCTTTATTTAGAGTGATACACAAAGTGCTTAGTTAATAGGTAGCATTCTATAATTTTGGTTAAAATTATATTTAATTTAAACCATATTTTATAAAGACAACTTTATTTGATATTATTGAAACAGTGAGGGAATAAAGCATTTTCCCCCAGTTGCTAGCTCATAAATCATATTGCTTTACAAACCTAGTGTATATCTAAACACAATATCATAGGCTAAAACATGAATATTGATAAATCCTGGTATTTAAAAAAAAATTCTGTTTGGAAAAAACCATCATAATCAGCATTTTAGAAAGTATTACACAAACTGAAGAAAAAAATTGAAGAAATGTCGAACTATTATTTATATGGTTAATATGTAAAAATTCTTTTTTAATTATCAAGAAAAAACAAGTACATTAATAGAAAATGAATCACAAAAGAAAAGACAAGGCCCAATAACTAACTGGTACAAATAGTTATATTCAGTTACTCAAGAAATATAAATTATAGGTGGAGATGAAGATGGCAGGGTCGGTGTATGTGGAACACACCTCCCCAATGAGCACATCGAAAATACATCTACAAGTGGGATGATTCTCACTGAAAACTCACTGGAGATTGGCAGAAAGACTCCTGTACTACCAAGTCTGTAAGAGAGACCCACATGGAATCATGTGGGAAGGGAAGAGAAGTGATCAGGTCAGTACCTGTGCCCCTGGGAAGAGTCTAGAAAAGGAGGGAGATTACACAGACAGAGATCCTCCCTGGGAAGTGAGCAGTTTGAGCCCATATTGGGCACCTCAGCCTTGGTGTCCAACACTGGGAAGACAAATCTCCCAGGCTGATTGCAGGGCAGCTGGCTAACAGGAGGGCTGTGGGAAGCTTGGATTCCACTGGTGGGGAGTGCACACGTGATTGCATAGTCAGAAATAGGACGGAGAGGCCAGATTGAAACTGCACTAGACACTTGACAGCTTCCCACAATTGCCCAGGTACACGTCCCAGCCTGAGCCAAGCTCCCACTCTAGCCTTGCTTCATGATGCAGCTACACACTGGAGCAAGGGCTGCCATGGCTGAGAGGAGAGCTCAGCTGTGAGGGACAAAGCAGCTCAGACCCAGAGTGGCATCTGAGCTGGAGGTGGGGCAAAGCCATTACTGGCACTTACACAGGCAGAGCATCAGAAGCAGTGTGGTTTCTGACCACAGCAGGGACCTCTACAGCCTGGGCCCAGACCCACCCTGAGTGCCTGCACCAGCCCCTCTTGCTCCATCACTGCTCCCCTCTGGTTTGAGGGTGCCAGTGCTTGAAGTGGGGAGAGCACACACTTAAAAGGAATGAAACAGCTATCTATAGGAATCAGAAAAAGAAGAGCAAACAAAGCCCAAAGTCAGCAGAAGGAAGGCAATAATAAAGATCAAGAGGAAATAAATATAATAGAGACAAAAAAAAAGCAATAGAGATGATCAATGAAACCAAGAACTGTTTTATGAAAAGATAAACAAAATTGATAAAACTTTAGCTGAGTTCATCAAGAAAAGAATGAGAGAACCCAAGTAAACAAAATAAGAAATGAAAGAGGAGAAATAACAACTGATATCACAGAGATACAAAAAAATCATAAGAGAATACTATGAACAGTTATATGCCAACAAACTGGACAACCTAGAAGAAATGGACAGATTTCAAGAAACATGAAACCTGCCAAGACTGAATCAGGAAGAAATAGACAATCTCAACAGACTGATCACTAGCAGTGAAATTGAATTTGTAATAAAAAGCAAACAAACAAAGGAAAAAAATAACGTCCCAGCAAACAAAAGCCCAGGACTAGATGGCTTCACAGGGGAATTCTACCAAACATATAAAGAAGAGCTGATACCTATCTTTCTCAAACTATTCCAAAAATATTGAAGAGGATGTAACAATACCAAATTCATTCTATGAGGTCACCTTTACCATGATACCAAACCCAGACAAAGACAGGGAGAAAGAAAATTGTAGGCCAAATCTCTGATAAACACAGATGCAAATATCCTCAACAAAACATTAGCAAACCAAATCCAATAATATGTAAAAGGATTATACATCATCATGATCAAGTGGGATTTATTCCAGGGATGCAAGGGTGATTCAATTTCTGCAAATTAATCAATGTGATACACCACGTAAATAAAGAGACATAGAAATCATATGATTATCTCAATAGATGCAGGAGAAGTTTTTGACAAAATTTAACATCCATTCATGATAAAAACTCTCATCAAAGTTTTTATAGGGGTAACATATTTCAACATAATAAAGACTATTTATGACAAACCCACAGCTAACATCATACTTAATGGTGAAAAGCTGAAAGCCTTTGCTGTAAAATAAGGAATAAGACAAGAATGCCCACTCTTACCACTTTTATTTGACATAATATTAGAAGTCTAAGCCACAGCAATCAAACAAGAAAAAGAAATAGAAGGCATCCAAATTGTAAGGAAAGAAGTAAAACTGTCACTATTTGCAAATGACATGATACTATGTATAGAAAACTCAAAAGTCTCCACCAAAAAGCTATTAGAACTAATACATGAATTCAGTAATGTTGCAGGATACAAGGTTAATATACAGAAGTCTGTGGCTTTTCTATACACTCATAATGAACTATCAGAAAGAGCAAGTAAGAAAACAATCTCATTTAAAATTGCATCAAAAAGAATAAAATATCTAAGAATAGATTTAACCAAGGAGGTGAAATACTTCTACTCAGAAAATTATAAAACATTGATGAAGGAAATTGAGGATCATACAAGGAAATGGAAAGATATCCTGTGCTCTTGGATTGGAGGAATTAATATTGTTAAAATGGCCACACTACCCAAAGCAATCTGCAGATTTAATGCAATCCCTCACAAAATGCCCATGACATTTTTCACAGAACAAGAACAAATAATCCCCAAATTTCTGTGGAACAATAAAAGACCCCAAATTGCCAAAGCAATCTTGAGGGAAAAGAACAAAGCTAGAGGTATCATGCACCCTGAAATCAGGCTATACTACAAAGCTACAATAATCAAAACAGCATGGTAATGGCACAAAAACAGACACAAAGATGAATGGAACAGAATAGAGAATCCAGAAATGTAAAATATTAAAAACCATCTTGAATAGAATTTGAAAATTAAAAGGGACTAAAACATGAAGAAATGAGTTTCTTGAACTCAAGAGAAATGTACAAGAAAGGCAAAATTACCTCAGCAATGACCAGATTTCAAGACAGTTGAGAGAACATATCCAAAAGACAATTTAAAAATGATAATTGAAGTAAAATAGGAAACCAACCAAGCGGATAAACGTGTGATTTAAAAAATCAAAAGTTTAAGGAGAAAGTGGTGAAAATAAAAGACAGTCAAAGGAGGGATATCACTCCTGTAATTTGTCATCCTTGGGAAATAAGAACAAAACAATGGAACAGAACAAATATTTAAATCATAAACTAGGAAAACTTTCTAAAAATAAAAGAACACCTGAATCAGAATAGTGGAATGACCCATAAGGTACCTCAGAAATTTAACTCAGATCAAGAACTTCTGAGACAACTCCTTATAAAACCATTACATTTCAAAGATAAAGAAAAAACCCTTAGGAATTTGTAAGAATAAATTATAAAATTTAAAATCACACATCAAATGAGGAAGTTCTAAGAAAAAAGAATAACAACAACAAAAAACACAAACTCATTTTTCTTCCAATTGTAAATCCAGGTTCTTTCCTTAAGGCTTCTATGGCCTCTCAATTTATTACACATGAATGGTGATAGGGTAAAGACTGTTCAATAGACTTCTTAAATGACTTTTCCATATTAATAAACTTTTAATTTTTTATTCAATTCATTTACATTTCTTCTTATTTCATCTAAGAAACACCTATAACTGATATTAAAAGGTACTGAAAGGGGAAAAATAATAATTTTACATAAACATCAAGTTGACACTTTTAACACCTCTATCTAAATTTGTAATTCATATGTAACATTGTGTGAAGTACATAATTCTTACAGGTTTAAGATTTGAAGTGTCTGAGGACCTACGTGTAACATTTGTGATATTATAATTACATGTTTGCTATTTAGGTAAGATGGTATCCAAGGTTATCATTTCTTACAGATGTGAGAGGGAGTTATCTAAGCAATCCTAATGAACTCAGAAGATTAACATGGTAGGGAGACCTTAAACATGATTCCCCCCAAATATCTTCTCCTAAGACTATACGTTCTGCTTTTTCTCAGAAAGCAAACCATCTTCCAGTATCTTCTATAGATCTAATATTTAAGTTGAAATCATTCTAATTCAGCTGGTACTTTATTTTAATAATTTTAATATTAATCATGATTAAATGACAATATAGAGAAAATACTTCATAATAAGTAACAGCAAATGAGTCATCCCTTAACTATGCTAAAATTAACCTTCACAAAACAAGAATGAGAGAGTATAAATAATGAAAATTTAGACTACTTGGAATCCCTTTGCAGTTTCTGTACAATATTTAATTTTCTCATTACATTATTAGGTACAAGATTTAAATTAAGATTTTTAATTGTTCAAATTTACTGTATATGATGTTATTTGAAAGTCACAACATAGGTGATTTATATTATCCTGCATTTTTCTAAGCAATATTACAAAAAATTTTGTATTATCTGTCCACCTACCCATCACCTACCTTCTCCACCTACTCACCTACGTATACATTTACTTAACTTCAAAATGTTACAACTGTCTGGGATGTTAATTTTGCATTCTTAGATATTATTAAGCTTTTTTAGTGAGTCTCACGTAAAGGTTACCAAAGTGACTGAGTTAATGCATGTACTCCTTGACCTCAGAAGTATCAAGAGACATGAGAATCTAGAAATTCATGTGGTGACTAGAACTTCTACTTTTTTTTAAAACATCCCCCTGTTAGAAGTATGATTTTGCTGATTGGGAAATTGTTCAAAGAGTCTAAAATCTCCTTCAAAAAGGAATTGGAAAACAGTGTTACTCCTCTTATTATATAAAAATTCTTTACTGTTGGTAGGTATCAACTTCTCAGATCATGAAAGACTACAAAGTAATCTTTACTATCTCACTGTATTTAAGGTCAATTAGAAAATGCATAGTACTTGACTGTACTGTACCATAATGGCATTGACTTCCCTAATCACTGTATCTTTAGCCCTTACCAGACTGCCTAGAACACAGTAGAAGTACCATACATATTCAATGAATTAATAAAGGCATTATTTCCTTCTTTTTTTATTGTGCACGCATGTATTTACATTTTAATTTAGAAAATAAAACAATTACCTGCCAGATAATAATTACAAAATTTTTACTCTTCACTTGTATAAAAAGATTACTATCCATACTATAGCTATGTATCATTATATTATACTTAAGGCCAAACGTATTTATTTAATCTTGACCTTTAAAACCCACTGAGCTATCAATAATTTTCCTTCCCTGTAATTGTTGTTACTAATTTCAAAAAATGTTTTATTACATCAATCACAGGTAATAGCACAACTAATTGATGGGAGATGATTTTCTAAAAATGCTGTGGTTCAATTTATTTGATTGGGTTAATTATCCTTATTTTTCTTGACCTCTTCCATGTTAATTCTCATCTGACAGTAATGACCACTAGTACTGAGAAAGGAATGGTTTGGTAGTTGGATCTTGTGCCTGACTCAGCCATTAGAATGCTGGTGATTTCAGCAGATGGTTCAGTTTTTTGCACTAGTGAAATCCATACCAGCAAACACCCCCTTGCTTTTAATGATGGGGTGGCCAAAAATCAGCAAAAGAAAGGTTTCCACATGACACCCAGGTTAAAGTGCTAACAGATTTCAGTTCCTGTGCTTATTTTTTGTGCAGAGTGGATGAAAGAGGGCATCCAACAAAACAATGCAGAGAGCTGAAGACTCCAGCCCAAATGTGTTACTCTCTGGCTTTCCCTACGTCCCATCCTTAACATTTGTTTCTTGACCTGACCTCACCCAGACCAGGGTTGAGGTTCTGCGTAGTTCAGTAATGTAGGGGGTCTGCCCTTCTCAAAGGTCCTGCTGGATCCCTCTGGGAGAGATGTCCATTCAAGAGGTCTGAGAACAAGAGCCTTTTCATAACCTCAATTACCACAGGGTCAATATGAAACCTGGCGTCTCCAGTGGTACTTGGCTTGCCTGGCAAGCAGCTGTGGCCAGAGAGCTGCTCTGAGACCAAGTTAAACTGTCATCAGTGTCTGTCTCTTAACGACAACAGCAACAGAGGATATTTTCTGATAATTGGCTTTTTGAGCAACCAGACCCGGGATGTGACTCTTGAACAAATAAAGCCTTGTCAGGATTAAACCCCCATTAGTAATTCATAAGAAATTTCTGTCAAGTTTGTGTGTGTGGTTTTGATAGAACAAAAGAACATTAATTTCCTGACTACAAGACCTCATATGCTTTACATTTATTCATATATTTTACTTTGACAAAAGGTATATTACATCTTTCTAATAAATATATTTATGGTCTGCCGTGAGATTCATGCATAAGAATTGAAAATTACCATGAAGCTGATGGCATCCTGTTAATTGATTGAGACTCTTTCAATCTCTTTAGTGCTCATGCATTCAGTGAGGTCTTGCTGTAGGTCAAAAATATGGTATGAAAAGGGCATTAGGATGAAACGAATCAAGGGATCCGGTTAGATTGAAAACAATGTTCAGCTTGGCAAAACCCAAGTTAGAATGTTTCAAATCAGAAGTGAAAACTAAGCCAAATGGTTTAACTTAAAGTCTACTATATAGCCTTATTAAGGAACTGAATGTGTTGTAGTCACAACCATTTGGATGTTTATGATATATTATAAACATACATGTTTTATGCATTATGAAAGCCTCCTTTGATCTCTCCTGGAAACCACAAGAGCTTACTGATGATTGCTTTAGCTTGACAGTTTTTTGGAGAAAATCCATTAAGGCACACAGAAAATCACATGCTATCGTTTTGAAAGAATTTATTCTGGAAAAAAAAAGAAGTTTTGCCTAAGATAGTTTGAGAATTTAAATAGGGACTTTTTACAATGCCATTGTTGCTAATAATTGTATATGTGTGTCAAAGTTGTACAAAATGCTTAGCAATGTTTATTGCTAAATATTTAAAACTTCAGTAGTACATACACAAAATGCTGATCGGTTTTTCTTTAGTATTCTGGCTTCTCCACATAGTGATAAGTATGTCTTCATTTATAAGAATTTCCCAGGCTTTCCCGTTCTTCTTTCCTATTGTGGTTATATATTGAATCTTCTTCTTTAAACCACTTATTATTCTACATAATCTAGGCTTTACTCACATGGGCCCAGTCACCACTTTATGCTGTGCTGTGTCTCTAGTACCTAGAATAGTGTCTGACACATAGAAACCCTCAAACAATGTTTATCAAAGAATGAATATCTAACCTTGTGTATTAACAAAACAATGACAAAGCTACTGGTCAGTGTCGATGGCAATGGAAAGGCTGAAGATTTTTTGGGACTATTTGGGAAAGTTATGACAATAGTACTACCCTTATAACTCTATGGAATTCTTAGTGTAGAATTCTAATGACCTGTCTTTCCAGGCTTATGTTAATCTAGTCATATGTATGAAACATATTTCCGAGAAGACAAGAATAATTGTATAGGTACAAACCATTTGTTAATTTCAAGCAAGTTTTTAGGCTTTTCAGCTACATAAATAAATGCAGTTTGGAAAAAAAATGAATGCATTTGTGAGTGAGTTTATCAATTCATTTCACATCAATGAACTTTGATCTTGACGGTAAAATATGGCCAACCAGGTGTCTCTGTCAAAAAAGGGATCCGTAATAGGACTTTGCTATAACAGAACCTCAATGACTGTCCCTTAGTTAATTAATTCCACCAGATAGTCAGCACATATCATTTAGGTAGCATGTTAAAGAAAAAAACAAAAATTGAGAGTTTTCTATGTAAATATTAACCGTTTGGATTATCGAATTTAATTCTCACAACTACCCGTGAGGGATGAATTATGAAAGGAAAATCACCTTTACTTATCACATTATAAGGGCAGCACACTGTGCTAGCTCATGGCCCATCTATGAACAAGCTGCACCTATTGATTGCACAGTCTGAGGTCTTCAGGAGTGCTGCACAAGGCAGGCTCAGGTCACGTGTACATGCACATGCCAACGTGTGTATTTTGTTGGCAGTTTCTGTGGCCAGTATATGGTTTCAAAAATGCAACTTAAATAAGCAGATATTATGATTTTTGTGTTCATTTTCTATTGTTGAATTGCAAGTTACCACAAATGGAGTGGTTATAACAGCAAACATTTATTATCTCATTTCTATAAGTCAGTGTCTGAGTGTGGTTCAACTGGGTTTACAGCCTATGGTTTCAAGAGACTGCAATCCAGGTGTCATTTGTGGCTGCCATCTCATCTGAGGCTTGGTGTCCCCGTCCTAGCTCACTGGCAGTTGGCAAAATTGAGTTTTTTGTGGTAGTTGGAGTGAGATCCTCAGTTCCTGGGGACTATGCACCGTTCTCTGCCATGTAGCCCTCTCTACGCCGTGCAGTTTGGTTCTTTGAAGCCAAAAGGAGAGTGTCTCTCTCTTCTTTGGTCTCTGACCTCTGGACTCTCTTTTGAAGGACTCATCTGATGAAATCAGACCCACTTAGGATAATCTCCCTTTTGATTAACCACTGCCTTAGGGCCTTAGTTACAGCTGCAAAATCCCTTCATCTTTGTCCTAGAGGTAATATAACCAGGAGAGAGAGATATCATCCCATCTTTGCTATATTCTCTTAGTTGGAATCACGTTAAAACTCCTGCCCACACTCAAAGAGAGGGGAAAGTGCAAGGCAGGCCACATCTAGAGTGCTCTGAGAATTCCACCTTGTACGAGGGATGCAGTAAAAACATTTTAGGGCTTACCTTCCTACATGAGCCTCTGTCACACTTCCATGTCACCTGCCTAGTTCATGGATACATTTGTGTTTGGAAAAATCTAGTTACAAGTTTAATACGATAAAAGTATAACTAGGTAGCTGCATTTCTTAGAGTTGATAGGTCTTGAAGAAAAATAAGTGATTTTTAAATACATCTGTAAAGAGTTGTTTATTCTTATTATCCTTGATCTAGCTGTCAAGACACAGTAGCAATCTGGGTATCAGGGGAAGAAGGCATTTACTTTGTGTAAATGAATACTTGCTTCACTTCTTGGCTCTCAATATATGACAAAACTCAGGCAATTCCATCTAAACGCTTCTAGAGAGAGAGTGGACCTCGTATCACCTGTATCTCCTGGACGCCTGTTTGAAATGCAGAATCGTGGGCTTCATGCTGATTCAGAATATTTTTTTGTAACAAGATCTATTGAATATTCTTTCCTGTCTTTGTTGATTTAAAATAGAATATAAATGAAAAATTTTAAAGTTCTTTTAGATATTTAGTAATATCTACATAAACATGCTGGACAAAGTTTGGAATCAATATAAAGTTGGGGGAATTAGGAGAATAGAGAGATGAACATGCCTCTTGTTTCCCTTTCTCTCTTTATCCTCCTATTTTTCTTTTATCCTCCAATTTGATATCCTCACAGAAGCCATAGACCTCACTTCCTCTTTTCTACTTCAAGCAGAGATTGATAAAATTTAGATTAAGCAATAAAATCAAACTGGAAATGCCATACTAGCCAGAGGTAAATGGGATGAATTAAGGGATATTTTCAGCTTACCAAGTTAGGCTTTTTAAATTTGTAAATCATTAAAAGAAAAAGAAGAAAACATAATATCAAAACACCGTATATCTTCCTTACCATTGCAAGGGAATCAACACTTCACAGGGCTCAGCAGGAGATATGATTCATCTGTGATGTGGCACACTGCAATTATTTAAAGTTAGAATTCAAAACATATTTTTACATTACAAATTCCTCTAAAACTACAGAAAAATTATATAGTAAGTACCCTAAAGATCCAGAATCTCTGGTCTTATGAGCCATTAAGTTCAATAAAAACTTTGAACAATAAAAGAAGAAGGAGGGGAGAACTTAATTTTAAAATAGATTCTTCCCACATTTGATATTTGTCAAAGAAATAATGATTCTTGCTTTATTATCTTCTCCATAAATTATATTCAAAATTAGTAAGGGTTCAACATAATAATTTATTTTCACCTTCATGTTCTGAAAGATGAAGGTACTCAAAATCAGCTACGTTTTACCAAAAAAACCTACTTGATTTCATCAGGGATCCTCAATTGTCTGCTTGGCTCAAAGTTAACACAGATCAAAAAAAAAAAAAAGTTAACACAGATCATGAAATCAGAACACCTTTAAGTTAGAAATTCACACTGATCAGCTGTGTCCTTTGGAAAATAATTCAAACTACTTCTGCCTCAGTTTCATGGGATAAAAGGCTAGTAAACCTTTACATAGTTATGGTGACAGAATGGCTAATCTATCAATATAACCATTAATGAGATGCCTGACAAATAGTAAATGTTAATAAATAGCGGTTATTGGGTAATTCCCTGGCAGTTCAGTGGTTAGGACTCCAGGCTTTCACTTCCAAGGACAGGAGTTCATTCCCTGGTAGGGGAACTAAGATCCTGCGAACCTTGAAGCCAAAAAAGTAAAGCTGTTGTTGTTATAGACAGATGAACGTTTACCTCAAAACCTTGTTTTCAATTACTGTAAGATATTTGAAAACATTAATAATTTGAGTTCTTTCTTCATTAACAGCTGTGACAATAATGTAGTTTTAAGACTATGCTGCATATTATCAAATGTCCTGATGTTGATATATCAAAAGGAGCTCATTCAGTTCCTACTTTCACATTTTGTGTGTTGACTAACACTGAAGATTATCATCTGGGTAATTATAGTACCTCTGTATACTACCGTTCTCCTATTTCACTTTATTAAGAAAAAAAATTTTTTATATCACTATCCCTGTGAAAAATGAAGAACATTCTTCTAAATTATTTTGGTTTGATTTTGACCAACGCGTGTATTGTATATAAACTACAACCTTTTTTCTATGATAGATTTCAAGATGTAACAGACGTTTAAACATGATCTCTGCCCTAAGATATGTAACACCCAAAGAAGAGCAAATTAACACACATCAAACAACAGGGAGTCCATGACAGAACAGCTTAAAGAAACACATTTTCATAAACCTCATTGTTGTGTGCCAAGTTTTATGGAGTAGACAGAAAAATCTGTGGAAGAACAGAAATGAAAAATGAATGGAAAGTGGCGTGATTCTGGTAGATGTTGTTCATTCACTCATCTGCCCACTTATTAACTGTACATTTGTGCTCAGTTTACCACTTCATAAGATCCTTGCAAGCTTGCAGAAGTAAAGGAGTAGAGGAAGGCATTGCTTGTTTGTCAAAGGTCTGGGTACCGGTGGAAAATACAATGAGGAAGGTTGGAATGTGTTGGTTCCTGATTATGGGGAAGGACACTACTGAATAGCACAGAGTGTATTCTGGAAACTTATCATCACTTGTAGAGATTCTGTTAGCAACCATTACCTGAAAAAGACACCCCCCCAACCACCACCTGCCATTTCCCCAACTCTGCCACTTCTCCAGCCAACTGGACCAGAAGTAGAGGCCAAGTCCAAATCCAGTTGACCTGTCTGAAAGGATGCAGAGGCTGTAGCTAGTTGTTGGAAATTGACTTGAAGCTCGTGGCCATGCATTGCTATTCTCTAGCAGCAGGGTTTCTAAAGCAGAGAAGGTAGAGGGTATGTCACTTCTAGAACACAAGGAGATGTTTGTTCTCAGCTGCTTCCCAGCAATGTCCTTACTGAGCATGGTGGTTTATCTCTTGTGTTCATCACAAGGGCTATGCGCTATGAAAATTGTTATTCCTACCACCCTTACTTGGAATTTCGCAAGGGGTTATCTGTGTTTTGTAACCAAGTAATCTTGACTAGCACTGATGTGTAGGATGAAGCCAAGTCATGGTGAGTCAGGAAAGCTGAGCAGACAAATTGTGTTTAGGTATAATAGGAAATGACACCATCGAAGCCTTTGAATAGGAACCTGAAGTGATCAAAGTGGTTTTAAGAAAGAGGGATTTGGCAGCAGTGTTCAGGATTGATTAGCTGATCCTAGAATCATGTAAGCCAGCTCAGAGGTTCATGCAGTATGTGGAGAATCAGATTTGTAAATATTATATATATCTAAATAAAATTAATGCTCACTGTTACAGAAGTAATGGCTACCAGATGATGAAAATTTATGATGCACTGTACTTTCTAAGAACTTCAGGTATACTAATGCATTCTATTTTTACAGTCAATCTTACATCTTATCTTTTAACAAATAAGCTTAGCAAGAAGAAACATCTGGTTTAGTTCTTCAGCTGGGACTTAAACCCAGTTCTATCTGATACCAGGAACTATCACCCTTTGTTTTCCAGATTTTCAATAAAATGGACATTATGGCAGCAGATATCTTGTATCACATCCTAGCACCTGGGTTAGATGCTAAGCATGTGAAAGTGAATAACCCTGCTACTCTGAGAAGTTCATACCAACTGCAATGTTTTTGCAAAGCACATTACCAAAAAACCTTTTTGTATAAAGTTTTTAGTCATTTAAAACAGAATGCCTCGTGATAACTCTTTCAAAGAACTTCGAGTGTAATTATCACATATAATTATCACATCTCCAAAGGAGAACAGTATTTACAAATAGAAACACTTAAATACCCTTATTTAAAAGGGTTTCTTGAAACTCTTTTAAGAGGCAAGATCACAAAGTGAGACCAACATGGCAGGAGAGCAGGTGATCAGAGAGATTAAGTAAAGACTCCAGTTCTAGAGAAGGTGACAAACCCACAATCAGTGCTTGAGTTCTCTCTGGAATGGTTACAAACATGAGAAGGGACATGGGTGAGTCTCAAAATCTACCATGAAATTCTTTGAAGGAGTCCTTAGAAGCCAAAGGTGAAAGGGGTGCAGAGTGTTCTGTGGAGGTGGGGCTGGGAGGCAAGAGTGTTATTAAGTTGAGGGCTGGTAGCTATGAGTACAGCAGAGTCCAGTGACATGGAATGTCTGTCCCACACTGTCCCTCCACACTGACCCAAGAGGAAGTTTTCCAGCCCCGTCACCTTCAATATAGTAATTCAAAGCCAGTGACAAAAAGAAATGGCACCATAAACAGATAAGGAAAACTTCTTGGGTGGGAAATAGACAGAATAAAAGGAAAACACCGATTTTCCTTCTTTCCTGAACTGCAAGAGGCAGCTCTTGAAAAACGAGAAGTGTCCAGTATGAAGACTAATTGGAATTAGCCACAGGGGCAGGGTGAACCCGTATTTGTGTACGTGGGGAGAGAGTCCTTGATGTCACTCCAGAAGCTCTCCTGCAGGGGACACGTCACACCTCTCATCTGGCCAGAATCCGTACTTACATCCTGGGATTTGATCACCCCTATAGATGCCCCAAACCAGAAATGGCAATAGATACTCCAAAAGAATATGAGTTTAAAATAAATATTATTGATATATATATGGAATATATGCAACAAAAAAGAAACCAAAAATGGACAACCTAGAGCAGAGGAGGTACAATTAATAGACCAGATAAATTACCAATAAAATAATACAACCCAATAATAACAAATATCTTTTAGTGAAGAGAACTAGGTACTTAAAAAATGAAACAAGAACAAATATTCATGAAGAACAGGAATAGATATTCACAAAGAAAATTCTAGGTAAAACACCATGTTACTTTCAGTAAAGAAGTCAATAGATGGGATAAATAACAAAAAGAGTCAATGCATGAATGAATAAGGTCCTGAAAGAATAGGTTGAAGAGACCTCCCAGAAGATAAGAACGATGAGATTTAAAATCTAATGGGATATAGTGGACAAAAGATGTGTTGACAACTGTGTAATAGAATCCCAGAAGTAAAGGGAATAATTCTTAGAAGAACAAATATATTAAAAACTAAATGAAATTTTTATAGTATTTAAGTAAACAGAAACTCATACTGAATGGACCCATACATCTATGTATGAAAGGCAAAATGAAAACACAACTCAACCCACAAATTTTCAAAAGTTCAGAAGCAAATAAATAAATCTGGGATCCACCAGAATGAAAAAGCAGATTGTTTATAAAGAACTAGGACTCAGATTGGCATAGGTCACGTTAACAGCAACATTATATGCCAAGACGGAGATATTCTCAAAACCTGAAGGCAAAGAATGTGCAGCTCAGCATTTTATATCAAGCCAAACTCCTATTTAAAGGAAAAAGTCAAATATATCTTTCAGCATTAAAAACTGAAAGATTTGGGGCTTCCCAGGTGGCACAGTGGTTGAGAGTCCGCCTGCCGATGCAGGGGACACGGGTTCGTGCCCCGGTCCGGGAGGATCCCACATGCCGCGAAGCAGCTGGGCCGGTGAGCCATGGCCGCTGAGCCTGCGCTCTACAACGGGAGAGGCCACAACAGTGAGAGGCCCGTGTGCCGCAAAAAAACAAACAAACTCAGATTTGGACACGCAAGGACTGTATTGGGAATAACGATTGGAAGAAACACTCCATCAGGAAGAGAAGAGAAAGTCCCAAGAGTGGGAATGTATCCATTTGATAGACACACAATACTCTAGAAGGCAAACTCAGCATCCCTCTTCAATTGCACCAAATGTGATCCTACTTGCAGTGCATTGTACTAGCTTCCAACCAGCTGACCAATGGAAAATCTGGGTACCACTCAGTCTACTGCCTTTTCTGTTGCTCTCATGTTTAGTCTCCAAATCCTGCCACTTATCACTGCTTACTAACACTTAATAATCAGTTATCACCTACCTACATTTGACAGTTGCTTTATTCCACCATTTCCTACATTGCCTGATCCAGATTCCGTCTACATGACATCTGACCCTTAAAAGAATCACTTTGAAGGGACAAACAATCCTTTATAAGTGATCATTTTGCATCCACTCTTCAATGAGCTCTCTTTGTGTCCCCTGGGGGCTATCTTCTCACCATAAACTCAGTCTCTTCCAGCATGGATTTCCTTAATCCCCTACTCTGAAGTTAGTTTCAGCTTCTATAAGGATCCTTGCCTCGTGATCCCATTATCTTCTGACAGTGGCCAGAGCCTATTCTTTTTTCTATCTCCCCATGAAGATCCCCAAGCAACTTGAAGGCAGGAATTGTTTTCTTATCCACTGTTTATAAATATTTCCTGAATCATTGAAAAAACGAATGGATGGGGAAAAAAACAAAACCAGATTCTATGAGATCTGATTTAAATGCCAGCTCCATCATTGTAGATATGGTCAAGTTATATAATTATCTCTCACTTTATTTTTTTCCTCACTTACAAAGTAGGAGCAGTGATGCCTAGAGCACGGTTTTGCCATGACTTTAAGCGGGGTTATGATATAAAAACACTCAGCACAATGTTGCATAATAGTTACGCAGTGTAGTTTCCTTCCTCAAGAAACAAATATCCTTTAAGAACTATTTGGTGCAAACTATTATTCTAGGAAAGACAGGTTAGTCATTGACAAAATTAATCAGATAAAGAATTTCCAGTTTAACAGAGATAAGTTATGATACTTATCATTAAGACTGAAAAACATACACTTGCCCTACACACAACAGCTTAAAGATGAAAAATCTGGATACTTCTGTATCACCCAAAATGTTTAAAATGATACAGATTCCTGAGCTTCATCCCTAGTCATTACAGTGTGAGAAACCCCTGGTAATTATGGGGAAAGACAGATTCAGGTGGGATTTCTCAACAATGACACTGCTGACGTGCGGGGCCGGATGCTTTGTTGTGGAGGGTAACTTGTGCATTACAGGATGTTTAGCAGCATTCTGGCCACTATACTCTAGTAATGGTACCACATCCCCTTCCTCTCCCCAATCACCTAAGTTATGACAATCAAAATGTCTTCAGGTATTGTCAATTTGCCCCTGAGACAAAACTATACCCAGGTAAGTACCACTAGATTAAAAAGTGATTTCCTCTCTCCCGGGCGTGTTTTGGTGCTTAGTTTCTGTGATGGAGTTACCGTGCCTGCAGCAGCGATGGGGCAATGGGAGAAGCATCTTGCCTTGTATTTAGGACGTTGCTCCTGGCTCTATAGATTTTAAGCACTACCTTAACTGAGCCCCTTAACTGAACCATACGATGCAAAAATGATTTGAGTGATTACTCTCCCAAAGATGGTCCATAATAGTACCATTTTACATGCAGAGGAGGGTAGTTCATCCGTTACATACAATGGATGCCTTAGCAGATGAGGGCTTAATTGTCACATGGAAAATGGGTTGAGAGAAAAAAAAAAGTCCCTTTTCTGCTAAAACCAGCTATTATGATTCTGCTTTTCAAAACTAAAGTGCTTAATGCTAACAACCTTCAACGGAAGAATCATAAACAACTTTAAAATGGAGGTGGTTTTCTTTAGCTAGACCTTGAAATATGGTTTAACGAGGAATAATTTGCCGATGCCTGTGTTTAAGCATTTCCCTAAGTGCTTTTATGAGGACAGTACAAGAAATTCTGTTCCAGGTTTTTGGTATGCTTGAATATGATATTGTTTTGCTCACTCTTTATGACATCTTATCCAGGACTGGCTACATAATTTACGGGGCTCATTGAAAACTGAAATGCAGCGCTCTTTGTTCAAAAACTGAAAATTTAAAATGGCAACTGCAGAATCTTGAAGCAATCATGAGGTCTGTATCATCTCAAAACACTCCCATGAAGTCGGCCATGTCCTCTTGAGATCAGCAAGTCACATGTCATGTACCAGTTTACATAGGAAGAGACCAAGGCTCTAAAGCTTCACTTATGGTCTCATGGAAATTTATCAAAGAAACCCTGATAGTTCATCATTCAGCACATCAAAAACAGCCCTGGAAGTGCCATTGATCCAGCATTTTTACACCCAAATGAGACAAGTAGATTGTGATGCTGAGTTACAGTTGTCTGTGGAACGACACAGGCAGTATATTATTAAATATACACAAATGCCTTAAGAAATGAAAGAGGCAAAAAAAAAAATTTAAAAAAAAATATATATATGGCCTAAACTTGAATTATGCTAGTGTTAAGCTACTGACGGCATAATAAAATTTGTTGACATCATTACAGCTAACAATTGATATAACATTATTTATTACTACAGTGATAAATCCACCTGGTATACTGAATAGAGTCTATGAACTGAGTAGACTCAGTGAAGCAGTAGTTTATCAGAGCAGCCTGCCTCACGCCTTGAATGTTTTTCCTGGCTATAGACCCTTCAAGCATGACTCTCCTTGCTTAAAGGGATTCTTCAACTGAAGCAGGCAGTGTTTACCACGCCGTCCATTGTTCAGCTCTCATTCTCTATACTCCTAACCTAATCTGGAAGGGAATCATTATTAAGATAATTCAGATGATCCCAGCCCTGTATGTTATAAGATTCTACTGGAATATTAATATGATAATTGGGTAGTTATTGAAAATTTTAAGTTAACTTTTTCAGGGAATAGGAGGATAATTTTTAGCATTAAGAATCATACAGTGATTTTTAACTTTTGGATAATATGTCATAATTATGTCATAAATTTTATACGTACAGTGTTTTTGTTTGTTTGTTTTCTTTTTCTTTTGGCAACATGGTGCGGCTTGTAGGGTCTTAGTTCCCTGACCAGGGATTCAACCCAGGCCTCCATCAGTGAAACCTGTGAATCCTAACAACTGGACTGCCAGGGAATTCCCCTACAGTGATTTTTTTTTAATTAGGAAGGGGAATTACAGTGATTTTTTAAATTAAATTACAAATAAAAAAGGTGTTTGAATAGCTGCTTTGAATACAGGGCTCTAACTCAGAAGCAATGGCTTATGTTGTTTTCCAGTGACAAGTTCATTTTATAAATCATGACTTCAACATCAGTAAACACATGGTAAAATCATGTAGTATTAAATTATTGATGTATTAGTATGTTAATTATCTAGTCTACAATACAATGCAGTTCTCATGTTTTACTAGCATTTTATTTATTTTTGATTCAGAATACTGTATTTAGTATATAATAATATATTTAGATACTGTATCAGCTTCACACTTGAGGTTCTAGGATGTTTTGGGGCATCTGTAGGTGCAATGCAATGGTGGGGATGATGTCAGTTTATCGACATTTATTATGATAAGTGATTAACCTGCTAATACAACTCTTTAGCTAATAGATTCTTCCCTCTGTCACCTACCATAAACACACAATTGTATGCAAATAATCATCACAAGAGAAATTTACACTAGTTCATTATACTGAATCAAGAATGACTGTGAAGAAAAGTCAATAAAGCCAAAGATTTTTTTTAACGATTTCAATTGGGTTAAAACAAATGTCATCTAGGACTTCTTCAATTCTAAAAAATTCCCCTCTTGGAAGGATTGTTATGCTGACACATCAAACATTTGCTTTCTATATTGATGGGTCTGTAATGGCTCAACTTTGATTTCTGGCCTTTAATCTAAACTGTCCTTTGAAATAGCCGTTGTTCATTTTCATCAGAGTTTACTGTGGATATAGACACTTTTTTAAAAAAGATATAATTGACATAGAATGTGGTATTAGTTTTAGGTGTACAACGTAATGATTTGCTGTGTGTATATATTGTGAAATGATTACCACAATGAATTTAGTTGACATCTATCAACATCTATGGTTACAAATCTTTTTTTCTTGTGGTGAGAACTTTCAAGATCTACTGTCTTAGCAATAATAAAGCCACGGATCGTGATATACTCATTATTTTGTCTCAAATATATCATTCAAAAGGATGAAATTTGGGTGTTTATTTAAAACATTCCATCCAAGGCTCTCACTAGTGATCCTGATTCATTCAGTAGTTTGGATGGGTGTAGAGAAATTTTCATTTTCATCAAGAACCCAGGGAGACTCTAACACTGAGAGCCTGCTGCTTATGCTAAGAAAAAATGCTATCATTTGTTGAATTCTTTCTAGAATGTCTGAAGAGACAGAGAAGCAACAGAAAGAAAACAAGGCAAAGGGTGAAGCATATTTGCCGAGGAAAATCCTCTTTATGAAAATATCGGAATAGAAAGACCTCTACGTTTATTTGGCAACAAGAAAAAGTATCAGAGGTTTATGCATTTGGAAAGCCTTGTATTGGATGGCTTATGGAACAGGAAACAAGATAAAAGAATGAGCTAGAATTCACATTCATAACAGGAGGGGTTTGTAGTTAATGTCACTGTCACTATTAATAGGTGTGAGAGAGAAAGGTTACTCATGATCTTGTTAGGGGAAAATTCCCAGAGAGCTCCCTTGTCTTAGAACAGGTAGAGGCTGCAGTGATCAATTCTTCCCTGCTTGTGAGAGAAGGAGAACTGTGTGTGGGGGACGGTGGGGTGGGCAAAGGCACGGAGACAACTTCTTAAAACCCAAACACAGAAAGTAAGGCTGAGATTAACTGGAAGTTAAGACAGTAGATGTAAAACAAATGATCAAGTATCATTGTCCCGTGATGGCTAGGAGCAGGTTGGAGCTGAGAGGGGTCAGGGATCCAGAGGAGAGGCACTAGTCTCACCGATGAACTCCTAGCAGGAGTCTACACTTTGGTCTACAACAGGAACCCCCAGTAATTGATGGTTCCTCTATGCTGTGCTCTCCACGGTACAAGTGCCTGGAAAAAACCATCCTCCAATATTTAATAACATTTCCTTCAGTTCAGAGAAATAACAATGAAAGAAAAATTTATCATGTCAAGAAAACCGTCTGATACAAAACACATAAGGTATGTGAATTGATTACAAAACCAGTCTACATTCTTCTTAGGTATTTTCCCTGACCATTTTTAAAGAGTTTTTGTATACCTTTGATTTTAGCTTAAAAGAACACAATGCAACACTTTTGCTTATCACTCACAAAGGATAAGAACCTTCAAAAGAGTAGTCTGTTTTGTTGTTGTTGTTACCTGGCATTTTTTTCCCCCTTGGTTACCAATTTTCAAGATGGATAGACTCAGAGATGACAATTGATAACCCATGAGCTGGATACATTGTGAAAGTTGACTCAAAATTCTGCTAAATATAAATAACTCAAACTTTACTTTCCCCGCTTATGACATCAGCAGGTCCCCTTGAGTGAATTATTTCTTGAGATGTGACTTTCAGTCATTTTTCACTGCAGCTATTGCATTTATTTTGCACTTTATCATTACAATTTTGGTAATTTTGAACAGAAGTATTAGAAAACCAGGGCACCCAGGTTGCTCCTTGTTAGTTCAGTGAAAATTTGGGATGTGTCTTAAGGCAATTCTAAGTAATGCTAGAGAGAAAATGTTGAAATGAATTACCTCATTCATTTTGTTTCTCTTAATGCTGTTTGGATCTGCTATTAGACTCTTAAAGAAAATACATTTAGTGAACAAGTGTTGCTCCAGAAGATAGTCTATGCAGATACCGATTTTTTTCTCTAGCATCTTAACTACAAGTTCAATCGGTGCTCAGCATAGCTCACCTGGCTGCTGAATACGCTGAAATACAAAGGGAACCCCAGGGCATTGCTGAGAATATTGAAGGACATCTTATACTGTTCACTCATCATTTATCTCCTTTGGTGTCTAAAATCTGTGAATCTTAGAGAAACATGGGGAAGAATATTAAGGAGTTGTTGCCAGGGTCATAGGGTTTTCCACTTCTTTTTTTTCACATGTTAGCAGATGCATATTTTCAAGTTCAGCAATGGTTATTTTTCTTGATTTTTGTCCTTCATGTGGATTATTCAACTCCCTTTTCTTTTTTAGAGTTATAGCCATATCTAGACTCTCCAAAAAAGAAATTGCTCCCTATATGTTTCAGGAGGAAAAAAAAAAAGGTGATTAGAAAGCCTCAATGTCTGAGACCTTAATTAAAAGGAGGTCATGAACACAGCCTTGTTGTGTCCCCCATCCCCATCCCTGCGGAGGCAGAAACAGGCATATAGACATCAGTCAACAGCACTGTGTGGACAATGAAAAGAGATTCTCCCCTGTCCGTATCTGCTCACCTATGGCTACTGTCTGCTTTGGCAATTTGGGTATTTTCCAAATGCTAATGGAAATGTTGTCAATAACTCGCTTCTCTCTATAAGTTCTGTAACTTAAAATGTTCTCAGCAATGTTTTACACACAAACAATTACAGCTTATGGTTGCTTATGTGGTTAAGAGGTGAAAATTACATCTCACAGGGTAGGAAGCAGCTCAGAATCTTTTGACAGTGAAACCCTCAGAACCCAAAGGGTCCATGTACAATATTTGTGATATTTTTATTCCTCCTTAAAGATACACACACACACACACACACACACATAAAGAGGAACTGCCTAAAAATAGAAATATAAATACAATGGTCATGAGTATAAGAGTCAAGTCTCCCAAACTTAGCTTCATGGCAGTGGGTTTTCACGATGTTATTATCTCACATGACAATTTGTAGGCAACAGTGTAGGTGGGTTCACAGTGTTTGTGAAACAGAGTAGTGCTGATGTGTTAGTCACTCTGCTATCATCTGGTGATTATCAAGATGACCCTTGATAATACTTAAGTCTGCACTCTGTTTGCTTCATTTGCTAGGCATTTAATTGCAATTTTCCCTGAAGAAGCAATTTCACTTTCCATAAGTGAGTACCATTTTTTGCAGAAGTGGGAGGGGTTGAGGAAAGGAATAGACAAGGAAAGACTTTGCTTCTTAGTGGTGGGAACTCAGAACGGTTTTTGTTGTCCCTCCTTCTCCTTTTCCTCTTCTATTGCTAAACATAGCATCTGACTCTGTTTAATTAGTTTCCAGGTCAAATATAACTTGAGATAAAAATATGTTAAAAATTTACCCCCCCATTATTTCCATACTTTTAAAAGAGCAAATTTTAAATCTATCCTTGACATTATCCAGTTTGAATGATGAATAATTTTACCTAATAAGAGTGTCCATATAGAAATATTCTCCAGGAAATCATCCTGAAAATATTTCAAATGGAATTAGATTTTTCCTGATGGGTACTTAATAAATATTGTTAGTCAGGAGAAATTATTTTTTAAATGCTTCTCACCCTGTTACTCTGTTGGTGAGTGCATAAAATACTCTAATAATTCTAGAGGAAAGTTTGACATTATGGACCACAAGACCTTAAAGTAGCAATAGCTTTGTTTTTTAATTGCCTAGAATCTTTAAAGCAGAACATACTAATAACTTTTGGTGAAACAATTATATTTGTGATATTGAATGATGACAAAATAGATAGACCCCTTCAAAAACAGATATATACATAGATAGACATGAATGTTCAGCAAAGTATTATTTATAACAATTAATTATTGAGGAAAAGTATATATTTATAAAGAGGAATTAAATTATCTATGGAATCGCTTCTCCAATAAGGTCTATGCAGCCATTAAAATTACATTTCACAGATTTGCTTGTTTCTAAGAAAAAAAGTTCATAAAACATTACTAACATTAAGATCAGTTTAAAAAATATAAAATTTTTGTATGTATACAAAACCTCCTTGTAGACCATAAGCACAATGTTGATGGTGATTCTATGCAAAGAGTGGGTTTACTTGTGATTTTAATATTCTAAGTGTTTTTATGTTTCCCAGACTTTCTGCGGTATACTGTTAACATTTTTTAATGAGAAAAAATATATAAAAATATCTGAAAAACAAAGTATAAAACAATGTTTTAGATTTTCTGCTATTTATTCTTCAGTTTGTGTAAATGAGCATAGTAAATAATATAAAGCTACTAGACTTTTTCACTGAAAAATCCTAACTTTAATTTTAACTTCTCCTCATAGTAAACAATTCCTTACTTAGACTTTCACTTGCTTTAAGCTTTAAGTTCAAATATGAAGAAATAACCAAATTTCTCCATGTGTTTATTCTGTTACATGTGAACAATGCAGTAGGTTCTGGATTGTTGGTCTGGCATTTGTTTCCCCCAAATGGATTATCACACTTGGGACTGTTTCTTTCAGGAGCTAACAATTGAATAACATGTTTTTAAAATCTTATTTATAAGGAAGAGTAGGTCATCAAATTATGTGTAAAACTGAAAATTTTTTTGCAGTGAAGATGTTTTAGGAGGTACAAAGGTGAGAATGACTCATGAAAAATTTAGGCAAAGGAAATCCTTTCTAGAAAACTAAATCATAAAAATGTGTATTGGTGAGAGCTGTCAAGATATTTTACAGTCTTGAAACAGAATGCTGTACAGTTAAATTTTAATTATTTTAATCTAGATAGAAAATAATGTAGTGGAAGCCAATGCTACCCCAAACCAAGGAATGGTTATGCTTCAGTAATAAAAAGTTTTGATCGTTAATCTTGAAAAGACTCAGAATTTTGGGCATGGTCCAGTAAAGTGATATGTTGCAGTGAGGAGACAATGGGAAAGACTTGATGACAAATAGTTTCTCTTTAACAATAAAATAAAGGTAGAAATTGCTCAGATGCTAGTTATGCAAAGGCTGAAAAAAATCTAAGACAACATTTTCTTAATTATCATTCCATATACCTTCTAGCATTTTGTCTTCTCTTGTTCTCCACAGCCCCTGAAGAAGAAGAGCATATTAAATGTACTAAATGGGGCAACAGGGCTGTTATTCTTTCTTTCCTCCTTTTTCCTTCTCTCCTTCTTTCTCCTCTTCCCTCTTTCCCCCTTTCTTTCATAGAATCTAGTTATACATTTTTAAAACTGAAATTTGTCAGCTGAATACATGCTAATTCATTTATTTTGAAAAGTTTGCAATAAAAGTACCACTCAGAGATATCACCCAAGTTTATTGAAAACTACTCTCTTCAGAAAACAAGAAAGTAATACCATATGCTAACATATATATATGGAATTTAAGAAAAAAAAATATCATGAAGAACCTAGGGGTAAGACGGGGATAAAGACACAGACCTACTAGAGAATGGACTTGAGGACATGAGGAGGGGGAAGGGTAAGGTGTGACAAAGAGAGTGGCGTGGACATATATACTCTACCAAACGTAAGGTAGATAGCTAGTGGGAAGCAGCCGCATGGCACAGGGAGATCAGCTCGGTGCTTTGTGACCACCTAGAGGGGTGGGATAGGGAGGGTGGGAGGGAGGGAGATGCAAGAGGGAAGAGATATGGGAACATATGTATATGTATAACTGATTCACTTTGTTATAAAGCAGAAACTAACACACCATTGTAAAGCAATTATACTCCAGTAATGATGTAAAAAAAAAAAATGCAAAGGACCTAGAATAGCCAAAACGATCTTGACGCAAGAGGGAAGAGATATGGGAACATATGTATATGTATAACTGATTCACTTTGTTATAAAGCAGAAACTAACACACCATTGTAAAGCAATTATACTCCAATAAAGATGTAAAAAAAAAAAATGCAAAGGACCTAGAATAGCCAAAACGATTCAAAAAATCAGAATGATTTCAGTACATTCTGAAATCAAGTAGTGACACACACTACTTGATTTCAGAATGTACTGTAAAGCTACAGTAATCAATACAGTGTGGTACTGGCATAAGTACAGGCAAACAGATAAATGCAACTTAATTGAGTCAACAAACTCTTATTGCACAAGATGCTGTGTATCAATGGTCAACTGATTTTTGACAAAGGTGCTAAGACAATTCAAGGGGAAATTAAGTTTTGTGCTAAAACAAATTGGTTGTCCACAATGAGTGCTGGGAAAATTGTATACTCACAAGCAAAAAAAGTGACCTTAGGCTCTTACTTAACACGATAAACAAAAATTAGAGCAAATGGATCAAAGACATAAATATAAGAGCTTAAACTATAAAACATACAGAAGAAAAATCATTATGACCTTTGCAAAGAGTTCTTAGACCAGACACCGAAGACACGATCTATACAAGAAAAAAATTGAAAAAACAGATTTCATTAAAATTAAAACCTACTACACTTCAAAAGATAGCATTAAGACAATGAAAAGACAAATCACATGATTAGGAGAAAATAGCTGCAAATTGTATTTCGGATAAAGGACTTGTAACCAGAATATGTAGACTTACAACTCAATAGTAAGACAAACAACCTAATTCAAAAAATGTGCAAAAGACTTGAATGAGACATGTCACCAAAGAAGATATACAAATGGCTAACCAGCACATGCAAAGGTACCAAACATAATTAGTCACTGGGGAAATGCAAATTAAAACTATAAGATACCACTTCACACTCACTAGAATGACTATTATAAAGACAGATAATATCAAATGGTAGTAAGGACAGAGAGAAACTGGAATGCCATAACATGAATGAACCTAAAAAAGTTTTGTTAAATAAAAGAAATTAGACATAAAGGACTATATATTTATATGAAACATCCAGAAAAGACATGTATTTATAGAGGGAAAAAGCAGGTCAAGTGGTTGGCTGAGGGTGGATAATGACAGCAAATTTACTCAAGGGAATATTTCTGGGTGACAGAAATGTCCTAAACTTGATTATAGTGATGTTTGCACAACTCTGAAAATTTACTAAAAATCATTGACTTGTACATGTAGCGTCATTGTTATGGTATGCAAGTTATACCTCAATAAAGCTGTTTAAAAGCCAAAAAAAAAAAAAAGGAATACATTTCAAGCCCATAAAATGTTCTAACAATAAAGAAGCTGTTACTGGTTAAAAGTTTTGTGGAAGTTATATACTTTAGATGTGGATTGAGGCTTAGGCATTCAAAACTTAACACTAATATATATATCTTTTTCTCTTACTGAGTAGGCTCTACACTTTTTTTATAGGTAATTATTTTGAAATTTTCTTTCTGGCATAAAAACTTTATATTTGATTTTTTTGTTTTTTAACTGGGCAATAATATGACTTCTGTTTTCTTCTTTTCCCTGTCCCTTAAAATTAATTCCTTTGGGAAAGAAATCATCTGGAATTCAATACTATCCAAGATTGAAAAGGTGAAGGTTTTAATTAACTGCCCTAGAGCTTATCATTGCAAGATGGGGGTATTTAGCTCAAGTGGTGTGAAGAGCTGTTAAATTATTCTAGCAATTGAGTTTCCATCCTTTTTGTTCTATATTGTAAAATCCTTTAATGGCTAAACTCACCCAAGAACTTGGACTTTAGACTCTGTGAACAGCAGGGAGGAGATCTGTAACTGATGTAATGTTCATTCCCATGTGGACAGAATCATTAGACTTTCTGGTATTCATGCATATGCTAAAAGGGTGGGTGTGAATTAATCAGAATGGCTATACTCAAGGAGGCCAAAATCTTTTAGTTCTCAGAAAGAAGATGGGAGGGGGGAGGGGGAGGACTAAGAAAACTGGAAGCTAAAATAAAACAGAATCAGGCACTCCTCTAAGTTCTTCTCACACTAAATGAGGCCAAATGCCAATACTCTGACTTACAAGCATCCGCCTCAAGTTACTTTAGAGATAAGGAAATGTGTGTGACTGACGGCAGCAGATGGATGATCAGCTGACCTCACTGGCCATTCATCACTTAGATGGGGAGTTGGTTCACTTCTCCACACTTCAGTTAACAGCCCCTAAAAGGGTGAAAGTCAAGACTTGCGATTAGATCCTCAAGGTCATTCAAGTTGTCGGGCCAAATCCTGAAACCTTGGCCAGTTTACTCTCTCACAATATACATGTCACTTAACCTTTCGCTATAGTTAAGCTTGTTGTATTTCATTTTTTTAATAAGAAATGAGAAGTCTTGAAATAGCACACTGTCAGAATTCTTTTCCTTGAGCGGGGGTGCCAGATGTTATGGAAGTAGCATTCATCCTCCATTTTGGTTCCCAGGTACCCTTCAATGCATCTCAGAAATGTGATTCGTAGCATTTTCTAAGCCTTTGCTACTGAAGCCCAATCCTGCCTCGGTACCCGGACACTGAATTAAATCTCAGAGACGGAGTTTTGGGTGAAGTAGAAAAGAATAGTTTCATTGCTTTGCCAGGCAAAGGGGGCCATAGTGGGCTAATGCCCTCAAAACTGTGCCCCAGTCTGGGGTGAGGGGTAGTTGTGAGGAGTTTTATAGTCCAATAGGTGGCCTGGGGTTGCTGATAAGGGTCAGGGTGAATGAATTCCTTCAGTCCAGAGATCATCTGGCCTCAGGTGATGATGAGAGAACTGGGATCTTCTCTGGAATGAAAAATGCTTCATCAATTCTTCCATTTGGTGAGGGTTTTAGTTAGGAAGAGCTCAAAGATATTGTTCTGGGTATCCCTTGAGGGGGAACCAGGACCCTGCCCCACGGCTACACTATTGTTTCTTGACTGTTCCTCCCTTATCTCTGCATCCCCTCCCTTCCCTGATTAGCAACTGTTTGAACCTGCCCTTTGGAACTCAGGGAAGGGGACACAGAAAGTCTTTTGTGCCCAGGAGCCCACAGGGTCCTGCTCGGTTTCACTACTCAAGTATATTTCACAGACTAGCAGAAGATTTTTAGAAATACAGAAACTCAGGCCCTGTCCCAGACCTACTGATTCAGAATCTGTATTTTAACCTAACACCAGATAATTTAAATACATATTAAAGTAAGAGAAGCACTGTTGTAATAGTTAACTTGTGTATTAGTCACAGCAATGCAATGTTTAAAAAGCTGCAGTATTCATCCTTCAAACGTGACCAGTTATTTTTTTTGCACAAGGATGCAATATTTTAAATTTCAGCTCCTGAACCCTGTGAAAACATGGCCATCTTAACTATCTCCACATGGCTAGAAGTTTCTGAGTCCTTCTGACAGCAGGAACTCAAGAAATGTCTGTGGAATTCATTTAGGATATAAACCTAGGGCGATCGATCACCTGGGCACGAGCATCTCCTCTGCTGAATATGTTAGAACAACCCCAGGGCTCAAGAAGGACCAAAGGGGGCTTCCCTGGTGGCGCAGTGGTTGAGAGTCTTCCTGCCGATGCCGGGGACACGGGTTCGTGACCCGGTCCGGGAAGATCCCACATGCCGCGGAGCGGCTGGGCGCATGAGCCATGGCCGCTGAGCCTGCGCGTCCGCAGCCTGTGCTCCGCAACGGGAGAGGCCCGCATACAGCAAAAAACAGACCAAAAAAAAAAAAAAAAAGAAGGACCAAAGGATGAAATGTTGGAACAGCAGGTGTAGCCAACGAAGGAAGCAACTCCAACCTCACCCAACTCCTTCTCATCCTTTCCGTTCCTTTTCCTTTATCATGATGGAGCTCATCTTTAGAAGAGAAAAAAGAAGAAATGCTTTATAGCTCGTCTATGTCCAACCTCAGTCTTCAGTTGACTATAACCACGACCCTAGTCTGTAATATATATTTGGTGAACACCCCAAAATAAGGACAAGGGAGTTCTTAAAATTAAGGTGATATACATATATATATATATTCATTTTAAAATTATGAAAAAGGAAAGGCATTCATAAAATTCCCCTCTATATTCTAATTTCTATTGGGAATCAAAATTAGAGTTTCCTCTTAAATTTTCCAAAAGAAATAGACTAGCACAGGTTTTAATCTAGAAATGGCCAAACACACAGATATTCCTGTTCTTGCATGGGAATGGTCACTGTCAATAGTAAAATCATTTTCATTTGTTTCTGTGAAACCACTTAATTCACAGTCTATTTAAAATATCACCATCTCTGATAGCTGGAATTAGTTTCATAACAACTCTACCTGCTGCCACTTTGCAAATCAGCCTGTGTGTCCAACTTTTAACACAGACATGTCACTAATTAGCACGGCCCAAAACCAAGTCCAATAGGGCCATAATGAATGCACGACAATTGGGGAACTGAGTTCATTTCTCCGTCTGAATCTTGGAAGCAATCCATTTTAATCTGTATGCGAAGGTCGACTTTTGAAGGAATAATTGTACTTTGTTTCGGTCCATCTGGATTGGGCTATAAATATGCCTTCCAGGTTTTATAACATTAAGTTACACAGACAGCACTCAATGTCAGAGTAACGTTCAAGAAGTCCTATATGGGTGATTAACTTGAAAGCATTCATCAAATCCATGCCTGATCTTAGGGGGGAAAATGCATTTTTAAGCTAGAAATGATTTCTGGGCTTTTGGTTTTGGTGAATGAGATGAATTCATTAAAAAAAAGTTCCAAGGGCTTTTTGTTCTCCCTTATAATTAAGCCTAATAAAATAAGCACATTTTTCTTCTTTCCTTAACATTTGCGTATTTTTCTATGCCAGTAATTATGCTGAAGTATTGGAGTAACAATAACAACAACAAAAAATCCCAGCGTGGTCCCTGTGGCTTAAAGCCTGTATCACAACCTCCCATGATTATTTTGTCCATTATACTTCTGCATACCTTTGTTCAGGATTATACAACATGCTTCAAAGCATTTGAGGTTTGGGATTTCCACTTGTTACTATTTATGGTTTCAGTGTTCACATACCATTGATTTTTTTCCCTTCCCTCTCCAAACCTAAATGTCAATTGTAATCTAAATTAATTTGCACTTGGAGCTGGCAATATGGTAACTTCAGTTCACACAGAGAAACCACAAAGCAGAGCAGGAGACGTTAACTGTAGTTCTCAATCCATCTTCCTGATACTTCTGGCTTCCCTCTTCAGCTACCCTAAAGCCAATTAGATACTTGTCATGGTCATCTGGGAAGCAGATTTGAGAGAACTGATACATACATTGACTTTGTGTTTAGAAAGATTACGTCCAGATTTCTCATAGAAGAAAAATTATGGGGAATTCCCCATTGGTAAACATGCATAAAAATCAATTTTGGTAAGCAAAATATGTAACTCTACAATGAATGAAACATGGATTGAAAGTTACAGGGATTCATTGGGTACCTAAATCATGTGCTTTAGACATCCTGAACCTCAAACATGTGGCAGAGTGCCTGAAGAATTGAAGGTACTTGGTGAGCACGTTCTAGACTACGGGAAAAAATAATAACAATAAATGGAAATAAAATGTGTCTGTCTCTTCAAATCCAAATGTGTAGCACCCAAACAGCCCCCGTGAAATGACATTACACAATTGCTACAGAAACCAAGAGAGACAGTAGAGGCTAGGAGAGGATGTTTGGGCTTGGTGCACCTTTTTGGGAGACAATTGACAACGGAGGAAAGATTTGTGATAAGCTCCAGAGCACGTAGAACAAAAATACTCTCTAAGTATAAAAAGGCTCTCTGATTATAAGTTCGCAAAAACTGAGATCGAGGAATGCAAATAAGAGTGATATGAACTCTTTAGGCAAATGAGATTGGGGTAATGAAGTAGAAAAGTAGGAATGTCATCATCCCAGTATGTGGGGCCCTTGAGTTTAGATATTTTAAGAGAGTATGAAATGTTTACCTTAGTTTGCAATTTTTCCCAGTACCTCCTAGATACACTGAAAAACCGATAAGATTCCAGAGCGGGCGTGGGCCATAACCACTTCCTTTGGGAAAAGAATGGAGCCGGTTGAGGCCAATGGGGCAGAAGAGGAAAAGAGAAGGTAGAATGAAAAGGAAGAGGCAGGGAGATCAGTGAACTCCCTGGGAAGGCCTGGGAATGGGGCTCTTGCCCCTTTGAATAGTTCAAGAAAGCAAAGTCCTTAGTTTAGGAAGGAAACTCACATCCCACCCATCCTACCTGAATTTTGTTTGCTCTATTCTATAAGAAAAGCCTTCATGCTTGCATTGCTTTTAAGATAAGTAATTTTGTTGTTGTTAGAGTCAAGTCCTGAAGGGTGGAACCCCTGCAAAGCGGCTAGATGCTTTCCATAAACAAAGTGTACTTATTTACTTGTAAGACTACAGAATAACGTCAGTGAAGCTGTAGATAAGCACTTAATACAATTTTCCATCACGAATCCTTAAGTACTGCTTAGTGATTAAGTGTTATATTCCGGAAGAGCTAAGGATAATTTTAAGTCTGGATGTCTCAAGGGAACCTCTGGAAATAAAAGCTAGGATGTTTTATAACATAATTAAGAATAAGCAGAAGGTGGACAGGAAGGAAACATTTTTGTTTCCAATTGTGGATTAAGGTGTGTGTTCTTCAGGTCTTCAAATAGTCCCTAGCTTTCATTCATATCTAACAAGGCATGAGGGGCTAGGTAACAGAAGTACCCAATCCCTTACCAGGCAGCACACCTGTCTTCTCAAGGTACTTCTGTGACAGCTGCTAAGGAAAGCTTACAGCGCTGGCTTCAGCTGCCCTCCAGCCAGGGTGAAACTAAAGGCTATAAGGTGTGTAATTTTCTATCTCCATGGGAGGAACACCTGAGGGTTTGAATAAAAGACTGTGTAACATTCCCTGCATCCTTGTGTGTCTGCACACTTGCAGAGGAAAAGCCAATTAGACAATAACAAAGAGGAAACATGCTACCTCCCTTCTCGTGATCATCTGTGGCTTCTGAAGCATTTGCATCATAAGACCACTTTTCTTATTATAAATAAATTTCTCCAAGAAGTGTTTTACTGGCCAAGTGAGAGTCTTTCAGAAATGCGGTCTAAGGGGAGCCGTACTCTTTAGATCTCATTCTTTAAAACTTGGCCTAGATATCGGAATCTATTTTCCTTTGATTAATTTATATAAGATAAAGGGCATGAAAATGGTGTGTAAACTAAAGAGCAATGTAAAATAAAGAGGGTTTTCATGTTCCTTAAATGAAGAGGACAATTTCCTCAAAGATCTCAGGGTGCAATACTGAGTTGCTTACACTCAGCGGTTCACGGGGTACAGTGTCATCAGTCTAGACTGACATTGTCTCTTACTTTGCTTGATTTCCCCCCTTTATTCTACGGCTCCAATCCTATCATCCTCTTTCTCTCATAGAAACACTCCATAAAATATTTAAAATATGTCCTTCCGGTCCAGATTCCCTTTCTTAAAAGTTTGTATACTTTTCAAAACATCTCTTGGCTGTTAATTTTTGTATCCTTGGAGTGATACATAAATCTAATCTTATTTTTTTCAATTAACATTTTGTTTTTGAGATCTATTCATGTTGATATATATGGATTCAGTTCATAGCATCTAATTGCTGTAGAGTATTCCCTTAAATGAATATATTTCATTTTGTTTATTAGTTTCTTCATTTCCACATGTCTTTTATCTACTTTTATATTTTTCCAATCTGACAGACACAAAATTGTTTCATTTTTAGTTTATCATTTTTTCTCTTCTATTTCTGTTTTCCTATGCTGGGCAAAGTCATTAGTCTCTGAGTGATACCTAAGCTGCATGAGAAGTACCCTCCACGTTCCCAGCAGCGCTCCTGGCATTTCATTAGGGGGTGGGATCCAGAAATCTGTGCTCACGCCCCACCTCATATACATGGAGAAAGTAGTTAACTTTAAAAATCTAAGGCTCTGGGCTTCCCTGGTGGCACAGCGGTTGGGAGTCCGCCTGCCGATGCAGGGGACGTGGGTTCGTGCCCCGGTCCGAGAGGATCCCACATGCCGCGGAGTGGCTGGGCCCGTGAGCCACGGCCGCTGAGCCTGCGTGTCCGGAGCCTGTGCTCCTCAGCGGGAGAGGCCACAGCAGTGAGAGGCCCGCGTACCGCAAAAAAAAAAAAAAATCTAAGTCTCGTCAGTAACTGCTATGATAACCTCATGCTTACTAAAGGTCATCCTTCATATATGCTTGTACTTTTCCCCGGAGGGTAGAGAATCCAAAATGTCTGCTAAATTTAAAAGCTCACAGTAATATCTAATGTGTTGACAAGAACATTACTAAAGTATAAATAACTTGCTTTGGATGTTTACTCAGATATTAAACCCTTAGACTCTTCCCTCTTCAAATAGATATATGCACAGTTAAAATAGTCAGGTACTCAGTAAAGCACAGGTACATTAATGAGAAGATGTTCAGCTGCGGGTGGTCATTAAAATGACTTTTGGTAAGACTTCCCTGGTGGTCCAGTGGTTAAGACTCTGCGCTTCTACTGCAGGGGGCGCAGGTTTGATCCCTAGTTGGGGAACTAAGATCCTACATGCCTCGGGATGCGGCAAATAAATAAATAAAATGACTTCTGGTTCTATTTCCTAATGCCAGGCCCGATGACACAAGTGTCCTTGCCTTCACTCATGTAAATGAAACTGAAGAGGCTCCACCTAGAGAGAAATAGGATAGGAGATCTATCCAACTTTTCCAAAAGGGTTTTGCTGAAACAGTAGCCCTGTGCACAGGGCATAAGTGGATGAGGCAGCTTTCTTTGTTATAATCAAGGTCCTCACTGCAGTTCCTATTGTGGAGGTGACTTTTCAGCTCTGCCACATTTGAGTGTTCCCACTTATCCCCCAAAACTGAATATTTAATAATACTTGGGCTTGCAGTGTTTTCTTCTCCTCAGTATCCACTTAGAGAACTTCTGCTCTTATAGTTAACTACTCACCATGATGCTAAGGGCTTTAAGACTTTATCTCAAGGTCTGACCTTTTCATCAGCTCTGACTTAGAATTCCCACTGTAAGTGTAAATGGACATGAGCACAGGTCAAATCCCGGAGCTTATACTCCAAGTCCCTGACCTTGGTCAGTGACTCTGCTATCTTCATAGTCATGCAGTCTCAATATTTGAATTTATTTGTGTCTCTTTGCTCCATCCCTCTAATAAAATGCATTATTTGGCCCTTGCAGTGTTACTCAGGTGCATGCTTTCTTCATTCTGACCACCAGTTTCCTGCAAGGTTGTACTTGAATGAATGCAATAATATTCCTTCATCTTATCCACAATTCTTCTCATTTCACTTTTATTTATTGCCAAAGAGGAAGCAGGATAGTATAGTGCTTAAGACTGTGGGTTCCAAGCAAAAATGTCTGGATTCCTATTCAGTTTCACTTCCACAAAACTGTAGAAATTTGGAAAAGTTAGTTTACGTTTCAATACCTTAGTCTCTTCATTTATAAAAAGGGGGCAGCGATGTTACCTCATGAGATTGAGAGTTTATCCACATATCCCATGTACAGCAAAGCATGATTCATTGTCTGCTCTAGAAATGATAGAGATGATATTTGTGTGACTCTGAGAAAATACACAGAACAAAGTGCAACACTATTTCCTTCAGTATCTCACAAAATTCCCTCCACCAGCTTCCATAGACTTCTACAGATTGACCCCATCTTACATTCAACACAAAAAATTTAGTTTCTTTGTTTCTGATGTAATTAAGTAAATTATTAAAATTCTAAAATAATTGCTTACATTCTCATAGTGTGTTGTACTAGCTAGTCTCCTTTTTTTTTTTTTTTTGCATAGTTGATCTCATTTGAACCTCACTACAGTAAGAGCTCATGTTCAGAGAGGAAAAGGAATTAGGTCAATTATAGATGGTAAAGGAAGATCTAAGTGTCTAATCAAGAAATCTTAAACATTCGATATTTTTTGGTCTATAAAAGAGCACCCTCTTGTAACAAAAGAATTTCTTACAAACCTACTATTATGAGTTTTGAATTCTCTTAGCTTTTGCTTATCTGTAAAGCTTTTGATTTCTCTTTCAAATCTGAGTGAGATCCTAGCCAGGTAGAATAATCTTGGTTGTAGGTTCTTCCCATTCATCACTTTAAATATATCGTGCTACTCCCTCTGGCTTGTAGAGTGTCTGCTGAGAAATCAGCTGTGAAGCTTACAGGAATTCCCTTGTATGTTATTTGTCGTTTTTCCCTGGTGGCTTTCAATAATTTTTCTTTGTCTTTACTTCTAGTCAATTTGATTACCATGTATCTCAGCGTGTTCCTCCTTGGGTTTATCCTGCCTGGGACTCTCTGCACTTCCTGGACTTGGGTGGCTATTTCCTTTCCCGCGTTAGGGAGGTTTTCGACTATAATCTCTTCAAATATTTTCTCGGGTCCTTTCTCTCTCTCTTCTCCTTCTGGGACCCCTATAATGTGAATGTTGTTGTGTTCAATGTTGTCCCAGAAGTCTCTTATGTTGTCTTCATTTCTTTTCAATCTTTTTTCTTAATTTTGTTCTGCAGCTGTGAATTCCACCATTCTGTTTTCCAGGTCACTTATCTGTTCTTCTGCCTCAGGTATTCTGCTACTGATTCTTTCTAGTGTATTTTTCATTTCAGTTATTGTATTGTTCTTTAATTCTTCTAGGTCTTTCTTAAACATTTCTTGCATCTTCTCTATCTTTGCCTCCATTCTTTTTCCGAGGTCCTGGATCATCTTCACTATCATTATTCTGAATTCTTTTTCTGGAAGGTTGCCTATCTCCACTTCAGTTAGTTGTTTTTCTGGGGTTTTATCTTGTTCCTTCATCTGGTACATAGTCCTCTGCCTTTTCATTTTGTCTGTCTTTCTGTGAATGTGGTTTTCCTTCCACAGGCTGCAGAACCGTAGTTCTTCTTGCTTCTGTTGTCTGCCTCATTTTCTATAGGGAGAATGTAAATGAAATTCAGTCTTCAAAGATGCTCTCACTCAATTTATGTTTTTAGTTTAAATTAAAAAGGTCATTGAGATTTTAATGTGAAATTGAAAACATAATTAAACAAATTTTCAAAGAAACAGCAGGATCGATAAAATTTTTTAAATAAACAGGAAAGAAAGATGAGATTCTGGATATTAGTACATATCATAAAGAAAATGAGCCTTACAGAAAATAATTTATACTTAGTATTTCTTTATAACATAAAGTATAATAAGGTCTCTTGGAAAGATATGTCATCAGAATATCAATATATATAAATAAATATAATAATAACAATAGAAAAGTCACTAATAATGTAAAGTGGAACATTAAGCAAGTGATTCTCTTTCAAGTCAAGTTACTTAAAAAATTCGCAAATCAGACCTTGAGTTTACATTGTAAACCAAAATATATTGCAGCTAACCTTGAGTTAATTCCTTTAAAAGCAATGAAACGTTACATCACTGTCAAATCTGTCTTAAAACAGTAAAGAAAATAAAAGAATCAATGATGAAGAGGCAAAAAACAAACATCATGAGTGAAAATATTTTACATAATCATAAGCAAAACAGGAAAGCAAAGAACAGATTAGGTAGGGTATGTGTGATGAAATCATAATAAAAATGTATTGTTTTCATTACAAAATTCAGGAATTTTGAAGGAAGCATGACAGATGGAAGACATGTCAATTCTGCTCAGCCATTACACCCTACTAAGATGTAAAGATACCTATAATGCAATCAAAAGGGCATAAAACTAAAAAGACAAAAGAGACAGGATAGTGGATAACAGAATACAAAAGAAGTTAGCAAAAGTCAGCATTATGTTAAGCGGTGCCCTAGAGGAAGCTGATAGCTGACTTAGTGCAAATTAGAAAAAGAGAGTTGGTGGAGAATGCCAGCGTCTACAGAGAAGGTGGTGTAGGAGAGAGAGTGATAAGTTCAAACCAAAGTGTTACCTGCTTGGTGATTGCCTGCTTCCTGGATCCCACATCATCCTTGTCATGGTATAATCCCTCAGTCTGGTGTGGTGCATCTTCCAAACACCACAGAGGTACTGACTTTGAAATCAAGTTTGAATGACCTCCCATTATATTTGCATTCAAGCTGAGGTCAATACTGTAGAGGTGGTACAATATACCACCACTGTAGATGTGGAGGTATAATTTGGGGGAAGTTTCTATTCATCTATATCTGAATATTTGTAATATACTAGAAAAATATCTTTCATAATTAATTTTATGTTTCAATTTTACAGAGCCAAAAGTCAAGATAAATTAACTTTTCCCCGAGGTAAACATCTTCTGGGAGGCCAATATTGTGCTCTGAATTCTGATGACTTTTCAAACTAGAAATAGAATGCATGATCTTTGCTTTTATGAACATACATTGATCAGAAACTATTTCTATCCTGAGGGAGAAGAGATACTGAGAAGCCTAATTCTCTGCTTTTCTTTGTGTAGACGCTTTATTTTTCTTTTTTAGTTCAAAGGAACTTCATGTGATATTTCAAATTAGAATTAAAATGAACTTATTCCAATTAATTTATATCTTTTTTTATTAATCTGATAATATGTAAAGTAAATTCTTATTTCCCAAGCGCTCTGAGACATTTAAGAGAGATGTATATTTCAGGGAAATATCAAACAGATAGGCTTGAATCTCTTACCATGAAAACATCCTGCGTTAAGATAGAAAAAAGCTGTAGGGATCTTAGTAAAATGACATTGAATGCTTTCGGTATTTCATTGTCCTTAATATACATCACCAAAAACAATTTCAGCTATGTCTCGCCTTTTTAAACAAGAAATGCATGCCAAAGAAAAGTCCTTAAGAACAGGCTTTGCTATCAGAAATCCTGGCTCTGGGGGGAGCAAGAGGTAACAGAAGGAAATTTGATTTCCCAAATGCCAAAGCACCTATCCGTGCATCGTTCCACACGTTCAATCAAAAGAGTGAGAAACAAAAATGAAAGTACTGTTATGGATCCCAGAATGTAGTCATCCTCACCATGTGCTCTGGGGTACAGCATCCTCCAGTCCCAGACAGCAGCTTGTTTCATTAGTTTATCTCCCAGGACAGAGGATGCACTGAACAGCAGGAAGTGTCACCTGAATTCTGAGTCTCCTTTAGGCCCCTGGGTTTGGACGCCTAACAGTATCATTTGCTTCTCCTCGTTATCTGATATGGCTTCGTGATTGACCTTGAGCCAATCCACCCATCCATTCTCTCTCTCTCTCGTCTTTCTCTTTCTTTCTTCTTCCTTTATTTTCCTGCAGGTATTGGCCAGCTTCACAGGCTGTCATAAATTCACTTCTGGTTTGATCTCAAAGGGAGAAATGTCCTCATCACATCCAAACTCGTTTCCTTAGCATCAGATAGATAGCAGCAATAACAGGATATTTACCCCAAGGCTACTTCCGGGAACTTCAATAAAGTCATTCCTAAAAAACATGTCTGACAAAGACATGTTCAAACCTACTTGTAGATAATACAAGCCCATCTTTTCTCTCTCTCCCACATAGTGAAGTCACGCAGCTCCACACCCTGCCAACAATTAACACTAAAAATTGACAACCACATTCAGTGAAAAAAGTACATAAAAGCGCTTAACTTGTGTGAAAGAACATTGACGACTACTCCTGAGAATATATTTTGAGAATACCCTGCTCCATTTTTACACACAATGATACATCATGTTACAGAAAATGATTTCTATAACTTGGCTATGTTTTAAAAGTAGGGTCTTTTTTTCTCAGTTTCACAGCTAAATGCTTAGTGTATTTTTTTGGCCTGAAAGATTTCAGTGACCTCTTTTCTTCTTTAAACAAGTTGCTTAGAAAATATCCATTATATCAATAATATATGGCTATAAATTATATATATTTACTGAGAGCAAATGAAACAAAACTTATTGCAAACTCACACTATCATTTTTCTATGGTGGCTCACAATGTTTTCTACCATATAATCTTCAGTCATAACCTGATATCTTTTAAAATTTTATACTTGAAAACTAATCTGACAGTTTAAAGTACAGTATGTTTTTCTAAACTAATTTGCTTGGAGTAGGTTTTTACTTTCTTTAAGAAATTCATTTTTAAAATTGATCTGGAGTTCAATTGTGGGTTCTTTTCATGGTACCCTAAATTCAAACTTCAAGCCATCTGCTTACTTAGTTGGCCTTACAAGGGTAAGAATCATACTATCACGATAACTTGAGGGAAGTTATCACGTGTCATAGACAACGCAATTTAGATTTTAAGCTTGAGTGTCAAGGAAGAACTAGTGATTCCCACTTGAAAGCTCCCTTCTAAGACCCCAGAGATTTATGTGGGACAGGTTATTATACTTCACTTACTAATCAGAACTCTCATTCCCTTGGCAACCAGCAAACTTTTCTTCCCCCATGCTAGCATTCCTGAATCCTGCCCCTCCACCCCAAATGATTTATTTCCCTATTGCTACAGTCTATGGGCACATTACATACTTTAAAACAACACATTAATCTATAGCTTTCCAACCCAGACAGCAGACACCGCCATCCTTCTTGATAACCACCTCTGGCTATTATAAAGAAAGCATTCCCGATTTAGGCTACAGTCAAGAAATTGTAGGGGATGACGTGTCATGCACCAGTCTCCACACTTAGGTTTAGGCAGACTGCCAGGTGAACGCAGAAGCCACAGCTGCAAATTTTCATTGAAAGTGCCCTCACAAGTCTCTGACTACTTGTGACTGGCCTTCTTGAGAATAAATAGAAAATAAAAGAACCCAAGTGCGTAATGGGCCGTGTTTATTGGATAGAGAGATGGATATCATTTAATGAGTATTCCCACCCTTTCTCTCTTCACCTAAGCTAACATCAGCAAATGAGAGCTCTTCAATCTTTCCTTTTTGCCCCACAGAACTCTTATATTCAGAGTAAAACTCTACACTAAAAACTTTGGATCTATTTTCTGATTTCTATATATTAATTTGTAAAAAAAAAAATGTAACTTTCAACTCTTTGCCAGGATAAGAGCAAATATAGTTACTCAGCCCTTAAAGAAAGGCAGATCCACTTCAAACACAAAAAGTCTTTTACATTAAAACTGTTCTTTGATGTGTTTTCTTCAGTTATTCCATTACCTGGAATATCAGATATATGTTCAGGGGACACACAATCCTCATTATGCAGGGATTGATACTGATGGCAAGAATACATGGTATTTAAAGGAAAAATCATTAAGATATTTTCACCTCTAAGCTTTATTCTCATCTACACTATAAACAATGAGTAAAAGTAGCATATATGTGCTGTGGTAAATGGATTTCATTCTATGGACATACATTTCTATATTATTTTCAGAATTCTGCAAAGTGGCTCACCACTATCCTAAAATTCTAAATATGTTTCTGTCATGTCTTTAGGTTTTTATTTTATGTTTGAGATATACATGTGTGTGTGTATATATATATATATATATATATATATATACACACACACACAGGAATATATCTACGTGTGTACATGGATATATATTTAATTTTAATTATTTCATATATAATGCTTCCCCTTATTATTCTTTATGAAACACTATATTTTTTTAAATTAAGTGTTTAAACCTAAGTTAATTAATTTTAATTGCTGAATAAGTGGCTCCCAAGGTCAGCCCCTCTATTCTTTATAAATAAAATTAATGTTAACAATTATCTAAAACCAAAACCCTAAAATGTTATGGCTGACCTACTTTGGAGGATTAAGAGTGTTTTAACCAGGAATCTAGAACCTGACTTCCAAGTTCTAATCATGTAAAACTCAGTGTAATCCAATTAATTTAAAGCTCATGTCACCTAGATTGATGATCTAACACTTACTCTTAACTCTAGGTGGCCGATGGTAAATGCTTAAGAAAAATGAGACCCTTCATTCACCTAAAATGTATAATACTAGACCAGAAGGAAATTTTCCTCTGACCATACATACCCTAATTTATCACTAAGCATAAAATGTGGGAACTTTTCTAATATTTTAGGGCTGGGTCACTGCTTGGTTTAGATGTTTTAGTGTTCGAGTCATTGTATAATAATTATAATTTTGCTCTTACTACAATTGTATTTGTATAACTAAATTTTCTTTATCCAAAATGGGCTTGAGTTAGCTTCTTGATACTTTCCTCTGCTGTTACCTGTCTGGGAACTTTGTAAGACTAAAACTGTTTTGAAACACCTAAACTCTGCAGCAAAAGTGCAATACAAGAGAAAATACTTTACAGCTCATACCTGAAAAATTCTCTTTGAAAACTGTGGACTTTGCACAATAAATAGGTTTTCCTAAGTTCTTTAGGTTGAATACGTTCATAATTTACTTGCCATTAAGAAAGAACTTATTTGGGAATTCCCTGGTGGTCCAATGGTTAGGACTTGGCGCTTTCACTCCTGGGGCCCCGGTTCAATCCCTGGTCCGGGAACTAAGATTCTGCAAACCACGTGGTGTGGCCAAAAAAAAAGAAAGAATTCACTTAAACAAATATGCAAATGCATGAACACAGAGATGCCCCACATAAGCATGAATTCAGCAAAACTAAGATAGTAACAGGATCACCAGTGTGTCATAGCGTGTGTATGTGGTTATGTTGTAATTTCTGCTCATTGGAAAACCTGCAAAAGTATCCAATTAAATATATTCACAAAGTGATTTTTTTTCCATATTGTGGATATTTCTTATGTTATATCTATTCTACACTAGGCAGAATAGTGAAGCATCCCTATCCTTGAAACTTTCCAAGGCCGGCTTCAAGTTGTGTTTGATGTACTACTTGCTATTTGAATGGTATCCAGCGAACTATTTAACAAGTTGCTGAATGTCAATCCCTCTCCAGCCTATTCCATCCAATGGCTTCATCATCAGTGTATTGCTCAGGCCAAAAAAGAAAGTCATCTTTGACTCAGCTTCTTCCCTCCTCTACCACCTGCAATCCATCTGCTAGTTCCTCCTCCAAACCATATTATGAAGGCATTCCCTTCTCTTCATGTCCACTGCTAAAACCCTAGCCAAACCATAGTCATCCTTTTCCTGCACTATTAACTCACCTCTTCTCTTCAATTCTTCCATGCCTCCCCTTCAAAAATAATTTCTCCAACCAACAGACAGAGTGAGCTTTCAAAACTTCAGACCACATTAATGCGCTTTTGGAGAACTCCCAACATTTCCCGCTTGCATTTAGAATCAAAATCCAATCTCCTTTCGCGGCCCAAATGATCAGCTTCTTGCCTATGTCTCTAGCATTAGTGCCTCTCCTTCCCCATTTCTTCCTGAGTGCTAGTAACACCATTTTTTGCTGATCCCTTCAACTTGACAGTTTGTCCTCCCTTGAGGCCATTTCATTTTTATTTCCCCAGCTCCTGTATTTATCTGAATGTGTATTTTCACACTGTTGGCTTTTTTCATTCAGGCCTTACCTCCAAAATCGGAGAAGAGTTCCATGCTCATCCACTCTAAAGAAATCCTCTCTGTCCTGACACTAGCACATCATCTAGTCCACATTCTCCATAACACAAGGACTCTTTGAAATATTTATTGATATATTAATTATTGTATATGTATATGTCTCCCCACATTTATACAGTATGTGTCATATTTATATATTATTCATATATTATATGTCTGAATCCATTAAGCTCTAGGAATACAATTACTTACCACTGTTCCCACAGGGCCAGAATATAGTCAGCATTTAAATATTTGTTGAATAAATACTGCTTTTGAGGCCTGCTGCCTTCATTTGGAAAATGTGATATAATAGCCTCCACGTTACAGCAAGATTTGTAAGGATTAGCTCTATCTCAGAAACACCTACTGTAAAGAGAGATGCTACAGAAAAAGCTACAGAGATATACAGAGATGCTACAGAAAGTGCTACAGAGATGCTACAGATATACTCCTTGGTTCCAAAGTCTTCGGCATAAAGTCTTTTACCAAAAGCTTGCCACTCCACAGGTTGATTCATCTTTCCCTGATCATTGTACTCACCATACAGCATAAGAAACATATAAAATTTGAGTGGCAACATTCAGGCTATATTCCACGTTTCCTTTATTTTCTACTGTATAGAAAATATATTTTATTCATTGATATATTTTATTCACTGTTGCCTCCCAGATTTATCTCTAGTTAACCCTGTGGGTGGATGCTCTAATTAATGCTACTTAACAGTTTTCCTTTTACAATTGACTAGAAAGTAGTTACTCTAAAATAAACATTTGCTTAATTTATGAGAAAAATAACACTTACAAGACAAAAATTTGACTTATGAAAAATTTTACTCCAGGATCTCTTTAAAAGGCTAGCTTCATTAGAGCATGTAAAATATGTTTCTTTATGAAATACAGCAATGCAGTGATTCCATAAGCAAGATATATTTGCACTAAGGGTTCCAACATAGATCCAAGGTCCTCAGGAAGCCAAACTAAAGGAAAGATCATTGGACCTTCAACAAGGCATTTCAATCACTCAGAAAAACAGAAGTAATAAGTGTGCTCATTTCCTAGGGATTGAGAGGATGAATTCAAATGTTTTGTATCCATCTTAGTGCATTGCTAGCTCATGGTAAGAAACGAGATTAGTTGGAATGAAAACTACCAAAAAGTCAAACATTACATGTGCATATAAATACTTAGATAATATGTTCCTGTATTAACATAATCTCCCATTTCTTCCTGGTACCCATCATTTTCTTTGCTCTTTTCAGATAGTAAAAAAGCTTTCCATATGTGTTGTTCCAGGGTAAATAAAAGATAGCTAAGAATAAATATTCATATTTTGGGTTTTGTTTTGTTTTGCCTTTACATGAGGTAAACATTCTAAGTAGGCATCAAAACTCATGGCAAAAGCAGCACCAGCACTCTTGATGTGACAGACAAATTTGTGTCATCAGTTTCTCACTGAACCTACCTCTTTTTCTTTCTGGGCACAGAGATAGATTATGTCGTCTAGCCTCCCTCGTTATTAGGCATGACCTGATATAAACCACTCTGAAGCTGGACCCATAAAAATGTTTCTCACAATCCTCTACTCTGTCTCTACAACATACCATCCAGCAGGCTGGATGCGAAAGCTTGGGGCAAACATGGAAGCCACCTACTGAAGAAGACAAAGCCTCCGTTTGCTGAGATCCTAACCCTCTCCATCATGTAGAAGAAGCTCCCTTGCTTCTGGACACCCTCACTCCCCTCATCCTGATTCAACTTGATATGAATTAGAAATAACTTTCTATTTATCTTCAGTCACTGGGGTTTCTGGGTTGGACTGTCCCTGGTGTTAATGTCGTTTTTGCAATGGGATATACAAAACCCGTTTTTCTTAAGAGAGCGAAGCATTTTGGAGAACAGACAACAGAGCTTACAGAACTCAGAGGAAGATGGTATTGGTTGGATGGAAACTGTGTGATTAGAACTCAAATACCCGTTGGTGAGTGAGACATGGTTTAGTATTTCAAGCTGCAGAGTCAAGCTCAGAAAGGGGATGAGAATGAATTTACAGAAAATATGAGTGATTCTAGAGCATAGAGAAGCATGTATTAATGTCCTGGGGTGTAGCCTAAAGACACTGCAAGTTACTTCTCTGTGTCCCATGTCCAGCATTCTCCTAAACAGTAGAGGATCAATGGCTGGAGAGGAATTTGGGGTGGGTGATCCTCCCTGGGTGGCTTCTCTGTGCCTCATGCTCTCCAGAGCAGTGAGAGGGACTGGTTGCAAGTGTCCTATGTTCTGAGGAGGTGTGAGGAGAGAGGTGTGTTGGCCAGATGTGGCCTTGCAGGGGGGATGGACAGAATGGAGAATTATCTGTATGGGAGGATAGGGTTCTGCCATACTTTGAAAGTGGAGAAGAGGGGAAACACCCTTCCAGACAAACAGAAGTGCAGAAGACTCTTGCTGAAGTGTTTAAGTTAAGTTAAATTAAGTGTTAAATTAAGTTATTCATATGGGACATTTTGGTATGATTTTCTTTGAATATATTAAATAATATTGGAATGATCCTATGATCATACCTTTTGCATTTTAATTCTTGATGCTGACAACATTGAAGTACTTTACATTTTATTTAAAAAATTAAGAAAGAGTCCAGTGTCCTCTTACATCGTATGTGCTTTTCACTTAACGGTTCATGGTGCACATTTTACCTATCCACCTGAATGTCGATTATCACAGAAACATAAACTAAAGATATTCATTCACTTCCTAAGTAAAACCACAGGCGTGGGCACATCAATATTGGAAATAGAAAGTCTCTAAGTTAAGCCAATATCTGTGGAACAGAAATCTTGAACCAAGTCCTAAAATTGCTAAACATGGGCTCCTGCAGATTGCCAGAAGGAAGAGTAGACATAATGTTGAGACCTTAGTCAAGAATACCTTGGTCTTTATTTAGCAATGCTTGGCAAGCCTGAGTCAGTAGTTGCTGGAAAAGTTTCCAATGGAAGGCAGAGGTTTGTGCATAAAAGTTAACTATAAACCAAGTAGTCTTTGTAATATGCTCTTGATCTATGGTTTATTTGTTTTTATAAATAAAATATATTGCAAAAAATCAGGGTTTCTAATTCACTTAGATGTAATTTTGTCTCATTTTAGGGGAAAAAAGACTTTCATTTGTTAAATTATGAGCAGTTGGAAATACCATCGCTTAGCAAGGCCCTAAATTACATGCAGACCTCCCTCTTGGAGAAATAAGCCCCGAAATGAGATCCCCAAGAGCAGATAAGCATTGGTAGGACAAATTCATACAGAGGGATACGTTTAAGGGGTGAGTTGGCTGAGCAGAGAGACTGGAAGGACACTTGGAAGGTACTTGTTAGAATTAAATGATGACAAAGAAAAAAAAGACTATGCATGCCTAGATTTCGAAAACTAAGAGCTTTCTCACAAAAGAGGGAAATAAAACACACAAAAAATGAGCTGCTACCAAAGAAGACAGACTGTATTTATAATCACTTTGTTTTTAAGGGCCCAAACCTAAATGGCCATCATGTGGATACTTCTGAGAGGTGAAGGGCCAGAGGGTAGGAGGATTCCTGCTTCATACTGAAACAAGTAATAGTTTGCATAGTCCTAACAGAAATGGGTAGGTGCTGGTTTTAAAGTTGACTTTATCGACGAGTTCTGTGTTGATTCTTCACGGTGGCTTCCTAAATAGCAGCAGCTGGTTATCACTGTGAGAATAAAGGTAATAAATGAAACACACAAACCCCGTAGTGTTGTGCCCGGCATAGGGTCAGTGATAAATAGATGGCGATTCTCTTCTCTCCACTCCCAGATTCCACTAGATGATGTGTTTGCAATTCCAGATAAAGATAAGGATGGTGGTCTTACACTCAACCAAGTCAAAATTTAAATTCTACTTAGTTCATGATATAAAGACTTTCTAAACAACGCTTGGAGTTAGCCACTTGTGTTTACTCAACCTTATCCAAATTGAAGCCCACGGCATTCAAGCGTGATGACATAATCTAAAAGAACAGTTCATCCATAGGTTGAGTGAGTCAAACTTTCCCATTGAAGAAGCTACTCTGTGGGAGTCATAAGGCATTTGGGGAAATTATACCTACCGCCTACCTTAAGATTTAATGATAAAATGTACTAACTTCTTTTTTCAAATATGCATCAAATAAGTGCAATTTTGGTGGAATTTTCCAAAGGACTGTAAAGATCTATTTAATCTGCTATTAAGGGGAGGAGAAAGCTCAACATCAACTAGGGTATATTTTAAGTAATTGGCTCCCCAGATGTTACAAAAGAGCAACAAATCCTGACCAACCCAACAAAACAAGGTTGATCCTACCAATCTCAGTAAAAATGCCCATAGACTTCTTTTCACCTCCTTAACCATTACAATTCCCATAAACATTACACAGTCAATGCTTGCAGAAACAATAGTTCTGGAATTCGTTCTGTTCCATGTAGGGTGAATTTACCTTTTTTCCAAGTATGAAAAATTAAATATTTATGGAGCTTTGGGCTTCATCAAAGGGCGTTGAGGTCAGACTAGAGGTGAGGCAATGGACATAGATCCCTGTACCTTACTAAGTTTCCTTCTTTCCATAGATTTGAATAAATCCAGAGTAATGTGTGTAGGTATTCTTGGAGAATTTTTTTTTTTAAATAAGAAACAAAGGACAAAGAGATGTAGAGGGCTTGCAATGTTTCATTTGTCTACAACCATTACCTACACAACTGAATGAGAAGGCTTCATTACAAAAATTCAGTGTAAATCATGTTAATAGTAACCAGGAACATGTTGATTAAAGTTTTGTTTTTTTTTTTTTAATTTTCCTTTTCTCGTTAAGATGAATAGTTTTCAGAATATGGTTGCATTTTCCCCCATGCCTATTTCTTTATTTGCAGTCTCCGTTGATCTGTTCTGGATATTTTTAGATCATAAAAAAATAGAGAGAGAAAGAAATTTAAAGTACTCAGCAGGCAGAGAACTCAAACAGCGACGTCTTACTTCACCTACTTCTTTACGTAATTTTTAAGTTAGGTTCCTGCTGTTCTCGTAAGTGTTTCGACTTTAGAATTCTTGCCAACACAGACAGACTACTGACAAGGAAATATCACAAGAGCATTTCTTTTTAATTTACTTCCTAATAACTGGATTCAGTGTAGAAGCTGGAAACAAGTGAAATACGGGCAGAAACAATGTCCACTAGGGAAAAAGAAGTGAGAGAAAACTATTCTTTGCAATTCTCTAGATTTCTTCACTATATATGCCAAAGGTTTTAGTTCTATCCTGGCCACATTTGGCAAACGTGGACCTGCTGATCATAACAGGAAGATACTAGGATAAAGTTTGTCTTTCTACGTTCCTGGGAAATTCCCTAACTTGTTTTCATTACTGTAATAATGAGGTTATTTATTAGGACTGAGCAGAGATTATTAGCTATTCTCTGGAAAGTATTGTATAGTTATTACCCTAAAAATTCCTTCATTGATTCCCCAAGTTAAACAAAAAGCATGATAGAATTATTTTTTAATACCCCAATATTTAATACACTTAACAGCTCTTTCTGCTACTCAATTCAAAATTGAAATGACAGCAAATTAGAAAGAAGGTCATTTGGGAAACATACACACACTAAAGGGAATTTCCAATTTGCAGCCATTTCCTTTTCGCAACTCAATTATTTGGAACTTGGAATATATAATTTTTAAAATGCAGTGGTGTTATTTCACAAGAAGTTTGCTTTCCCTTCATAAATTGAAGTATCTACTCAAAAGGGAATTTAATAAAGGGAAAATGTCTCTAAAATGTTAACTTAGGGATATCTAATGGCATTCCAAAGTGGAAATGGGGCCTCACTCTAATAGAACCTTTGTGAGAGGTTCTGGGTGATGACCTGGGGATTTCCGGTGACCTTGGATTGGAATCAGAGCTGTCTCCCTGTTAGAAATCCGAGGAGAAAACCCACGCTTCTTTTGTGGAGGAAAAAGCAGCACTGTACTGCCTGGTGGCTTTCTCTTCTTTCCTTTCTTCTTTCTCTTTCATTTCGTTAAGGAAGGTATATTTGTTTTTTATTGCTGTTGTATCAAATTGCCACAAACTTAGTGGCTTAAAACAGCACTCATGTACGATCTTGCAGGTCTGTAGGTCAGAGTCCAGGATGTTAGACCTGGTTCCCGGCTCAGGGTCCCTTAAGGCTGAAGTTAGGGTTCAGCTGACTGCACTGCTGCCTGGGGCCCCCAGCCTTCTTCCAGCTCCTGTCTGCTACGGCCGGAGCTCAGCTCCGTGAGACTATAGGACTTGAGACCCTTGTATCCTTGCTGGCTGTCAGCCAGGGCTGCTCTCAATTCCTGAGACCACCCTCATTCTTTACCCTGCGACCCCCTCATAACAAGGCAGCAGGCAACGCCTCACCCTTGGAATCTCTCTGACCTCTGTATCTAGCCAGAGACAACCTGTGCTTGTTAAGCACTCCCATGACTGAGCAGTGTCTTCTCCACACTTTAAGGTGAGCTCACTTGGGACCTTAATTACATCTGTAAAAATACCTTCCCAGAAGCACCTAAATTAGTGTTTCACTGAATAACCACGGACGAGACTCCTGCAGGCCATCTTTAGAATCTTCCCACGGCAGGAAGTTAGCGCCCCCTGTGGGCGATCGTTGCCTTACTGGCTGACCTTTTAATTGTCCTTCCCTGATACTTTCCTTTGATCTTTTCCAAAGAAACATTATGTTCTCTCTCCTCTAATCTTGAAAAAATATGCATCATCTTCATGATAGTCTCCTTTTTTTTTTTTCTGGAATGAAGACTATAAACAGCATGTGGAAAACAATCAATAAAACCTCCTAATAAAGGCTGCCCTTGGTATTTCTTTGTATATACATACAAATGTAAGCAAATACGGTTAAATTCTAGTCTTTCTTGCTCCAGTACAGGTTTCCTTAGCCTCATCTTCCAAATTCTCAGAGCCTTCACTTTTCTCTAAGAGTAACTAACTCTAAACCCTGGTTATCTAAGACAGCTCAGGTTTAGAGAACATTTTCTCTTACCCCATTTTGCATTTTCAATTTTTTAAGGAACATCTGCTATTCAGTAAGCTATAAGCATCAAAAGGCTGGGTCAAAATCTCTGATTTTTTTCTCATAATTACTTTTTCAGGGTTTCTTCTGAAACAGCAGGATGGGCAGCAGGTACCACGTACCTCACCGGGGCAGGAGAGCGGCTGGATACACTTTATAACCCTTCTACCTTTACCTCTCTTGCTCTCTTGTACTTTCATTTACAGACCCGCCTCCTTTCTCTTGGTGAAACCGAGACTTAGAAGAAGCAGGGCCAGTGCCCAGCAATCATTAGGACAGGAGTCCATTTTCTGCTGACGGTAGGTTGGGCTAATTTTATGGACTTTTTTGGCCCCCAGCTTTGCTCACACCCACTGTGGAGCCTCCCCTATAGCAGCTGTTTATGAATCATGGTGTTTCACTGAATAACCTTTGTATTCCAGGGTGAGGCTTCTTAAGGAGGTTTGCCCCGCCTAGACCCCACTGAAACCAACACACCGTCTTCTGACACGTCTTATTGTCACACTCACACCCAGCATGACTTTAGGAAAGTAAACAAGAGCCTGCCTGTCTTTGCAACGATCACGCACGCCAAACACAGCATCGCCAACAGGGTCCACTTAAAATGGGAACAGTAACTGTTCAGAAACTTTGAAGTACTATTCATCTCTGCACTCAGCTTCTTTTTCCTCTATTTCTGCTTTATTTTTTAATTAATTATCTTTTTACTGGAGTCGAGTTGATTTACAATGCTGTGTTAGTTTCTGCTGTGCAGCAAAGCGAGTCAGTTGTACATATACATATATCCCCTCTTTTTTAGATTCTTTTCCCATCTAGGTCATTACAGAGTACTGAGTAGAGTTCCCTGTGCTATACAGTCGGTTGTTATTAGTTATCTATTTTGTATATAGTAGTGTGTCTATGTGAATCCCAATGTCCCAATTTATCCCTCCCCTCCCATTTCAGTGTTGTTGTTTTAATCCTTTACTTTCCTTCCTGTTCTTGTAAGTCAAAAAACAAAATCTCAGTTCTGGTACTGCTGCATGATTTGAGTAGGGACGCATTTCCCAAGCACCTGGGACTAGACCAGGATAAAAGTCAGAGGAAGAAAATAAGGCTTCTAAGAGGGAGAATGAAGAAGGGGGTGTCTGAGAGGCATGTGTTGTCTTGCGTGGCCTCAAGCTGCAGAAATTTGCTGTGAGGCCCTTTATAGCTCCAACAAGTACCGACCCAGTTTTGACAGTTGGGGGAGAGTTTGGGGGTAACTTTATGTTAGCTTTGTAATATGATCATCTCAGGAGACTGTCATTATTATAACACGTGCTTCTTTTGCTGGCAATATCTTTCCCTTCTGAATTTTTGTTCTGTTCTTTTATCACTTTTAAAATCACATAAGGACACACACACACACGCACACACACAAACACACTGTGAGTTCTGCAGAGATCTGCTCCTTCACTTCAGTGGCTGCAATTCATTGTCGAGTGGATTAACTCAGGGAAACATTTAGGTAAGGAGCTCCCACTGGTGGTGGACGAAACTTCGCCATCCTCATAAAATGCCTCTCCTTATTAGTACTCTGAGAATGTATCTCTGAGTCACAGATAAAAAGTGTGCCAAGATTGCTCTTTCACTCTGTGATGAAACAAACAAAAAATGCCATTGTTCTCTTAGGTGGCTAAGGGCATTAGTCACAGCTGATAATAACCAGAAGGTGTAGGCTGTGCAGCCAGAATTATGTTAGTAGTGATGGGCCTGAATGCACGCCACACGCACCGTTGTCAAGTAGCTTCGATGCTTTTAAACTTTGAGGGCTTCCAAAGCTACCGCTGCAAACCCTGCAGCAATCTCAGCTTAGAACAAACTTTATTGCCTTCATTACTAGTTTTACTTTCAACCAGAGAAAGCGTGGCTTTTCAAAGTCTAAGCTTCCCTAAACTGCTTTTGAGGAAGAGCAGGGATTTACTGCATTTGAGATTAATGGTCAAATACTTAATTTGGCTATGGAATTGAGTCACGTGATTGGCAGGAACTGGCAGCATGGGTCACTGAGGCAGACATAAATGCCTCCTTTGTTACAGGGTCCTCCCTTTACGTCATACATGTCCACAAATAATATTTCAGCAGCAACATTGCAAGCGACCATCTTTATTGCAATCACCAAGAATGCGTTCATTTGAATTTGTTAACAGATATGGAGCCTAGGTGACAAAAATAATAGAAGGGAAACGTCGTTGGTGGTCGATGGGAGAAAAGTGTAGGTTCTTCTTCTAGCTGGTGTCTTCAGTTAAGGTATTTTGATACACCTGTCCAAAAAGACTTTGAGAACAGGAAAAGATAGAGCTGGTATACAGTGACACTATGCGGAACACTTTCAAAGAAAGGAGAGAGGCAATTAGGTAATGAGGCCAAAAGTGAAATTCCATATTCAACTTACTTTGAAATGCAGAGCTCAGGTCCTTTTGTAATCAGAGCTCAGTACAAAATTTCTGTTGGATATGCTCATGATCTTGGTTAGGTAAACCTTCAACAGGATGACTTGAATCCTGCCCTTTAGATCACACTGCCAGCTTGTGATGACCCCTGCAATGAGACTTTATCAAATGTACAAAATATTTTTGCTGTTATTCTTAGAGTCTAAAAGTCACAAGACTGTGTTGCATACGTAACGGCTTAGTTAAGTTAATTTAAGGTATAGTTTCAAGGTGAACTGCACCGTCTCCTTCATGATCACTAGTAGTTTGAGCTCCCATGTTCCATACCTGTTTTATAAATACCGTGTCTATCTCCTTAAATTACTGACACCCAAAAAGGGAAATCAGGAAGATGGAAAGGGCAGTGAAGACCACGGTTGGGAGAGATCAGTCGGGAAGACTTAACTGGGGGAAAAAAAGACATCTTTTTTCTTTTAAAGCATATTTTCTAGCATTGCCTGGTATTTTAAAAGCATCAAATGATGACCTTGATGTCCTCCCCTCTTTTTAATTTGGCTCATTTGTTCATTGCTGAGTCTAAACTTCATGTGATAAGTACCATACACGGCACGCACATGCATGTAGCTCATCACGCACCACGCATGACTGGCAAGGTTGTTCCAAAGCAGCTGCAGCAGGACCGAATACAGGGGCTTATAAAGGGTCATGAGGGCCAAGAAAGATCACTTCTTATTCTTTGAACCTTCCTGTAGTCAGAGAAACACAAAGCAGACAGCAAATAATACCTGCAAAGGTATCAACACCTTCTCCCTGGCAGGCTTGCTGCCACGGGGTCAGCAGCCAACACAGTTCTCTCCCTGACACGTGAAATACGGGACCAAGGTTTAAAAGGTGGGGAAGTGGGTCACAGGGTAGACTGGCTTTCCCAGGCAACTGGCTTTGCTCTTAGCAGTGCCCTCTGTTGCCCAAAAAGGGCGACACAGCAGCAACTTCAATGTCATGTCAAGAGTGCCATGATTGGGCTTCCCTGGTGGCGCAGTGGTTGAGCGTCTGCCTGCCGATGCAGGGGACACGGGTTCGTGCCCCGGTCCGGGAGGATGCCGCATCCCGCATGCCGCGGAGCGGCTGGGCCCGTGAACCATGGCCGCTGAGCCTGCGCATCCGGAGCCTGTGCTCCACAGCCGGAGAGGCCACAACAGCGAGAGGCCCGCGTACCGCAGGAAAAAAAAAAAAAAAAGGCCCTAATTATGGACGCCTTTTTATGGAATGCACACTTTTCCAAAGAGTTTAAAATGCACTGAAACTTAATTGAATATGAATTGGGGTTCGTGGCCACGCACACACTCACATATACATATTTGTGTATATATTATTTTCATAGCTGTCACTCGAGTTCTCAGAAAAGAGATGTCTTTGTTTAGGCAAATGCATTGCCAAGCACTTAGAATTTGGAGAGGGTGATTCTAAAATTAAGGGCTTAAGGGAGACAGCAGAGATAGATAAATTAAACAGAAATCAGGGGATGCCAAAGAGAGAAGTGAAAAAAGGGGGTAGGCAGGATGGCAGGAGACTGCAAATTACAGAGTCGAGTACTCAGAAATAATGTCCCCTTAGAGGAACAGCAAATGGGATTTTAAGAAGAATGAACTCTGCTACGTCAACACATGACTTGTATAGAATGTTTTTTTAAAATATAGTTTATAATGGGTAAGGTATTAAGTTTCAAAATAAATGTGAAAAGACTCATTTGTTCTCCTGTCTTGAGGCAATGGAGGAAAGGAGGCTAAGTTTCAGTTCTGGGCTAGGAAAGAAACAAGAAAATAGCTGCAGAGAAACTTGGAACCAGAAGTTACCTTGTATATATCAATTTCTGAGATGTTACAGAATTCTTGGGCAGGGCAAGAGACTTTTTCCAAGAATTCGGGTAGAAGTTGGTTTGATTTAAATTGACCGAAATACCAAAGGACTAGGAAACCATTGCTAATGTCTGGATAATTAATGATTTACTGATATAGAGAGTGTAAATATTTTAAATGAAAGCAGAAACCAACTCATCTTTTTATTGATCATAAAATTCATCCCTACCTTTCCCTACAAAAACCCCCCATACACCTATACACTGAATTGATGGAGAATGCTGTGACGTTTCTCCTTCCATTCTTGGGTGAATGAGGTAGCTTACACAGGATTTCTGAATGTTTTAGCCCATTACAGGGCGTAACCTAGAACACTGAGGGATACCTAGACAGAAGCAGCAGAGCAGGTTACCAGAAGGTGATGATTTCTACACAGCACATAGGATTTTTTTCTCCAAAGAGGTCAGCGAGATGGGCAAAGACTCTGTAAAACATTTTTCTGTTTCACAGGAAAGAGCAAACAAACGGATCATTTTCCCTGCAAGTCTTTGTTATACCTAGTCAGACATATCAGTAAAAATAGAAAAGTATGTAAAAATTGTGTGGTCCAACCTCCTCACCTCAAAGATAAGAAAGCAAAGGCCAGAGACGTCGAGTGACTAGTTCATACAAGTTTGGGAGTTGGAGAGGATTGTATAGTTAGACACATGGAGTGCTTTCAACTGATGGTGATTTATCATGTTTTTACTTTAAATATCTTTGTGAAATACAATATAGTAATCCAATAAGAGCTTTTTTGCAACTGCAAATAAAATTCAACTTGTTTCACATCAATGTTTACTAAAAAGTAGGTTCTGCTTTTTACAATGATGTAGAGGATATGCATTCATATGCACACACTTACGCACACAACTACCCACATACCCTGCCCAAGTATCATTATCTCATTGGAGTAATTTAGAAGGAACAATGTATAGAAGATCTCAAAGTTACATGCTCTACGTGAATTGCGGTAGATATAGTTTTAGGGACATACAAAATAACTGGGGAAAATACAAGTAGAAGCTTTATGAAAGTATATTCTAGAGGTTTAGTGGCTGATAAAATAAAAAGGTAACACATTTATCCCCCATTACAAAAGTTCCCCTCCCCATTGGTCTTGTTTTTTGTTCATGCTCCCGTGATTTTCACAAGAGCTGAACTTTGAAACCCAGTATCGTTTATATTCCTCCCATTCCAACTTCTTATTTCCAAATATTTTTTAAACATGGCTTACTTTTCTAAAAAAAAAAAAAAAACAGAAACAAATACAAGCCCCCCAAAACCAAAAAGACAAAAACAATACACAGCAATATCTACTCTCCTTTTCTAAATCAAGTCCTTTTGCTTTAAACCTGGAACATCACAACAGACTTCCCACTGACACTCTTATCTCCAGATTCTTCCCCTTTAGCGGTTCTGTCTATGGCACGGGGATCATATTGCCTCATTCACTGTTAATTCCTGGCCCGTGAACACTGTCTGGAACAGGGGAAAAGTCATTATTTTCTTAACATGTGATTTTACAGACACTTGCCTGGTTAATTCACCTAAATTTCTGTAATATCACTGTGGTGTCTACAAACCTTTCATTGCCCCTCATTGTGGATGTCATAAACTATATATTTTTTTAACTTGGATTTTTTTTTACCATCTCCTCTCCTGTCTTGGCAATGTGGTCTCAATTTACCTTTCCTTTAATCCTCAACATGCCCTTAGTTCTTGCTTCCATGTTTATCTTTGATGATGCCACCTTTGTGCATGAGAACTGCACTTCCTATGCTTTATCTGTCTCAGTTGAGATCTGGTAACACCATCTCTCTCGAAACGTCCTCATACGCAAGCCCCCCACGTCCATGCCCTCCTTGACCTTCTCTCCCATAGATGGCTCACATCCTCTGCCTCCTTTCTTAGTTATGGTACCACTTCTTCCCATCTCTGGGTGGCAGGACTTCTACTCCTTGTGTTTCTTCTCGTCTCCACCCCCCAACCATTCATCAGTGCTGCTGTATTACTTTTTACCACCTTTACTTTCACTTTTTACAATTTTTACAACAATTCCTCTCTAACTTCAGGGATGCATTGTGTGCTGTCTGAACTATGAAGCTATCTTTAATCTCTGCTCACTCGGGACCACTTCCCTCTCTGCTGCTTAGCACTGGGTTGGGCCCTGGGAAACAAAGGAAGAAAGAAAATCATGTCTCTGCCCACCAGGATCATAGGTGCTTTCATGAGAGAAACAACCAAGCGTGCTGGTGGATATTAGTCACGGGCTCCCTAACACCATCTTCTTTAGTTTATCTTCTGTCCTATTGCAACCGAAAGTGGGGTCAGTCTGTTCACCACTCAAAAGCTAATAAAGAGGCCAGGTTGGTGGAAAGGAAAGTTTGCTTTATTTCGGATGCTGGCAACGGGGGTGAAGGCGGACTCCTGTTCAAAGGCTGACAATCAGGGGGCAAAAACTTTTCTAGGCGGAGGGAGGGGGTCCATGCAGAAACAGCACAGTCAGCTCCGACCGTCATCTTGAAATTGGTCACTGGTGGTCTGACCAGCGTCATCTTGATTGTTTTAGGTACGGTTAATCTTCATTTCCAGAGTCGGTTTGTTCCCATTTCCTTGAGGCCAGTTCTCGGAATTGTGGCAGCTTATGTCATGGCTACAGTCTGGTCATCGTGTAGTTAACGTCTTCCACCTGGAGTGGGTTTCAGTGTCTGTAGACAGCTCACAGGACATGGCTCAGAATATTATCTGCAGCCCCTGAGGAGGAACTAAAGGTCCTTAACTTTGCTTAATGACTAAACTATTATTATTTGGTCTCCTTGGACTGTTTTCCTTTGTTTCTGCATTTTCTCACTTTTCTGATTAAACTTACTTTTTAGCTAAAGTTTTTCCACAGGCAAAGGCAGGGTGAGGACATGGGGGAGAAGGACCATAGGGCCCTGCTTCGTTTCACTATCAGAGTCCTAGTTTCCCTCAACGTATGCACTCTTAATGACAAATATGTCACTTCCTGCATCGAGATGGTGGTGGAGGGTAGACATTCACTGCTTCATAGTTTGAATAGCTACTTGAGATCATAGGGATACATTTTTTAATTGACAATTTTTATGTGGAGGCAATGACACCTGGAGGCAATGACATTATGATATAATGAAAGAGAGGGGACTGGAAACGCCTTCCCTCCCTCAGGGAAACTTTCAGATGGCTTGCACACCCCAAAAAATATTTACCCCATAATATCTAATCAGTGACTTTTAACAATTAGATCTTGGTTTTTGTTTGTTTTTTTCATACCGAAATCTTTTAAACAAGTGATTGTTGATATACCTTCTTTTATTTTTAGCTTCTTTTTTAAAAAATTAAATTAAATTTTATTTATTTATTTTTTAAATTTACCATACTCCGTGTGTGTGCATGTGTGTGTGTGTATTGTTTGATTGTTTTATCTGAGGGACCACATTGTGCTATGGATATATTTAATAGTATGTTTCTATATTTTATTTATTTATTTTTTTAATTTAATTTTTATTGGAGTATAGTTGCTTCACAATGTTGTGTTAGTTTCTACTGTACAGCAAAGTGAATCAGCTATACGTATAAATATATCCCCCCTTTTTTGGATTTTCTTCCCATTTAGGTCACCACAGAGAACTGAGTAGAGTTCCCTGTGCTATACAGTAGGTTCTCAGTTATCTGTCTTATACATAGTATCAATAGTGTATATATGTCAAGCCCAGTCTCCCAGTTCATCCCACCCTTCCTTCCCCCTTGGTATCCATATGTTTGCTCTCTACATCTGTGTCTCTATTTCTGCTTTGTAAATAAGATTTTCTATACCAGTTTTTTTCGGATTCCACATAAGAACGTTAATATACGATATTTATTTTTCTCTTTCTGACTTACTTCACTCTGTATGACAGTCTCTAGGTGCATCCACGTCTCCATAAATGACCCAATTTCATTCCTTTTATGGCCGAGTAATATTCCATTGTATATATGTACCACATCTTCTTTATCCACTCCTCTGCTGATGGACGTATAGGTTGCTTCCATGTCCCGGCTATTGTAAATAGAGTTGCAATGAACCTTGGGGCGCATGTATCTTTTTGAATTATGGTTTTCTAAGGGTATATGCCCAGCAGTGGGATTGCTGGGTCCTATGGTAGTTCTATATTTAGTTTTTTAAGGAACCTCCACACTGTTCTCCATAGTGGCTGCATCAATTTACATCCCCACCAACAGTGCAGGAGGGTTCCCTTTTTCCACACCCTCTCCAGCAGTTATTGTTTGTAGATTTTGACCATCACTTGGCTTGTGGGATCTTAGCTCCTCAACCAAAGATTGAACCCATGCCCATGGCAGTGAAAGCACAGAGCCTTAACCACTGGATTGCCAGAAATTCCCTCTTTCTTCTTCTTTTAAAACTGCTTCATCAAAACAAGTTTTTTCACACATTCAGAAAGCATCTAAAAGACAGGAAAAATTATTTGCTTTTCCTTTGCTCCAACATCTTCTGGAAAGGTATGGCCAGGAGTCTGTGTCAAGTGAAAGAAATTATTTTTCAAATACAAAAGAAGAAGAGAATGAGACGAGGAATGCCATGATACCTATTTCCAGAGTTCAGGGACAGAGTTCTGCAGTCTTAGATAAGCAGTTTAAATATGAGTAGCGTTACAACGCACAGTTGGCTCAAATTCTTGCCAACACACAAAAACCAAAATTTTCTTCCTTGATCCTGAACAGAGGACAAAGTTTGTATTTAACAAATATGCTATGAACTGATGGAATTCATTACATATTTAGGTCCCACCTGAAGCTATTGAGACAAACAAAATCCTCCTCAGTGGTTCTGAAACAGAAACTAGAAGGGAACAGAGAGGCATTTACTTATAAAATGGAACATATTTCTTATTACAGCTTTTGCAATTGAATACCAAGGCTGATCAGGGCATGAATATACACAGGATTCCTCTCATTCAGTTTACAAAGAGGAGACCTGCTCCTAGGTCCTACTCAAACCACCTTGCTCAATGACTGTGTGTGGTGGGGGAGAGTTTTTAACAATGTGTAATATATGTGGACGCTTCAGAAACTGGTTTTTCTCTGAGAGCAAATGCTCAGCGACAATAGATTTTTTTTTTTAACATCTTTATTGGAGTATAATTGCTTTACAATGGTGTGTTAGTTTCTGTTTTATAACAAAGTGAATCAGCTATACATATACATATGTCCCCATATCTCCTCCCTCTTGCGTCTCCCTCCCACCCTCCCTGTCCCACCCCTCTAGATGGTCACAAAGCACCGAGATGATCTCCCTGTGCTATGCGGCTGCTTCCCACTAGCTATCTGTTTTACATTTGGTAGTGTATATATGTCCATGCTACTCTCTCACTTTGTCCCAGCTTACCCCTCCCCCTCCCCATGTCTTCAAGTCCATTCTCTAGTAGGTCTGCGTATTTATTTCCATCTTGCCCCTAGGTTCTTCATGACCTTTTTTTTTTTTTTAGATTCCATATATATGTGTTAGCATGTGGTATTTGTTTTTCTCTTTCTGACTCACTTCACTCTGTATGACAGACTGTAGGTCCATCCACCTCACTACAGATAACTCAATTTTTCTTTTTATAGCTGAGTAATATTCCATTGTATATATGTGCCACAACTTCTTTATCCATTCATCTGCTAATGGACACTTAGGTTGCTTCCATATCCTGGCTATTGTAAGTAGAGCTTCAATGAACATTGTGGTACTTGACTCTTTTTGAATTATGGTTTTCTCAGGGTATATGCCCAGTAGTGGGATAGCTGGGTCGCATGGTAGTTCTATTTTTAGTTTTTTAAGGAACCTCCATACTGTTCTCCATAGTGGCTGTATCAATTTACATTCCCACCAACAGTGCAAGAGGGTTCCCTTTTCTCCACATCCTCTCCAGCATTTATTGTTTGTAGATTTTTTGATGATGGCCATTCTGACTGGTGTGAGATGATATCTCATTGTAGTTTTGATTTACATTTCTCTAATTATTAGTGATGTTGAGCATTCTTTCATGTGTTTGTTGGCAATCTGTATATCTTCTTTGGAGAAATGTCTATTTAGGTCTTCTGCCCATTTTTGGATTGGGTTGTTTGTTTTTTTGATATTGAGCTGCATGAGCTGCTTGTAAATTTTGAAGATTAATCCTTTGTCAGTTGCTTCATTTGCAAATATTTTCACCCATTCTGAGGGCTGTCTTTTTGCCTTGTGTATGGTTTCCTTTGCTGTGTAGAAGCTTTGAAGTTTCATTAGGTTCCATTTGTTTATTTTTGTTTTTATTTCTATTTCTCTAGGAGGTGGGTCAAAAAGGATCTTGCTGTCATTTATGTCATAGAGTGCTCTGCCTATGTTTTCCTCTAAGAGTTTTATAGTTTCTGGCCTTACATTCAGGTTTTTAATCCATTTTGAATTTGTTTTTGTGTATGGTGTTAGGGAGTGTTCTAATTTCATTATTTTACATGTAGCTGTCCAGTTTTCCCAGCATCACTTATTGAAGAAGCTGTATTTTCTCCAATGTATATTCTTGCCTCCTTTATCAAAGATAAGGTGACCATATGTGTGTGGGTTTATCTCTGGGTTTTCTATCCTGTTCCATTGATCTATATTTCTGTTTTTGTGCCAGTACCATACTGTCTTGATTACTGTAGCTTTGTAGTATAGTCTGAAGTCAGGGAGCCTGTTTCCTCCAGCTATGTTTTTCTTTCTCAAGGTTGCTTTGGCTATTCGGGGTCATTTGTGTTTCCATACAAATCATGAAATTTTTTGTTCTAGTTCTGTGAAAAATGCCAGTGGTAGTTTGATAGGGATTATATTGAATCTGTAGATTGCTTTTGGTAGTATAGTCATTTTCACAATGTTGATTCTTCCAATCCAAGAATATGGTATATCTCTCCATCTATTTGTATCATCTTTAATTTCTTTCATCAGTGTCTTATAATTTTCTGCATACAGGTCTTTTGTCTCCTTAGGTAGGTTTATTCCTAGGTATTTTATTCTTTTTGTTGCAATGGTAAACAAAAGCTTAGGATCAGATGGCTTCACAGGGAAATTCTATCAAACATTTAGAGAAGAGCTAACACCTATCTTTCTCAAACACTTTCAAAATATAGCAGAGGGAGGAACACTCCCAAACTCATTCTATGAGGCCACCATCACCCTGAAACCAAAAACCAGACAAAGATGTCACAAAGAAAGAAAACTACAGCCAATATCACTGACGAACATAGATGCAAAAATCCTCAGCAAAATACTAGCAAGCAGAATCCAACAGCACATTGAAAGGATCATACACCATGATCAAGTGGGGTTTATCCCAGGAATGCAAGCATTCTTCAATCTACATAAATCAATCAATGTGCTACACCATATTAACAAATTGAAGGAGAAAAACCATATGATCACCTCAATAGATGCAGAGAAATCTTTCAACATAATTCAACACCCATTTATGATAAAAAAAAAAAAAACCTCTCCAGAAAGTAGGCATAGAAGGAACTTACTTCAACATAATAAAGGCAATATATGACAAACCCACAGCCAACATCATCCTCAATGGTGAAAAACTGAAAGCATTTCCACTAAGATCAGGAACAAGACAAGGTTGCCCACTCTCACCACTCTTATTCAACATAGTTTTGGAAGTTTTAGCCACAGCAATCAGAGAAGAAAAGGAAATAAAAGGAATCCAAATCGGAAAAGAAGAAGGAAAGCTGTCACTGTTTGCAGATGACATGATACTATACATAGAGAATCCTAAATATGCTACCAGAAAACTATGAGAGCTAATCAATGAATTTGGTAAAGTAGCAGGATACAAAATTAATGCACAGAAACCTCTTTCATTCCTATACACTAATGATGAAAAATCTGAAAGTGAAATTAAGAAAACACTCCCATTTACCATTGCGACAATAGATTTTTGATAACCACAAGACAGGAGACCCTCTAATAGGCTTCACTAAAGCACAGATTCGCCTGCAAAACTAAAAGGAAAAGGAATAATCTGGCCAGGCTATGGCTGTGGATGAGACCCATGATTTATACTGTGAGTTGATTTCCCACCTGGGAAGAGACAGAGACAGAGACAAGGACCCTACCCCATCTTCATCACCTCCAGCTGATTTCAAGGATGGGACAAGAGACGTTTTGGAGGAGGGGATGGGATGAAGTGACTCTTCAATACTGTTGGAATCCATTTCCTGCGCCCTTTTCATAGACCACCAGTTAACTGGTTCAGAGTCAGATGACAAGGAAGAGAGGGTAAAGGGAAGACTAGTTGAGGCTCTAGCCTGGGTTTGCTCAGATATTAGCTGTATACTGTTTATTTTTTTAATGAAGTCATAACATTTTTATACTAGTGGTACCTGTGAAATAATTACTTTCCTTCGACATCAACATTTTACAGGTAAGAGTCAGATACACAGAGAGGATGAGTGACAGAGGCCAGCTCACCCAACTAGTGCACCCTGGAACCTGGTTTGCCTGTCTCTGGTTGGGTAAGTTGGATAGACACCTGATTCCCACCTGGTTCTGGGTCTCTGTCCCAGGAGCTGTGACAATCACATGTATTAACAACATATAGAAAAATGTACCAGAGCCATTTGAAAGCTCTGATCCCAGTGAAGCTGGTATAAGAAGCAAAGATTGGTTTGAGGAATCAAGATGATGGTGCAAATAGAAATTAAAACCTGATTAAATGTGAAGAATTCTTGTTAGGAAACTCCTATTTACAGTGGAAATCATACTCATATTGGATGTCTCACCAGTTATTGTGAGATCAAAACAAATCAGGTCACACTTAGGAAAATTTTATGAAACTTAAAAATATAAAGTAAAATCAAAACTATTAATTCTGCAAAAATCATAATTATCACATCCTCTTAAACATTTATTGTAAGGTGGTAAAATTCTAAGTAGAATCACACTGCTATGTATGAAATTGTTAAATTTCATTTTACTTTGCCTTTGTTTTCAAGTCTGATACCCTTAATGTAGAGACAGTCTGAAAAATCTCATAATAGAGGAATTTGATATCAGAAACTGCAAGTATAAGGATGATTGGCTTTACGTATTACATAGTATTTTTTATATCATTTTTCTATCATAGCAAGATTTTATATCAACACTTATCTAACAAACCTTTCTCCATGTAGAATTTTCTCACGTAAAGCAGTTTGGTTCAGATATAATTTCAGTCACACCTCCTTTCTATTTTTAACTTGTGTAACAGAGGCAGTACTTGAGAGCTATAAAAACTACATTATAAGAAAAATACATGTAAAAGTTTTAGCAGAAAAGGAAGAGATTCATACCTGAAGTGAGATAAATAGGAAAGGAACATTTGTTTTAGTGAAATTTTCCCAAATGTTGGCATACGCAGCATGCTACTTATCAATTCCCTGACCTACAATGCCAGGCTCTTTTGCTGTCATTTTTTAAAACAGAGACTACTGGGAGAAAGTGAGATCCTACTCTCTTTCCTGTTACTTTTTCCTTTCATGATGGTAGGAGGCAGCTCAGTATGGATTAACTGCTCAAAGAAAGTCATACATTTAAATCCAGTATTCCCATTTTCCTAAAAGCTCCTTTGTCAGTGAATATCTTCTACCATGAAATAAAAGAGGAAAATAAGTAGGTAAGTCTTCACACTGATTTCGAATGGATTAAAATGTTTTCAGACTATCTTATGGATAATTTCACGTGGAGAGAAGATTGCTATATAATAAGGAGACTCAGTCCAGAAAGGGGATGAGGAAGACAACTTCTTGCAGGTGCCTGATAGCACCAGTTGACGTTACAGGGTCTCCCAGGAAGGAGGCTATATGTACAGGTATTTCATGCCCTATGAGACCTATCACTGATTCTCATGTTCTTTAATTTTTCAGTCAAAAAGAGTGGGTACTTTTATTGTTATGGAAGCTATCCATTCTATTAGAGGATGCAAATGAATTGTCAATATTTAAATAACATTTGTTAATATTGCTTGAGTTTTAAATTAATAATAATATAGTCTCAAATTATTGAGTACATACCATGTGTCAAACACTACCCTATGTATTTTAGATGAAACTTCTCATTTATTTTGCAATAAAAAACCTGATAGTTAGGCAGCCTTATTATTTTCTTAGAGCCTTAGAAAGGCTCATTACCTGGAGACAATACAGAGCCAGGATTTTAAGCTAGATAGATAGATAAGCTAGATAGTCTAAGTCTGAAGCCCACCCAACTAACCATTAGACCCAGTGCTGTAATTTAGTTGTAACCTTTCCTCTTAAGTGTAAATTGCTGTTAATGAGAAGTGCACATACAAGACAAGCTTGAGATTGATAAAGTCTTCATTCTCAATTTCACTTAAATTCATAATGACTAAAAATCAAAATTTAAGGAATGTGTAAGAAAAAAAGTACAAAAGATTTACTCTTCTGGAGGAAATTCTATAATACGGATACTTTTAAACACCCGTTTTTAAGCAGGGTGGTTTGGCAGTTCTTTCACTGAATGACTATTTAAGTTGATTAAAACGGTTTACTAATGAATTCGAGTTACCAATACCTGGGCTCTGATTATGTCCACCCACATATAAGCTACAAGTGACACAGGGCTCTCGGGTCTGGATATACAGCTTGAGCACTACTCCAGGGCTCCTGACCTCTGAAGCTAGCAGGCTGAAATCCGAACATCTCTCTGTTCACCAAGCCTTGTGACTGAAGGTCTACATCTGCCCCAACAAGGTGCCTTTTGTTTTGAACAAGAGTACTGGTCTGGCTAGTAGCCTCCTGAAGCCACAAAAGAGCATAGCTGACTGAGTTACAAAGTATAGAGATGGCGATGGTGATGTTCAAGAAAGCTCTCCGGTTGGCCATTTGGTGGGTCACTCTAGAAACAGATCTGAAGAAGATCAAGCATAAGACAATACATGAATATGCACAGACCCTAAAAGATTAGATTAGTTAATGTAGAGAACAATGAGTCAGACTGAAGCAAGGGCATTCATACAGCTGGATTCAGAGACTAATTGGAACAGTGCTTTTCCTAGAGGCTAGTCTTTATCTACCATAAAGTTTTATTATCGGGGTAGATTTCTCACAAGTCGGTACTGAGATAAATTAGGTTGTAGCCATGAATTGTTAAAGGTTCCTCATTAGGATGATTGTCCAATGACTTCTGTTCAAGAAATGCTGTCTCCCAATATCTAATACTTTCTAACAGTCCTTTGAAAGCAGTGCTAAAAAAAGGAAACACAATTCATCATATATATAATATGATAAGTAAATGTATGTGTCTAGATTTACTTATCAAAATATTAAGTTAAGATTACATTCAAATACTGCAATGTATTTATCAAGCCATCTCTGCTTTCTCAAATTGGAGAGTTATAGGTAAAAGAAACATGTACTAGACAAACACATGCAATAATTTTCTACACCTAAATTCAATCTCCATAATCATATTTAAATAAATACTTACCAGCTCTGCTCTATATACAAGAATGAATATAGAAGCAGTCAGTAATATAGGAAAATAACTCTTTCATCTCCTCATATTCTGCCTTAAGTAAATTCAAGAAGAAAAATATACTGCAATATGTGTCATATATAGTTATCTAAACACCTTTCAAAATCATCTTTTTCAAAGAAGGGGTATGAGTACTCCTTAAATTAAATAATAATAATTGATGATAGAGTTCAAGGGGACTGCAATTTGGAAATGTGCACGAGGTAAATGATTGTTCATTGGTTTTTTATTATAGTGACTCCCTGGTGGTCTGGCGGCTAGGATTTCTTCCTTTTATTAAAACTCCAGGATATTGCACCTTTGAAACATATATCTCAGCAAATAGCTATAATTTCATGAAGAATCAGAACAAGTGATTACTTAAAAAGTAAGATACATTATGTTTGTGCTTGAGTTTTATCAATGTTGCTATGCATATAATTCTCCTTTTCTCTTATTATTTAAAACTAGCTTATTTTCTTTAATGAAATTGGTACAACTTGGGTTCCTATAGGGAAGGGAATCTTTTCTCTATATTTTTTCATGTTTCTTTTTCCTGTAAAGAGAGAAACAACAACATTTTGGATATATAGTTTTTACTAATTATGGCTTAGAAATTCAATTCCAGCTGTGGCCCAGCCGCATGTGAAGCAACGTGTGATTTTGTTAGAGTCTAATTGGCACTTCCATATCACTTTCCTGTAAAGCCCAGTATCAACATACCTGGTTCCCCATGGTTGCTTTTAGTTAAATAAATAAGCAGATAGAAGTCATTAGGTAGACTGCAAGTCAAATATTTTGTTTATCTTCTTATAGCTGAAGAGTTATAGGATTTCATAAGCTTCAAAGTGCAACCTTTTACACTAACCTTTGTATAAACCTCAATAAAGCCTAGATTTTCTTGACTCACAGAAGGAAAAATATGTGTAATCTGGGATAAAATGTCTTGTTAAACTTTTAACTAATTAAATATCATGTATTTTAAAAAAAGAAATTAATTGTCAACTGTATAAAACTTCTAATATTTAGTAAGAGCTTAAATGTCTATTTCCTAATAATAGCTCATATTTACGGGGTGCTTAAAATGAGCCAGATCTTGTTTTATGTACTTATATATTTTAACTCATTTCTTCCTCATAGAAATATCATGAGGGAGTATTAGTTTTAAACTGTAATTCTTATTGAATGGAGGAGAACACTGAGGCACAGGCAGGTTGAGGATTCATCCAAAGTTACACAAACAGTAAATGATTGAACTGGGTTTAGATCACAAGCCATGTGGGTATGGAAAAGGAACCCTTACTCACCTTACCCTAGCACTTCTCATAAGGCAGAAGAAGTTTTCAAGCAGAGTTTTGTGTTTTTTTAAATTTTTATTGGAGTATAGTTGATTTACTATGTTGTGTTAGTTTCAGGTGTACAGCAAAGTGAATCGTTATGCATACACATATATCCACTCCGTTAGATTCTTGCCCCATATAGGTCAACAGAGTATTGAGTAGGCTTCCCTGTGCTATAAAGGAGGTCCTTATTAGTTATCTGTTTTCTATATAGTTGTCTGCATATGTCAATCCCAGTCTCCCTATTTTTTTCCCCTCTTCCCCCCACCCCGGTAACCATAAGTTTGTTTTCTACATCTGTGACTCTATTTCTGTTTTGTAGATAAGTTTGTTGGTATCTTTTTTTTTAGATTCCACATATAAGTGATATCATATGATATTTGTCTTTCTCTGTCTGACTTACTTCACTCAGTAGGACCATCTCTAGGTCAAATAGCGTTTTGAGGGTCAAATTCCAATTCTTTATGTTGTTGGCAGCATGGATAATACTAAACAGTAAAGAATCCTTCTTCCGAAAAGATAAACACCAAATGCATAAAAATAGGGAAAACATGAATTGTTTCTTTAGACAGCAGTCAACATTTATTGAACAAATCTGAAAAGTGAGATTCCACTTATATTCCAGTAGGGAGAGACAGAAAGTAATCCATCAATCAATCCATGGTAAGTGCAATGTGGAAAACAAAGGAGAGAGCTATCAAAGGGTGAGGTCTTCTGGGTGGGATGGCTGTATAGTGAGATGGCATTCCCATTCCCTTAGATAGAAAATTTCATCTGCTACCTGAGTTTAGATCTGAGAAAGAGGAAGGACCAAAACTGTGTGCAGGTGCATGTACTTGAAGAACAGTGGGAAGGAGAACAGGTCTAGAGCATTACAGGTGAAGGGGTGCTTGATGGGGGAGAGGTTGGAGAGGAGACCTTGGCCTGATCCTGTGGACCTCATAGTTTATGGCTCAGGGGAGAGGCAGGCTGGGAAAGGACACGATCGGCTGTAGGTTTGTAAAAAGCAGGTCCTGGTTACTGGGCATAGAATGGGTGGGGCTGGGAACCAGTGCCGAGGGTGAGAAGCGATGGAGTCAGGGCACATTGGGATGCAGAATGCAACATCTGGATGGCACTTGACAGTTCTCAAAGCACGTTCACATCCCACACAGCTGGCAATCAAGCTGTGAGAAGAAATACCATCTCATTGGAAGGAGCAGTCCCCTCTTTAAAAGTGCAGCTCAAATCACAGAATAGGTCTGATTCAGCGCAAACACTACCCAAATATGGAAAGCACACATTGCCTAAATTCACTGCAAGGGCCAGACGGTTTTTGATTTACAGCCGAGTGGAAACAGAACAAAGTAGGTGCATTGCTGTTTGTCAACATTCAACCACTGGAATCAGAGAGTCAGGGCTCAGGGAAAATGATGCATCCACATTGACAGCTCTCATGACAGAGCACACACTGTTTTTCTCCTTGTAAACAACAGGTCCCTGGTTTGGTGGCCTCCAGAGTGTATGAAGGAGATCAAGGCTGCTAAGCTTCCCCTGAGCAAAAATACAGATAAGAATGTGTAGCTTGCACTTTCACAGGGCAGAGAAGGGACAGAATCAAAGTGTCCTGTGCCAGGACATGGACTGGCCCTTCCTTTCTGAGCCCAACCTGCCCTTAAAATACTTATCTCTATACCCTCCTTGTTCTTTAATTTCTGACAATAAATATTTCCAATTTATTCTTTTTTTTTTCTATTGTAAACAAGGGCATGTGCTAAGCTCTAAAACTGGAAATGATAATAAAAATGGTATTCTCAAGGAAGTTAGAGTTGTGCATGGCAGATAAGAAAAGTATATAGCAAAGGAGCTATAACCAAACAGAAGGTTTTCTAAGAGAGGCACTTAAGAATTGCTTTCAATATGCTAAACAGGAAAAACTTAGCTGGAAAAGTCAAGAACATTTTTAAAGGTCATTGAAGAATAGGCAGGATTTGAGGAGATTGGAGAACACAGATGATTTAGGTAATAAGAGCATCAACTTGCTGCTCTCGTGCAATTCTTGTGATGTGAAAATTTATCTTAAGATTACTTGTGTAAAGACACACAGAAGTAGTCCTTTATCATATCTATGCCTCATTACAAATATCGTACCACATTTACCGGCTCTCAACGATCAAGCAGCATGTTTGAGACACATCAGTTAGATGTTATGACCAATCCTTCTCTTCGCTTTTATGTGCATGATGTTTTGAACTTTCCCTGATTCTCCGATGTCCCCTCCTTCCCTCTCAAATGCTACCCTATCCATAAACATCACTTCTGTTCCCTCAGATGTATTCTGCCCCTTCTTTTGTTCATCCATAAACCTCAGTTGAATGGCCATTTAAATGTGGGTTATAGTACAGTTCTCATACTAGATTGCAAGTCATGGTTCCCTATATCCACTACAAGACCTATCATCATACGGTACACAAAATTCTTTCTTTTTTTTTTTTGCGGTACACAGGCCTCTCACTGTTGTGGCCCCTCCCGTTGCAGAGCACAGGCTCCTGGACGCTCAGGGTCCCGGACCGGGGCACGAACCTGTGTCCCCTGCATTGGCAGGCAGACTCTCAACCATTGCGCCACCAGGCAAGCCCACAAAATTATTTTTTGATCAACGTCTGTTAAATCAGATAATGTGAATGCAGTACTTAGCTCAGTGCCTGTCACAGGATAACCCTCGACAAGCAGTACCTTATTATTGAGTGAATTGGTGATTGGGTGGATTAATCTGTTGTGGACAAATGCTTTTCATGTCTATTTAATAAAATAAGAGTCTTTGCCTTGACCAGCAATAATCTGCAAAAAGCCAAAATAATACAATAAAGGAGAGGGGCTTTTACTTCCAAGATTTCTAGGAGGGAAAGGAGTGCTGTAATTGCAAAGTAACCAAGAAAATGGAAAGCAGTTCCTCAGGAGAGAGACTTAGCCAAGAGAGTGAGGCTGGAAGAGGAGATATAAAAAGCACTGCACAGTGCCTGGCACAAAAATAGTTGTAGGAAAACTCCTGTCAGTTGAATGTTCTCCACACAGAAGGATTTAATTAAAATTCATGAATTCATGGATTTTTTTCTGAGTTGGAGAGAACATAAAAGTGTTTGGAAGTCATAGAAAGAAAGGGCCTTTCTTCTTAAGCGTAACATTGAAGCTACAAGGAAGAAGCTTTTGCTTAGAAAATGGGTAGAATTGGTATAGAGCTAAAGAAGAGGAACACGACTCGGGCAGCCAGACGCATGATGACTGGGACAGGACTCGGTACCCTCACCCTGTACTTTCCGTTTGGTCATTTGGTTGCAGATATTACACTGTAATTCTGACATTATAGTGATTTACTAAACTCTCAATGTTCATTTAAGTTGCATAGAATTGATGAATAATTGAGGAGATTCCAGGAGGCAGAACTGCATCCCATAGGTGGCAGTTGCCGTTGTAGGAAACCCTTAGTGCGTCTGATGCCGTTTGCTTATTTTTGGTGCAGAGTGTTTTGTTTTTGAAGCAATAGTTTAGTAGGCTGAATAATGTCCTTTCAAATCTACCTCTTCCTAATTCCTGGAAACTGTAAATTTTATCTTATATAGCAAAAGGAACTTTGCAGATGTGATTAAGTTAAAGATCTTGGGGTGATGAGATTGTCCTAGTTTATCTCCAGGTGAGACCTAAATGCTATCACCAGGGTCCTTATGAGAGGGAGGCAAGAACGTCAAAGGAGGATGTAGGAGATGTGATGGCAGGATCATGAGATTGGGCTGATGGGAAGAAGGGGTCATAAGCCAAGGAATGCAGGTGTCTTCCAGAAGCTAGAAGAACAAGGGAAGTTTCTCCTCTGGAGACTCCAAAGAAACCAGCCCTGCAAAGACATTGACTTTAGCCTAGAAAGACTGATTTTGGACTTGTGGTCTCCAGAACAATAAAAGAACATACATGTGTCACTTTAAGCCATTAAGGTTGTGGTCATTTGCTACAGCAGGCATAGGACACTAATACAAATGAGTATGGAGGAAATCCCAATAAATATAATTCTTGTGTTAAAGAGGAGGGTGGGGAATTTAAAGACACTGCCTTTCCACAACCAGTTTGAATGGCCTGGGATTGAAGGAAGGCAATGTCCTGAGTGGAATGGTCTCCTAATTTTCTATGCAACTGGAAAAGAGAGGATGGAGGTAAGGAGAGCATGACACCATTTTTCCTCTTGTGAAGTTCTTATGACCTGGGAATTTACATCCAGAATAATCTGGTTAAAATGTCCAGAAGTAGTTCCTTGACACATCTCCATTTGCGTACATATATGCTACCAAAGACACATGAGAACATGTGAAGGTTAACAGCAAATATTTCTCCTCCATTTAATTCAGTTTTAAGCTGGTCCTACTGGTGTTACTCCAGGATGGAGAACAGGCGTGTTCTGTGTTCTGTCAATACTATTGGAATATTCTGGGAACAACCTGAATTCCACAGTTGTATTACTATGCGACCATACACTGCGAAGTTTTGACTTTCACATACATTGAGGGATGCGATAATCACGGTGTTTGCTTCACCATGCAATCAGATTTGTTCACTCTATTCAATAAACCATAGTTGTTTCTACCTCCTATAGGGAAGGACTGTGCTAGGTTCAGGAACAAGACACAGTTGCTATTAAGCATCTCAGAGTCAAGGGAGGGAAATCGACAAGTATCTGGGGACACAGTATTCACATATTAAGGCAAGGGGTGGAGTAGGAGCCCAAAACCCAAATGCGACGGTGGGGAGAAACTTAAATTAGATAGACTCCCACAGTGATTGAAGCGGACAGGAGGAAGGTTGTAAGAATATACAATTTAGTTTAAATATAATCCATCCTCCCACTCCTTTTAAAAATATCTTTCAGAAGACATTTATTTCATGTGTGATTGTTCAAAAAACACACTGTTCTTATGTTCAGTAAAACCCGCGGGAAGTTTTCTGTATGGCAACCATTGACGTTAACGGGCTGCTGTGGTTAAATCTGCTTGGGTTACTTTGAAAAACTACAGTGACACACTAAATGCTGTATTTTGGATTGTAGGATGGTAACTGCTGATTGCACTGACCCGGAGTACACAAGTTTAGGGAGAAATGGTTTCCTGTTTCACGTCTTCCATTTCATGTACCGAGAAGTAATCTCAACAGAAAACCATGGTGATCTTGGCATACTGAAATAATTCTCACCTTCAAATTTGTAAAGCCACAATATATTTCCTTTAGGAAGCTTTCATAACCTCAAAAAGAACTCTAAAACACCCAAATCCCTCAAATCCCTACACAGTTCACAAAGGAATATATGCCTTCCAGCAATATTTAGGTTTTGCCAGGAATGTCAGTATGATAGACTTTGGAACCATCCCATGTTTTAATTCAAATTCAAATAAATCCTATGCCAGGGCCTCTGTGTAAATAGAGCTCTTTCAAAGGGGAATCAAATATAGAAGTAATTTGAAAAGAAACCTGAATTATTCCTTTAAATAAACTCAAAGTAAAACTAAATTAAACGCTGGGATCTTATTTTCTTACCTAACATCTGGATCCTAAGATAAAGTTTAAGTCAGTCACATAACAGGTTGTTGTGACTCTTGTTGATCATGGCAGTTTATTTGAAACCAATTTACCAGGGTGGCGTATCTTTAACCTAAACTGACCAGTTGTCAGAATTGACTGAGCCTACCACATATTTTCCTGTCATTTACTTGCAGCTTTTCCAAAGCAACTCAAATGACTGTGCTAGCTTTCTGGAAAAGACTTTAGAGGAGAAAATATAAAGTTTTATTTTTCAAAGTTGCCATTTGTTCTGAGATCGTTAAATATAAAGAATATGCTGAGAACACGAAAGGTCACTTTAAAGGGTATTTATGTGTATTTTAAGTCTTTTGGAAAATATTTCAAGCACATTGGAAATTAGAGATTAAGAAGATCATACACATGCTGAGAAACCTTATACATATAAGGCATTTGAACGCACCAATTTTTAAAGCAATTAAGTGGTTTGGGGACCTCAGCTTCCCTCCTGAATGCATTGTACAGTTGACCTTGAATGACATAGTAATTGGGGCACTGACCAAATTTGATCAGAATTTACTCTGGTGTCAGTGAGCGCAGTGGACTGAAGGTAATAAGTCAGCAGGCAGGAAAATGAGTTAGGAGGACTTTGATAAAGTACATTTGACCCTTGAACAACATGGGCTTGAACTGCACGGGTCCACTTATACAGGGATCTGCTCTATATAAGTGGATCCATGGGTCCACTTACAGAGATGTTTTTCAATAGTAAATACTACAGTACTATACTATCTGTGTTCAATCAATGTCCAGTTAGCAATGGACAGGCTCAGAACAAGGTGACAGCAGACAGAAAGAGCTGGATCAAAGATTACTCAAAAAAAAAAAAGTATAAAGATAAAATTAGCACAGATTGAGATACTAAGATCTATTTCTGCCACATAAAAGGTATTCTTAAGCAACAAGGATAGATTTTGTTTTTCTAGAACCTCTAGACTTTTCTTAAAGGGAAGCATTATAAAATCAAAAGATTATCTTTCCTGGGCTTTGATCCATCTCTAGTTAAATAAAAGAGAGAGAAAGGGGGACCGGGACAGATAGAGAGAGAGAAAAGGTCTACGTACTCTCTGTGTGTTTTTCCTCCTCACTCTATCCAGTTGATATATCTTGGTATAACTGACCATCGCACCTCACTTGTGTAGTCACAAAGTCCTCCTAAACTCACTTTTCTGCCTGCCGACTTATTGCCTTTATTGGGTCCTCTCCTAACAAATTTCTAGAACATTCTCTACCTCCACTCTTATCCCATTCTCTGCATTTTATTGCAATGAGTTGTTTAGTGTCTGACTTATTTGGAAGTTCTACTGCAGTCGGGGCTTGTCTATATCACTCACTGTCAATCAATGCTTAGCACAGGGCATGGCTCCTAGAAAGCATTCAATACTCTTTGGTTGATTATGTGAACAAATGAATAGATAAATGATATGACTTCTAAGGGGTCATATAAGGAGTAAGGAGTGTGAAAGGAGTGTTGGCTGATTTATATTATTTTCTCATTGCTAAAAAGCAAACTCTACTCCTTTCTCATCTAGCAGACCAAAGAGTAATAGTAAGATTTTAATGACCTCTTACTTTGCTTATTCCAGCAAGATTCTTCCTGATTCATAGAATCTGATAAAAAAAAAAATGTATGATTTGAACATTGCACAAAACCCCAGTGAAATCAGTGCATGTTACAACCAAAGTTTTGGATGTAATGGCATGCTAATCTGATGGGAAAAAAAATTGGGTGCCTGATAAAATATCTACTTCGATTTCTTTCATAATATCAACAACTATTAAAGGCATTTAAAACTGATTTTAATAACTATTTAATAGAACTGATATAATTGACCTGTTAAACCCACCAAATAACCAGTCAATAAATTGTCAATCTATAAGAACAATTTGATTTGTTTAAAATTATATAATTGCAAAATGTTTCTGGTTGTTCATTTGGGATGATGGGGCCCCATTAAACTGTTGTCTTCACTTTGTGTATGTTTGAAATTTTTCATAATAAAAAGTTAAACAATACGTGACCAAATTTCTAAAATAAGACAAAAATATGGGAAGTCAAGACACAAAAATAAACTTAGTCATCTTTATATTTGTCCTAAAACTTATATTTCCATATGAACAGCCTGAAATTTTTCAAGGGCCCATTACTATTCAATGGTCTTTAAGTTTGAGATCAACCAGGTAAGAATAGATTAGATTACAACATATCTGTGATGTTTTCCAGTTTTTTGACAATGGAGTCTGTCAGAATGCTATTAGTTTGAATATACCACATTCATTTTTACTCTGTGATGCCAGTAGTGTTACTACACCCTTCAAAGGGCCCGACTCACTATTAGTCTGTGGCTTACCTGCCAGTGAGATTTTGGCACCTAAAATATAATTGCTTGATCTTTTAGCAATACATTCCTTTCATTTATTTTTACAGAAGAAAAATGTCAACACCAAGAGATTATACATACAAAGCACTGAAATCTATGGCATATTTTGCATGGCTGTTTAAAAGATAACCCAGGCAAAATGCATGCAGTAACTTGACTTGTAACTCTGCTGGATGAGAGAAAATGTGTTATCCATAATACATTCGGGAGTGTTTGTGTAAGATATGCACAGTCCAAGTAACATCTCTGACCAGTAATTGGACTTCCCATAATAGCAGCTTGCTTAAGGCATATATCAAGAAAAATACGCTTCCTGGATCAACTTAGATATGGTAAAGCAAGATTGCACACACATTACTAGGAGGAGGGGAGTTCCCTCCTGGTAGCCTCAGTAAACCATGTAGCCTAGCAGAATGGCTGTTGTGCCACAGTGTGAAGTTGGTGAAGAAATATTCACTGAGGAGCTCTTATTTGCCGGGCACAATCCCAGATGTTGCCTTGGGTACCAACATAAATTAAAGAATCTGCATTGCCCTCTAGCACCTTTTAATCTATTTGGGAGATGTCATACATAAACTAAATTAATAGCCCTCATAAAACAAAACAGATTAAGTAGAAATATGGTAACTTTCGGCACTAAAATGATGTTTCTACTATAATACGGCATTGGTACATGTGCAGTAAAAACTGGTTTTAGAGTCAAGGATAATTCGCCAAAAAATGCATTTTTTATTTATTTTGTTCTTGTGAAAGGAAGGTTTTAGCTTCACAGACTATAATAGTAAAGACAAGAGGGAGACTGGGTACATGAGATACTGGCATCAGATAGTGGAAAACGTAGGCAAAAAATTATGCGATACAATCTCAGTATGGAAGAAAAAGCAAAGTAATTGGATTTCATTATAGATGTTGTACTGAGATGGGTCACATGTAGATGAGACCTTAGATTACACATACTCTAGCTTATTATTTCTTCCTCTGCTATTTTTCTTTATGAGCTATCTCCCTAACTACTACAAACATAAAAATACCCAACAGATATTAGAACCAGATTAAATCTTTGAACACGAACAGGGCCTTATGCCCCATCTATACTTGTCATGAGGTGAATTGTGTCCCTCTCCAAATTTATATGTTAAAGTCCTAACCATCAAAGCCTCAGAATGTGACTGCATTTGAATATAAGATCTTTAAAGAGGTAACTAAATTAAAATGAAGTCATGAGGTTGGGTCCAAATCCCATATGCCTCATGTTCTTATAAGAAGAGAATATTTGGGCACAGACACGGACAGAGGGAAGATGACGTGAAGACACAGAGAGAAGACAGTCATCTACAAGTCAAGGAGAAAGTTCTGAACAGATCTCCCCTGTGGCCCTCAGAAGGAATTGACCTGCAGACACGCCTTAATCTCAGACTTCTAGCCTCTAGAACTGTGAGAAAATAAATTTCTGTTGTTTAAGCAGACAGTCTGTGGTACATTGCTATGGCAGTTCTAGCAAACGAATTCAGTAGTTAAAATACATATACCTTCAAACAACAGGAAAACATGTTAAAATGTAAAATGACACATCAGGGTTTTCTGTCCTGTATATCTTTATATGTTAGCACAGCACAGTAGAATAAACTGAAAACTGAGAAGGTACCATCTACATCTACACATTTTGCTGAGATAAGTAATTCAGTCTTCAGTACTTAGTTTCTCAGAATCACTCTATCTGTTATATAATTAACAAAAGGTTCAACACAGAATGGAGTTCATCATCAGACTACTTATGAGGTATAGTAAGCTGCCAGTGAACTGAAGTATAGAACAAGTACAAAGGTACAGAGAGACTTCACTCCACAGGGAGTCAAAGTTTTACTAAGGAACTATTTATGTTTTCTCTAATAATAAATAGATACTTAGTAGAAGAGAAGAAAAAGGACTTGCTTGTGCAGTCTTTAAATATTAGATAATTTTCCTTTCATTCTGTTGGGGGACAAAAAGGGACAACTGAATTTCTGCAAGGTAAATACAACATATTGTATTGGATTCTTAAAAATACTGTATTTGATTACAAACTGGAGATCCAAATGAGCCTGGCGGCCATGTTTACTGGAGAAATTTTATCCTTCTGTTTCCATTTATTTTAAATGATTTTGTTAAATCATAGGGGATATCTGCAAATTTTTAGGCACTAATTTTCAAAGATGATGAAGTCCTCTGGGTGACTTTTGCATTTCCTTAGCAGATAGTTTAGTTTTAAACTACATACTTTCCCTTGGCAAAGTGAGAGATGAAAAGCCTGCTATAAAATTGATTCTGCGTCTGTAATAGTACCCCGTATCCGTGGGGCATACATGCCAAGACTACCAGTGAGTGTCTGAAATCGTGGATAGTAGCAAACTCTATATATACTCTGTATTTTCCTATACGTACATAACTATGATAAATTTAATTCATGAATTAGGCAAAGTAAGATATTAACAAGAATAACTAATAATAAAATAGACAATTAGAACTTTATCCTGTACCAAAAGTTATATGAATGTGCTCTCTCTCTCTCTCTCTCTCTCCCCCCCTCCCTCCTTCCCTCTCAAAATATCTTATTGTACAAAGACAATGCCTTTTCCATCTTAACTAAGCACTTATTATGCACTGTGGCTGTAACTTTTGCAGTTTGAGCTGCGACAGCAAAACTAGCATAAATTTCTTTTCCCTCCTTCTCAGTTTTCATGGATAAAGATTGGTTCTTAACATAGATCTTAGCAACCTCAGCATACGATTTTTTCCCTTTCTTTATGAAGTTGAGGACTTTCACTTTTTCACTTACAGGAAGCACTTTATGGCTTCTCTTTAGCATGTCCAAACTGCCAGCATGACTACTCTTGCACTTTGGGGCCATTATTAGGCAAAATAAAGGTCACTTGAATACTGTCACTGCAGTATCATGACAGTTGACCTGATAACCAAGAAGCCTTCTAAGTGACCGCTGGGTGGGGGGGGTCGTGATGGAAACAGGGATGATTCAGGACTTGGCAGGACAGAGCAGGACCCCCTGAGATTTCATCGTGCTGCTCAGAATGGCGTGCAATTTAGAGCTTATGAATTGTTTATTTCTGGAATTTTCTGTGTAATATTTTCAGACCACAGTTGACTGGGAGTAAGTGGAACTGCTGGTAAGGGGTGGTGACTTACCTCAAAGAATGCTTTCGAAGAAGTACTACTAACTGAGAAGCTCTCTTCACAAGCACATGTCCAAAAATTCAAATGTCACTCAGATCTTAGAAGCAGTCTTTGCCCAAACATTCCCAGTAAAATTACCTTTACACTCTTCATTGTCATATTTTAGAAAGAAAAACTGTACTTTTACTTGTGGCTTTTTTTTGCAAGATTGCAAGTTACTCAAATTGTGTGTTGGGCATATCCATTTTAACCTGGTAGAACGTGTAGATTTAAAAAATATTTTTACAATAAATTTTGGCAGTTCCTCAAATAAATGACCAGGGATATGCCCTTGCAATGTTTACACAAAGAAGAGGTGAAATATTTGGTCTCATGTTCTTATCCTTTAGACATGATCCTAAACATTTTAATTGACTAGATGATTCATTAAAAATTACTTAGTGTAATTAATGTTATCTAAATTTATCCCAAAACATCTTCCTACAATAAATGCAGACAGTATCTATATGTCGAATGTCAAAAAGGGGACAAATCTTTAGACAGTATAACATATACCTTAAGGGATTCAAATATTTCAAGGCAAAGGCACTATTTTACCTTTTAGAAATGTAGTTAGAATTCTTTAATCAAAATTTAGTTAAAACGAAACAAAAAGTAGCTAGGAAGCGTATGATACACTATTTTATTACATCTCTTCTAAGGTGTTTGAGCCAAGCATATCTGACCTATAAAGTGTTCTGAATACTTGTTAAAATGTCCTGATTAAACTGTGATGGTTTAAGGGTAAATAGAAAAAAACGTCATTCCAAGAATTTTAACTTCATGGACTTTGCTCACAAGTATTTTCTTCACTGAATGTTGTTTAAATGAGAGTTTCACACATTATGAGCAATAACATTTAACAAGAAAGAAAACTGTCACTGAAGAGCATTTCAAGCTAGTGTCTAGAGACCAAACATCAGGCTTCATTCAAATGGCCAGCTAGTGACAACTTTTTCACGGTCAGGCTAGTCAGAGTTTGACCACATGTGTGCAGTTATAAAGCCTGAAATGTTTCATAATCTTTCCACTACATAGTGAATGAATTCTACCAGGCATTTCAACAGTCTGTGAGATACATATTTTATTTTTCTTCAATTAATTCATCCAAGTTACTCCTATACGACTTAATTATATTGCCTTTTTTGTAAAGTCCAAGACTTAGGTAGCCAACTACCTAAGGCCTTTTATTAATTGATATGTATAATTTAATACTAATATTAATTACAAGGGTAATATATCAAAAATGTAATTTGATATTTTCTATTGATCCAAAGATAGATGTTGATATTTTGAAAAAGTAATAATGGTGAAATCAATTGCTTCTAATCATAGACTCTTAGGTTTGGAGTGTTGCCTTGCCTAAGTAAACATCCTAACCTCTTCCCCATTGCAGTGATCTGTTCTGTCACAGCTGAAGGGTCATTCTGCCCCTGCTTGAATTCTTCTCTTGCACTCAGTCTCCCCATACCCAGCAAACCCATTCTTGGAGCACTCTCAGGACTACAGAGCACTTCCTTGAAGGACGTTAGACTTTGTCTTCCTGTAATTTCTACCCTTAGTCTAATTTCTGAAACTTACAGCTAAGTCTTCCCTCAGCATGACTGTGCTGCATGCATTTGGAGACAGTTGTGTGGAACAATTTCTGTTTGATCAGTTTACTCTTTCCAGGGCATTGAGTCAGTGCTAGTGCAAATGGATAATATACTTTCTTTCCCACTAGTGCTATGAGCTCCCAATGTCAGGGTCTACTTTGAAATGGAATGTGAAGCTCCCACCATTCATAGACTATTGGAAATTATGAATGCCATGGGATTTGTAGACTCCTCAGATAAAAGGGAAATTCTTGACTGAGATGTGCTCTGGAAGCCCAGCTTGGACACTTGTGTAGAGACTGAAGTAGACAAAAATCTCAAATGGAGATTTGCAAAGAGTTTTTGTGCCTTAGGGGATCAGTCATCACTAAGTTCCGTCAAATACGCTGAGGATTTCTGCTGGTTGGAATCTTTTTTTTTTAGCAAACTTTTTCACATTCTGTCTTAATTTTTCCATTTTGCTTATGTTTCTGGGCTACCATCATTTTATTCCCTTTTAATTGTTTTTTTTCATATTTTGATTAGATATTAAAAATAAAACAAGTACTCCTAGTATGAAATGAGGCATTTATTTTCTTTAACATTGTTTTCCTATATTTTGAAATTCTTTCCATCTTTCCATAAACAATGAATCCTAAAGCCATCATCACAGATAGTCAGGCTCAGATTATACTGAAGACTGTTATCAGTGAGACAGTTGTAATGTGATGCTTTTGATAGTGTGATAGAAATTTTGGAATCTTGGTATTTCTTGGGCAGTGTTATAGCAAAATTATTTGGGAAGGAATCATGTCCCTTGAATAAATAATCTTCCATATAAATATTGCAGCTGCATGCACCCAGTGAGTTATAAATGAGTGTGCATTCCACAAATGACATATGTCACGTAATCCATGTATATGCATGCATGTGTATGTATGTGTGTGTGTAGATATACATACAGATATACATATATCTTTTTTATTTCTCCATTTTCAAAATATTTTTCTCCTATGTCCCAACATCCTCGCTTATGATCATATAATATTACAATTAATTGTAAAATGAAACATGCAGTTGTTCAGTGCATTTCTTGGCACACAGTATCAACTCATTACAGATGTATTTTCATTTCACTCGACTTAATTGATCTTTTATTTGAGCACTGGACACTCAATGATTTTTTTGGAGATTTCAGCCTAACTGATTAGGATGTTTACTATATGCAATGTTAATAGCCTTAACTGTTTTTAAGATATTTTATTTCTGTCCAGAATTTTTTTTGAAAAAAGGAAAAGAAAAAGTAAATTCAGTATGCTCTTGTTTATCCCAAGCTATCCCAGCAATACTTTGGTCTTTCTAACAGAGTCTCATAAACACAAGATGAATGAATGAATTTATCAAGTTCTATAAAAACAGCAGATTCTGTGACTGCCTGCACAGACCCCAGCTCTTAATCATAGAATTATTCATTCAGTAGCAGCTGAGACTGGCTGATGAATAACTCTACACATTTTTAGAATTATTTTCAAGTAAACTGACATGCTGCTTTCTAAATGTAAACTAGATAGTATATAACCATGACGGCATTTTAGAAGTCATGATAAGGCTGTATAACATATGGAAAACTGTTTTTACCTGCAGTGATGAGATAAAATAGATGATTTCATTAATGGAGCACAAACAAGGTTTAGTACTGCCTGATGTGGAAAATTGTGATTTACCCTGTGCCACCCAGAATGGGATGAATGGATTAATGCCCCGAGGAATCATGTTAAGGGCCAGAAATTCAATATCAAGATGTGCTGGAAGTAGCATGTGAAGGGGAGAAAACTTGGCAAGATGAAAAAGAAAGAGGGGGCTATGGAAACACATCCCAGCTCTTCTTTTTCTCTACAACATAACTGCCACATGTTATGGTCAAAAAGAACACTTGTTCAAAAGCGGACAAATAAGCTTGAAAGCAGCTTCCATAGCTCAGGTAACACATAAATTATTCTTGGAGCCCTCAGGGAAAGTAAACCAGCCCCTCTTTTTAATCGTGTATGGTATGATAGAAAGAAAATCAAAGCTGTGCTAGTATCAGCTGTGTCATTGAGGGGTGTAGCCTGCAAAACCTCTCCAGGAAGAAAGGAAACAAATGACTATAACTTCATGATATTCTAACCAACACAAAATGATGGTTAGAAACAGGTAGTGGAGAGCAGACATATTACCTATAATACCTGCTAACGAGAAAGTCTTACAAGGAATATTTTTAAAAACTACACTTTCTAAGTCTCTAGGTCTCCGCAAAGAAACTTTTTCTGACTAACCGCTCCGTCCCTGAGATAACCTTCATATTCGTTTCCTATTTAATTGCCCATTTCCTCCCACAAAAATGAAAGTTCTAGAACACAGGGACATCATATGTTTTCTTCCACCTTTATTGCTCATGCCTAGAATAGTGCCTGATTGCTGAGTAACAGGTACTCAATAAAAAGGTGATGAATAAATATACCCAAGAACAAATTAACTACAAAAATGACTTGTCCTGTCTTTTTCTCAAGTATCTTAAGAATAAACAGAGTGAGCTGTTTGCTTTTTAAAAGTAACACAGAGATGTAATTCATTACACTTGGAGATATCACAAATGATATTGTAGTCTTACTAGTAGCAAAATTAAGTTTTATCACAGAGTTTAATCAGTGAATGCATGGTGCTCAAAATACCTAAATGCATGAAAAGTACGGTTTTGAAAATATTTGCGTGCCGCGGGTTGAAGCCCAGTGAGCGAGAGTCACTGGAAAATGCATTACACGTCATTCCACTTCCGGTTTTTGAATTCGAGAGCAGGGATGATGTAGGTGTATAATCTTGTTCTTGTATTTTGGTGAAAGACTACTCCTCTCTTAAACAGAACAAATGGTGACCGAAGTCAATGCTTTCTTAAGAACCGGTTTTCATCAGCCCAGCTACCCATCCATTCAGTCAGAAGATGGGAAGGGAGAATAATGTTTAGATTCTTTCTACAAAGGCCTCCTACAGTGACACAAAAGTAGTGGAAGGGTATTCATGATATTTCCTCCTTCCACCAACTGTGTCTGATTCAAGGGGGCCCCCAACTCTCTCCCCAGCTGCAGAGGCATTTTCTTTATTTTGAAAGTTAATTCCACTCACAGCTGGAACTCAAAGCAAAGAGTGAACATGGGGGGAGGGGGGGAGGAAAAAGCTTTCCTTGAATTTGATCTTGTACTTGTTACAATGACAAAAAGTAATATTCCTCAAGCCAAAAGGAGCCTCATTGTTTAGTTTCAGGTTACAGGCTTGGAAGCAGTGATCTGACGGGTAGCTCCGTGCTTTAACGCACGCATAAGCATTATTTATCTAGGCAGAGGCCCACTGTGCCAGACAGCTAGTGTCATTTTATAAATACGCTGCCCCCTTCATGGCACCAAGGATAAAATACTATGAAATCTAACCACGATCAGAACCTTACTAGATGTGTTATTGTCATTCTTTCACATTTGTAGTACACACATTTGAATGTTTCCTTCACGTTTAAGGCACCAGCTAAAGACCACAGATGTCTACTATATATACAATAGATAACTAATAAGGATGTATAGCACAGGGAACTCTTCTCAATACTCTGTAATGACCTAAATGGGAAAAGAATCTAAAAAAGAGTACATATATGTATAATTGATTCACTTTGCTGTACTGCAGAAGCTAAGGCAACATTGTAAATCGACTATATGTTAATAAAATTAAAAAAAAAAAAAAAGACCACAGATGTGCATGCAAGTTTAAACCTGGTCTTTGTTTTAGTAAGTTCTATGAATTACATACTTTACACTCTTAAGATAATATGAGGGAGAAAAAGTAAATACTGGATATAAATAATAAACTAAAATGAATATTCTCTAAAATGCTCCAAGAGTAATTTCTGTTGATTGCTTTTTCAGAGGAAGCTATTCTATTTGCTTCCAGATCATATTCCTCAAAAACTCTGATCTTGTTTACCTGGTAGATACGTACGGAACAGCCTCCAAGCAAAGCCTAATTCTCTTTCACCTCTTTAGGAGAGAATTAGGATTAGATATTATTAGGACTAAATATTTTTAATATGGTAGAATTTCATCTTGCCTCTGTATCATATTAATACAGTTTAGCATGTGTATGAGTTTCCTCTTTTCAAGTATAAAAATTGCAGCAAACTTGATGCAAAACCACACAAATGCATTCATTTACAGTTCTGGAGATTAGAAGCCTGAAATGAGTTTTATGGGCCTAAAATCAAGGTGTCATTAGGGCTGGTTCCTTTTGGAGACTCCAGGGGAGAATATGTTCTTCATCTTTTCCGGCTTCTAGAAGCTGCCAGCATTCCCTGTCTTATGACCTCACCATTCCAATCTCGGCTTCCTTTTTATCTCTGACCTCCTGCTTCCCTCTTTGATTCCATCAGGTCTATCCAGGACAGTCCAGGATAATGTTCCCATCACAAGATCCTTAATTTAATAAAATCTACAAAGACACTTTTACCATGTAGGGTACCATAGTCACAGGTTCTGGGAATTTGACATCTTGCGAGTACACTTTTCAGTCTACCACTGCATGCAAACCATAAACAGAAAATATATATTACCAAATAATTTTGCAATGCTGGGAAGATCAGACTGTAATTATTAACTATCACTCTGAAAACATATTACTGGGATAAAGTAATATCTAATTTCATCCATAAATATATCTTCATTACATGCATGCTCTTTTGGCAGTGATCTTTAATAAAAATGATCAAATTCAAAATATTGATAAGAATGCTAAATCTTAATGGCATCACTTCTAATCATAAGCATGAAGAATGTATTTTATTTCTTTGCGAAAGGCTTTTGGAAAAGAGTTGGGTTCTTAAATCTTTTAAAGGATTCTCATGTTGTTATTTTATGAATTTTCAAAATTCAGCATTTATTGTCTTCCTAAAGAAAGGTGTAGTACACAGTGAAGTGACTGTTCATGGACAGAAAATATTAACCATAAGTCTGTACATGCACAGTAAATAGAATTATATTGTTTATCTTTCATATAGGAGATTTGAAAATTGAATCCTAGAGCCATGTTCATATTAACAGTAATATAACACAGGTTAGGCATAGCAATTAAACTTTTTTGGCAGCAAAAAAAAAGTATGTGGAGATGGAGTTTGCATCATATTTCTAAAGCTAAATTTTTAGGCACTACCTTAAATGGTTATCCACAGGATTTTTGAGGGATGTGGTAGAATTAGTTCTCTCCCTTAGACCTGATTTGTCCAAAGACAAATCGACTGGTCTCTGCATCAGGACAGTGAAAACAAAGCCCAAATCGTTAGATGGTACCAAGAAAACGGCATCTTACCAACACTCTAGGTTTATAACTACGATCACCTATTTACCACTTTGGGGGTGTATGTGTGTGTTTGTGAATATAGTTATACAAGAATCATTTCCTTCATATTGGTTTTCATACACCAATCACATCATTTCATTGTCTTGCTTACAGCTCTCCCATGGCTCCTTTATGACGTCTTATCATGTCTCTGTGTGAACTGGTACCGCTTCCTATTCCAGCCATATCTGCTCCTGTCCTTCCCTTCTTTACCACACCCCATTACACCCAATACACTGCCTCCTACTTGTGCTTCAAAAGCATCCAGGCTGCTTCTGACAGAGGGTTCTGTGCCCTTAACGTCACCTTTGTCTGTCACGCTCACTCCCACATCTTCTCATAGGTAATAAGCCTTTTCACCACTGAGATCCGAACCCTACCCAAGCCCTGCCTACTTTCATTCTCTTTTCAATGAAAACTAGGGTTTCATTCCTTCCGAGCACTCATCACCCTCCGAGGTGATTTTTATACTGGTTGTTTTCTGTCTTCCTAACTTGAATAAAAACTCCAGAAATGGAAGAACATTATTGCTTGTTTCATTGTGCTGTCCCAGCATATGGAACAGTGCTTAGCATATGTGACACTGAATAAATATAGCTTTTAATAATGATTTTATATAGTATTCACAAGCTCTCCTGCTTTCCCTAAGCATGAATAGCTGAGACAGTAAAAGTGCCAAATAAACTTTAGAAAACACAACATAGAATAGGTCTTAAATAGTTTTACAAAGAAGGGAGTATCTATCACTTCTTTTCTTGCAGTTATCTTTCCAATTATTTCACTACAGGTGGAGATATTTCGCCGTAACTCATATCTAGGGCATAAAGACATATGGAATACTTTATATGATATCTACAACCTACTACTATTATTGTTGTTATTACCATTACTATTATGATGTAAAATTTATCCTCAACTTTTTTATTCTTTTATGTATGTTATCAGAACAAAGGCAGATAATCTTTCTAATCATCCAGTGAGAATTATAGCATGACTCCTTCAGCCCTCCCTACCCCCCACCAAGAAAAATTTTAATCAACCTGAAAGGCTTGATTTGGAGCACAATGACAGACATTTATGAGAGGCGTAGAGTCCAGAATGACTGTGAGAGATAAGTATGTATCTGAAATGAGGCATCAATAGAGAAAGTTCTCTTTTATTATTGATAACTCAGGAAGTCTGCCTGTCAGCATCCTTTTGATACTCTTGTCTTCATCTCCTGAAACTTGTCTCTGCATTTGTACAACAAAAATTCTTGAATTTTTCTTTTTTTTAACTCTTCATCATAACGTTTAGTCACAATGAAGAAACAAACAAAAAAGAGAATGAGAGGGAGTGTAAGTTCACCAGTAATCATCGATTCCATTTTGTTCAATAAATACAAAGTTGTAATAAACAGCATGCTTGATATATACTGGGAAATGTCCATGTGTTCCTTGCTCTAGTTTTATGGGATAGGCATTATTTGTGTTCCCATTTTAAAGGCAATAATAGGGAGACATATTCATTCAATTCTGCCCTAAAAGAATGACAACTTTGACTTGAGTAAAACACATGAAAATACTACCTTTAACTTAATGGAATGGGAGCTCTTAAAAGCACTAGCTGACTGAGAGTCTTACCCTCAGAGGTGTGCTCACACGTGGGGTCCATGCAAACGGTCACCCATAGAGTGACTTGTCAAAGCACCTGCATAGTGTTTGGTTACTCCAGTTCAATGTTATGATGGCCAAGCAGGTAGACAGGTCTGTGGTATCAATGGGAGGATACTAAGGATGCTGCCAGTATCTTGACAATGGCTCAGTTCTTTCCCTCAAATTGAAAGGAAAGTAATTAACCACGAAAATTCACCTATTTTTCAAATTAGTAAATTTGAATAATTCTTCTTTCTTAAGACTCTTTCTCTGGAAGCAATGACCCTGAAATAGGAAAAAAAAAATCATTTTAATGCTTAGATAGTGTTGGAATTTAAACTCTTCTTTTTTTGAAATTAGTTGAAAACGTGCTAAATGAGCACTGAGAAACAACTTTGGCTAAGGATTTTGGACTTTCTTTAAGTTCTGTATTTTTCCTGCACTAATAAAAAAACCCAGAAATAAACCTATCTAAACAGTATGAAAAAGAAAAATCTAATAAATAACGAAGCAGAAAATTAATTTTTAGACTACCTGCAGAACAAATTATAATCATCCTTTGAATGTCACGTACAGAAGTTGAGATATTAACTTCAGACATTTTCCCCACTATGAATCCCAGTTTTATTAAGTTTTCAGTAGTAGATGAAAGTTTCACATTTTATTAAGTCTTCAGAAAATATCCCAGGAAACACTGTGCTTCAGTGAGTATCAAACAGAGGCACATATAAACACTCACACTGTGCATATAAAGCAAATTAATTTTATTTTATTTTAAAATACAATCTGCTTCAGTGCCACTTGCAAAAGATATATTTTTCATTTACGAGAAATTAAATGTGAGTCTCCAGAAAATAAAACATAATTATCTTCTTAACATCGCAACTCACACCCTCATCTGGAGAGGAACGTTTCTCATAGTTAGAGGAATCGTGAAGAGTATCTGTCACTTGTGGATGCCTTTATTGATTTGGTGCTTATATAACATAAAGAAAGATCTTCAAGAGGTTCTCACGTATGGGCTACAACAGTGAGAGCTTCCAGATGTCATTTTTGTTAAGTCTTTCACAATCCTTGATCACAATTTTTTTCGTGTAGGCAAATGCTTTTATTAAAATATGTTTCTTTCTCATTTTATAAGGGACCAAAGTCACTTATATTAAAAAGAACAATTGCAGGTCAATGTTTGGAGGGGAAGAAAGTGACAGTAAAGAAAATGATAGAAGATGATAGATTCTTCTTTGAAAGTAGCCAAGTATCTAAGTTCTCATTGGCAGTTTAGCCATGAATTCTAATGCTGAATGCAGTCATCAATACTGACTAAAGTAAGTAAAAAGATGAAACTGTAGTGGTAAACACTTGTTTTATCACAACAAAAATCTTGTCAAACCAAGTCTTGCCAAAAAAAAAGTTTAAAGTAGCAAATAATAAATCTCACTGTTTGAAGGGATAGAATACCAATAGTTGAATCTTTTGTCCCAAGATAGTAGAACAATTTGGAATCAGACAGAAAACACGACAAAACTGTCTTGTATTAATATTGGGTCAGCTTATTGTCTTTTTAAGGGATGATCTGGGGATAGGCATCAAAATTTATATAAACTGAGTAATCATGACATAATGATGTCTTAGCTTTCTTTCCTATACTAGTGATAATAATAACATATGTGAAATGTGAAACATTTCCTTTGTCTCATGTCTTGGGTTCCTGAAGATCTTGACATTATCCTGGGAAACATTTCCCTACCTCAAAGCTGAGATCCACACATTTGCTTCTTGCTGAGTCTAAGTCAGAAAAGAATTCAATGGGATTGGGAAATGTGGTCCTCATAAAGATGTCCCTATACTGTCTGTATTTGGGCTCCTTCCAGGTACTGACCGTGTCTAAACAGTCTCCGTATCCCACACAATCCCTCACACTTCATAAAGCAGAACTGGACATAGATCTGTCCTCCGTAACCATCTGCCAAAGGATGAATTTCATCACTTGCACTAATATGCATATGCTCTTGTTCTGTTCATTCCTAGCAACAAGTTCCAAATCTAAGAATATGTGTCAATGAGATTTTAGGTGATTCATTTCTTCCAACCAGACTTAACGTAGTACCTTTATGTAACATAACACCACCATCACCAAGTGATGCAAGATTTAAGTACAAAAAAGAAATCTATTAAGTACAAAAAAGAAATCTACAATCTATTGTCATGATTTAAGCCAATAAGTTCCAACCAAAATATAGCTGTCTAAGTCAACCTCTACCTCAAAACCCACACACCAGCCATGTTTTAATTGAAATCATATATTCTAGTGCCAATGGTGTGTGTGTTTTTTACACTGACATAGTTTATTTCCACAACTGTTTCCTTTTAGCTATTCTATGAAATAAAATAAAATAATAAGTCAGATTTGGCACCGAATTTTGGACTTAGTGACATTTATTTCATAGTTTTTGAGCTCTTGCATTTGTAAAATTTATGCTTTCTCACATATTTCAGAAAGGGTGCTGAAAATGAACAAATAAGGATGCTTGATGCTTGGATCTTAGTATTTAAAATGTCTGTTTCACTAAAAAGAGTTACCAAGAACACATCAGATATTTCAGGTTGAAAAGAAGTGAAAGCTATCTGCCTCACATTATTCACAGCCAATCCAAACAGGCTACTGTGGTATTCATAAATCCCTCTGAATTAAGTCAAACATGCATAAAATCAGGCTTCCTTTGTGGTAAAAATTTCTTCCAGCTGAGCCCGAGGAGAGAATAAAAAGTTATCCAAATACCTATTGTTAAACCGAGGACGACTTTACAAAGTAAATGCCTTACCTCTGCTGGAGTCTTCCTGACAATTTCCTAATTTTAATAAATTGAATGTGAAGACTGTCGTCAGCCTTGTTTCCATTCAGAAATGAAGAAGATCGCTGGAAATGTCATTGTATTAGCTTAAAATAGTGTCAGGGTGTTTAGTGTTTTAAGTGGGAATCTATTTTCTTCAAGATTCAGGTAACTCACTTTGAAGTAAACAAATGACATACCTCCTTCAACAAGGCCTGGTGTTTCCTTGGAAGAAAAAAGGACAATTTGTTATGCTTCTATGAAGAGAAAATAAATATGTTTTGCAAAGACAAGGTCCCTGTCTATTAAAAATATGCACAATATGAGAGTTGCAAGTTAAGTTTTATTGGGGGCAAAATGAGAACTATGGCCTGGGAGACAGCATTTCAGATAGCTCAGAGAAACTCTCCAAAGAAGTTGGGACACTGGTCAGTATATATGTGATTTTAGTGAAGAGGGGTACGGGCAGTCAAGCACACATTTTGGCAGAGGTTTGCTTCTAGTCACAAGGAGCAGATGTCACAGTAAATGATTTCAGTGCTTTTCTAGATATGAGGACATGCAAGGATTGGGCTCATAAAACCTTCTCCTGAAAATATCTGACTATCTAAAGGCTTGTTCTGCCAGTTTTTCCCAGAACACAGAATGCCTCATTCCTGTTCTCCACTCTGAACTCTTTTTAGGGTGTGTTGATGGCCAGTGGCTGCAGTGGCTAGTGACTTAATGCTTGTAGAGGCAGATGGCAAGTGCCAACTTCTTGTTGGCAGTCCATGCCCCAACATATTTAAAAGAGAATACTGTAACGCTATCTAATATATAATTATTGAAAGGAAGTTCTGTTTCAATTTTGAATTGGACCTAATATGAGAAAGGAGAGGCTATTCTTAATATAAAATTTGGGAGTGAGGACAAAAACAATCACAGTTGCCAAAACAACAGATATCCAAAACATTCATGTTGAGGAAGATTTGTACCCATTACAAGCCAACAGACAACCACCAAACTTCCTACTAAGACTGGCGCAAAGATAGACCTGATTCATTTTCCGTTTCCAGATATCGTGCCACTTGAACATGTGGCTTATCTGACGGCACTGAAGGAGAGCAGAATTTGTCACCCCCAAATATACCGGTTTGGCATCAGAATTATTTTAGGCTGATTATTTTTAAGAAACAGCAGACACAGAGAAGATCTTAAAATCAAGTAGAAGTTACTCAATTTTAAGAAACATTTATATTTAGAAGAGAAGTCTCCATTCGTAAGGGTATCTCCCTCGCTGTACCAGGAAGAAAAGCGTGACTAAATCTCTAGAAACTCTCATTAATGGAGAAGATGACACCTTAGTTCTGCATGACAGCCATATCTTTGTTTATTGTGCTTTGCCTGATAAGCTGCCATAACTCTACCCTAACGTCTTCTTTTGTCTTTATCTGAAGATGGTCTTTAAGGTGGTGGCTTGGGTCATTTCAAAGAGTGACTCAAATTTTCCTGGCTGTCTCTCATATGTACAGGAGGTATTATTAAACTTCTGTTTTTCTCCTGTTATGCTATTTTTTTTATTACTGGGGAGTCTCAGCCTCGAAGGGTAGAGGGAAAATCATTTTTCCTCCCCTACATCATGGATGAAATCTTTCCACTTCCCTAAGTTACAGGAGAAGAATAAATGACAGTCCAGTAATTTTTTTAACCAAACCCGCTGAGTTTGGGATTTGTAGAAGATGGTATCCTCATTTCAGATGTATGGAACACAGCCAACTCCAAAACCCTTCGCCAATGCAACGTTCTGATAATCGCTGAAACTGTGCGCCCTCTAATTGAACATTTAATCCTGGTCTCATTCATTTATACTTTAGCCATGGAGATGTTAATTTGAAAGAACTATTCTTCAGTACAAAGACCTGTCTCCTTTTTTAAGAGGTAGTGCTTTGCTAAAGGTTAGCAACACATCTTTCTAAAGTAGTTAAATTATATTTTTCATTCTAGTGACCTCATTTCTACCTTGCAGTTGCCATTCTTTTTAATATTCAATAGGGCTTTAGAAGAGTGGGATGTTTTATAGCAGGACAGTAAGGATTGCAATATTGGTTAATATCAACTAGATGATTTATGAACCTTCCAAGTTAGAGATTCAGATTTCCCACAGTAGTGGAAACCCCACTGTGGAGCATGGAATGAAATGCATTTACTCACAGGTGAGACAGTACCCTGCTAACACTACAACTTCTTTTAGATAAATGTTCTTCACAGTCTAAGATATATGCTGCTGGCCCACAAATGAAAACCATATAAATCTACAAATTGAAATATGGACTTGAGCCATGAGGAAAACAGTAGTTGCTGACTTGGTGTCAAAAATCCCAGATACTGTTGCTCCAGTGGAAGACTCATTAAATTCTTCTGTCCAGGAATGAATATTGAGAAATTCTCCAAATTCACAGAACATCATTAAGTTGATTAAAATACAATGGTATCTAGAGACTTTCTTCCTTGACCTCTGCAATTAAAGGAATGAAAAAGATAATTAAAGGATGGTGTATTGAACAATTAATATATGCAATGTCTAAAGGAAGAAACCAACATTCTTAAGAACTAGTAAAGCTGTCCTATGGAGGTTTGTAACATAAGGTTGGAGACAAACACATAAATCATTCTGACAGAAGAATCACTTTAAGTGGTGGATAGTTTCAAAGACTGCTTTCAGCACAGGGCGTTAAAGATATATTTACTTTTACGCAATAGATGCATGTAGGGTGGTTGATTCTCTAAAAATACCTAGTACCTACAGCACAAATTCAAAAGAAGGTCAGGGTTTTTCACACCTTAGTGGTGTGGGGTGAACGTTACCATTCTTAAAACTGTTTTTAACCCTGCCTGTTTTCTTCTCACTCATCCTCAGCATTCAGTTTACAGTGCCTGGTATATAATATATCTCATTAATTACTTACAAGCTTATAATTACAAGTCATGTTATGTGGAAACTCAAGGGTGCAATTCAGGGTGCATTAAGAAAACAAAGTTCTTATGTCATCCGGGCTAAAACTGAATTCTTAGGTATTAGAGAAGTTTCTTTCAAAGCAGGGACAGGGCTTTCCTGGTGGCACAGTGGTTGAGAGTTCGCCTGCTGATGCAGGGGACACGGGTTCGTGCCCCGGTCCGGGAAGATACCACATGCCGCGGAGCGGCTGGGCCCATGATCCACGGCCGCTGAGCCTGCGCGTCCGGAGCCTGCGCTCCGCAACGCGAGAGGCCACAGCAGTGAGAGGCCCGTGTACAGCAAAAAAAAAAAGCAGGGGCATTGAAAATATATTTCAGTTTGGAACTCATTCTGAACAGAAGGGGGAAGAGTCAGAAGTTATAGGGCAGTATCATCACCAGACATCCATTTTGGGACCTACGTCTCCTTAAAGCAGATTAAAAGATTTAGGGAAAAGAACTGGAGACAAGGGGTCTACTTTAAAGGAATCACAGGCATTTAGAGGTGAGTGGAGCATTTCATGCTGCTAACTGCTAGAGAAAAATCACAGATGGTTGCTGAAGAGAAGAGTACATTCAAGTTAGGAAAATTTGAGTTTATAGAGTGGTCCACAGGATTTTGGAAATTTAGATCTACAGATTAGGAAGTTTACAATGCTACTTCCAGTAGATTTGGCTCTCATAGTGCATACATGGTGGTTAAAAATCATGGTGGCTAAAGTCATGGGGCGAATATAGTCAGTGTGTTGAACAGTGCGGTGCAGGGTTGTACAGAGAAAATGCCAAAGAAGGAAATTTGGAGAATATATTTAAGGGACAGGAATGGGGAGAGAGAGAGAGAGAGAGAGGAGCGATGTGAGGGGAGTTTTATCGCAGAATCTGTTTCAAGAAGAAACAACTTTGAATTCTATAGGGGAGAATTCTACAGCAACTTAAAATACTTCACTTTCCCTAGCTCCATAATCACCTTCTACAGACCTGTTCAACGGTTTCCATGCTAACATGAAACAAAGAAGCTAAACCAGACTAAATTTTCTTCTAATAATGATGACCAAGTAAGCCTCTAATATTTTTGTTCATTTCTTTCTTTTTCTAAATATTAAAAATAACAGCAACAATAATAACAGTATGTCTACACCTGTCTCCAATTCTATGCTTGTTCTTCATTCTTCAACCCCTTTCAACTTGTCTTCTATGTCCACCACTCCGATTTTTCTTTTCTTTTTTTTTTTTTTTTTTTTTTCAGTACGTGGGCCTCTCACTGTTGTGGCCTCTCCCGTTGCGGAGCACAGGCTCCAGACGCGCAGGCTCAACGGCCATGGCTCATGGGCCCAGCCGCTCCGCGGCATGTGGGATCCTCCTGGACCGGGGCACGAACCCGTGTCCCCTGCACCGGCAGGCGGACTCTCAACCACTGCGCCACCAGGGAAGCCCCACCACTCCGATTTTGAATGGCCCTCCTGATTAATGATAATCAGCAACTCACCAAATGCAGATCCCTTTTGTATAAATCATCTGCCATAAAATATAAGAAATACTTTGCACATTTTACAGCTACCTCCTTGAAATTTCTCTTTCCTGACTTGGCATTATGCTCTTAGGTTTCTTCCATTGCTCTGTACATAATCAGTCCTCTCAAGTCTTTACCACAAGATTTTTACCACAATCCTTTTTTCTTATCATTGTGTAACAGGACAAGAATTATACATAGATATTTCAAGTAAGGACATCGCCAGTGCCTGCCCATGAAAAGAAAGTGTTATACTATAGGTTAAGCTATAAACCTAACTCACTATATTATGGGACAGCCCATTCAAACATGGGCTGCCTGTTTAAATCAATCAGGTAGCTTTAAAATGACCAATTATTGGCCCCTCTCACGATAAATATATTTGTGAGACAAGAGGATATTTTGTATTTCTAAAAGTTCTCCATATGATTCAAATATTCAACCAGAGTTGAGAACCACTGATTTTGTGGGAGAAGGTTCTAAACATAAAATCATATACTAATAGTTAACTTGGGTTAATAATTGACTTCTCCTGGGAGCACAAGGGAACACTTTAGAAAGGGACTAAACATTTGAGGTCTCTGTTTAAATCTATTGATAGAAGGGAAAGGATTAAAATAATAAGTGCTGTTTTTCAGTTTGGCAAGGATTCAGAATTATAATCTGTAAGATGATTGGATGATATAAAGACATATTACAGAAGTAAAAGATGGGTTTAGAGGTGGACCAGTGACATAGTGGGCAAAGGTGTCCCCCAAGAATGAGTAGGGGTGGAAGATGTGAAGAGAATGATTTCCCTGATGTCCAAGTTTCTCAAGCCCTTTGTTCCAAAATACCTGCTGGTCTTATCTTAAGGTGGCATGCTCTAGTGGCTAGAAACTAGCTAAAAAATCACTGATTCAGAACCCACACATCATGAGTTCAATCCTGGCTTTGCTTCTTTTTTGTTTTGTGATTCCAGACAACTTAATTCACGTGTCTTATTCTGAATATTACCATCTGTGAAGTCACAATGACTGTACCTAAGATCATGACCATGACTGGATGAGATAATTGATATGAAAATACTAACACATATTAGGAACTCAGTAGAGAGTTATCTTTTCATGTATTTATTTTCCACTAGAAATAAGGCACTTTGCCTATCTAATCCACCAGCTATTTTTTGAATGTAAATTGTGCATTTCCACATCTCTAATTTTTTGTATCTTATTTCCACTTCCTTCTCTAAATATCCTTCTTCTAATCACCACATACAGATGCATTTTGTATCCTCAAAGACCCAAATCAAGTGCTGCATTTCCTGATTGTTCTAAATGTCCTGGCTTTGCTAAAGGTAGACATACAAATTCTAAAATCGTTATTTTTTCCCACATAGTAATATAGTACCCACTGATAAATTCTTATTAGATAAACGTTAAACATGTTATTTGTGCTTGACTATTTGAAAACCACAGAATAGGTATGTGTAAAACTGTGGACTATGGAATATTTGTATAAATAAAGATTTCAAAGAATATAAGTTAATAATACTATATACTTTTGCAGGGGCAGCTGACAGGGGAAACAAAAAAGAACAATGAACATCCACCATAAAAATTTGCCACAGTAAACAGAAATCATCATACATTTCACTTTAAAATTCAGATGTATTTCAAAAGGGGAAGCAGAGGAAAGTGGGTTCAAAAATTCTTGTTTAACACATGCCTTCCAAGGCCAGCCACCCAATATTCTAACCTCAAACTGGCTAATTAGGTACACTTGTTTTATGAGCTTGTGCTTTAAGAACTAGGATAACTTTTAATAGCATAGCCAGGAAAAACAACAGAAGTAGAAAAATATTTTTACAGTTGAAAAACTTGGCACCGGTTTTTCTGCAACTGAGAACATATTTTGGCTATCCGTTATGATGCCTGGAAAGACAAAAAGAATTAAAATGCACACAGAAGGTTTTTGAAAAGAAGTTTTCAGTAATTTGCATATCGGCACAGAAATGAATGCATCCTCTTGACTGTTAATTTAAATTATCAAACATATACAGCATTATAAAAAAAGGAACAATGAACCCTGAGGGATGTATAATGTAGCATAAAATTAAAAAGAGGTTGACCTGATTGACATTAAATTTGATTGAGAAGCTTCTCTCAAAGGGTACCTGAACTTTCAATCCTACAACGATTTATGGGTCAAGTGAATTTCTTATATTAGTGGAAGTCTTTCATGTCAGGAAAAATCCACAATCTCTGAAATAGCCCCCAAACCCATTTATTTATTTGAGTTGAATTAGAACCTAAAAGACTAGGATTATTCTCATATTCCAAATCATTTGTACATAATGTTTAATTACTATGAATTTTACTTAACGGTTAAAATTATTATGGGTTTTGATGGTAACCGGAGGTTTACAGATGTTGGTCAAGACATTCAAACGGGGTCAGGAAGAGATTTAGATCTTAATTTAGTTTCTATTTAATCTTTAAGACTATAAACCTTAACAACATAGAAAATAACATAGAAAATAAGACATTTAATTCTAGTTGTATTCTGAAAGCAAATTTTTTTAATTTAAAATACGTACATTTTACTTCTAATATATACATTTGTATATGTAATTTATAATACATAAGATAGACATAAAAATTCTAAAGATGTTATTTTTCCCACATGGTAATATAGTAGCCGTTTGGTAAATTCTTACTGGATAAACACTAAATACTGTATTCATGCTTGACTATCTTAAAACCACAGAATTGATGTGTGTAAAACTATGGGTTATGGAATATTTGTACAAATAGAGATTTCAAAGTACATATATACATAATATGATGTATATAATACATCTAAACATGTACATAATATATATGTTATATATAATGCATTGTATATTATAATATGCATATAAATATAATAGGTAAAATTTGTGTGTATATATATGTACAAACACATGAGCACACATATATCTGTGTATATAAGAGAGAGAAAGAGAGAAAGAGTTACAGAGAGAGACCTTTTATAGAATTTGGTTCATCCTGTTTGACAGTCATTGTTTCAACCAGATAAAGATGCTCTCTGTGATCTTGGATGGCCTCCGCCTGCAGCGGCTTGAAACAGGATGTCGGTTCCAGGCCAGAGACTGAGGTTAGGCTGCAGCAGGGATAGCGCTGAATCCTAGCCACTAGACCACCAGGGACCAGTGGCCAGTGACGAGGCCCTGGCCCATCAGCTGTGTAGATATGAATTTCCACATAGAGATGGAAAGTAGTGAGACAAGTGTTTATTAGGAGGAAAAAGGGTACGTGTGGATAGACACACGGGAGGACTCAGAGAGAGAGTCACTCTCTTGTGGGAGTTTGAATCACTTATACAGGCCATATCTTCCATGTTTCCTTTGGCCAATCATCTTGCTTTGCCTGGTTCTGAGTCCGTATTTGGCATATCTCAGGGTCCTCCCACATGTGAGCACACATCTCTTAGCAAAGAGGTTTATGGGTAGGTTGACATCACCTACTATGGGGTGGTGCCCCCTCCCTTTTTGATCTTCAAGGAGCTTTTCTGCGCATGTGCAGTCGTGAAGGTCCCCTTGACTTCGAGAATGAGGAATACGTGGTCTTTTATCTCTTATCTGGACAGGGCTTAGCTTCTCTTCCCGCCTGCTATTTTGGAGTATCTGTCCACAGGGGATGAACTCCAGTTGCTCAGCCTGGGGCCCATCTATCTAATGCCTCATCGGCACCAGGCTAATGGGATTTGGGCTGTCTGTATCCACACAGGAAGGATCCTGTCGGAGCCCAGCACAGCCCCACTGTCCCATGGAGCACTGTGTGGATTGGAGAGCTCAGGCAGCACCACCAACAAATGCGGGGGGCTGGATAAAGAGGAGGGGTGTCAGGAACCGCACAGGTCGAATCGTTTGACAACACATCGAGAGGAATTAGGAAACAACCAAGAATACTAAAGAGTAGGGAGCTTTGGGGGAGGGTGCTGAAGCCCATTAGTTATAAAACTCAGGGATATGGAGCTGGCAGATCTGAATGTTAATTCTAGCCGTTGACTGATGTGTCCTGGCAACATATGAATTGCTTCAGCAACTAAGTCCATAAAGGAAGAAGTGAGAATCCTGGATGAGCCTAGATTAAACTGAAACTGCTTGGAACAGAAGAATATCTGGACTGGATTAGAACAGACTCTATTCCATGAGCCACTTTGATGGAGAATTACCATCATTGCCTTAGTGATGACAGCCTTGAAATCAATATTACAACTCAGAACCCACCTGCTTTGTGGTTCCGTGTTTGGTAGTAAACTGTGTCAATAGCCCCCCTTCCAAAGGTCTTTTTTTTTGGTTGTTGTTTCTTTGCTCACATATCTTTATAGTTAATATATTTTTGTCTCTGAGTACTTTTCCTTAATAAATACATTCGTAAAGCAAAACATGAAATAAGCTTTTTTTAATTTTGATTTTTTAATATATTCCACCAAATTTTTACCAAGAAGTTTTTTAAAAGATTCATTCATAATTTGAAATACTCTAAATGGCAATGTTGGAATTTCAAAATTAAATATTCAGTGCTCTAAGAACTCTCATAATTTAAACAGTTCAGTTACCCTCTTCCTTTTTTTAAGTATTAAGTATCATTTTCTTTGCAAGATTTGTTTTATTAGTTGAAATTAACTAATATTAAATTGTCAAATAGTCATCTCTGGGCACACCCTTTGTGAGACTAATCATTAACTTTCAACAAAAGTAAATTACAAGGAATATCCTGGTATTGTGATCACCCCCAAAGTGGGCTGCACCTCACAGCCAAAATAGGTTCCAATATTGAGACAGATGGTACCATACGTGCAGCAATAGAGTATGAATATGTGTATTATTCACTTGATGAGGCTTTTTGGAGAGAGCAGGGTCATTTTAAGACCAAGAAGATCCTTAAATTGTTTGAGGATTTGGGGTGGTTAGGAGGTGCGGCTGGGATGAAGTTTCCCTGGTAAAGGCCATGGCTTGTGTGCTTGGAGCCTTCAAGGTTCTTATGAGCTGGACAAGATGGGGGCAGAAAGAGAAGCGGGTAGAGGGCTTGAAAGCCATTAGCAGCCAAACATGAGAACTGTAGTCAGACTCTATTATATTTCACTATTCTTCCATAACAAAACCGTGTTTGAGTAGTTCTGACCTGTGTTGTGCACTGAATTGTGTCCGCCCAGATCCTTATGCCAATGTGCTAAGTCCCAGGAGCTCAGAATGTGGCTGCATTTGGAGACAGGACCTTTCGAGTTAAAAGCGAGTCCTTGGGTTGGGGCCTCATTCAATATTACTGATGTCCTTATAAAAAAGAGGAGATTGTGACAAAGACAACACAGATGGAAGGACAGCATGTGAGGGCAAAGCAAGAAGGTGGACAACTGCAAACCAAGAAAGAGGCCTCAGAAAAAAAGTAAACCTGCTGACACCTTGATCTTGGGCATCCAGCCTCCAGAATTGTAAGAAATAAATACCCAGTCTGTGGTGTATTGCTATGGTGGCCCCAGCAAGTTAGTGTACCAGGGTTGTCAGACACGCTGGTCTACTAGAAATCAACAACATCCATCAATTATTTAGGAGAAAACATTTCTTTTTTGTTTGTTTTATTTTTTTAATTAATTTTTATTGGAGTATAGTTGATTTACAATGCTGTGTTAGCTTCTGCTAAACAGCAAAGTGAATCAGTTATACATATACATATATCTACTCTTTTTTAGATTCTATTCCCATATAGGTCATTACAGAGTATTGAGTAGAGTTCCCTGCGCTATCCAGAAGTTTTTTTTTTTAATTTTTTATACAGCAGATCCTATTAGTTATCTATTTTATACATAGTGGTGTATGTATGTCAATCCCAATCTCCCAATTCATCCCACCACCACCACCCCTCCCCAGCCCCCTTTCCCCCTTTGGTGTCCATACATTTGTTCTCTACATCTGTGTCTCTATTTCTGCCTTGCAAACCGGCTCATCTGTACCATTTTTTAAAACTTAACATTTCTGAGGGAAAAAAATATATGGTTCAAAATGCATTCAAGGAAATACAAATAAAAGCCACAATAAGAGACAAATGTCCACCGACTAAAATGGCTCAAATTAAAAACCTTAATATACCAAGGGTCGGCAAGAATCTGGAGCAACTTGAACTCTCTTACACCGCTGGTTAAAAGCAAAATGGTGTAGCCATTGGCTATTAACATATATTTACATACATATATGTTACATGACCAATCAAGCACATCTCTAGCTATTTCTCTAAGAAAATGAAACATCCATTTCACAAAGACTTGCAGTTGGATTTTCACAGCAGCTTTTTTCATTCTATCAGGAACAGATGAACTGTCCACCTGAGGATAGAATGTAAGGCTGAGAGACTAGAAGGTGGGCCACATTGGGCATTTGATGTCATTTCTTCACTCTAACGACCTCCTTGGAAAGAAAAGTTTGTGTGCAGACTTTCTGTCATGACTCAATACCCTCTGTCCATGGCCACCTCTGCTTCCGTATGATATGGTTAATAGAAGACACTATTGATGCTTCATCTAGTTATTTTAGAGATAACCATTATCGATCCCTGTTTTACTTCAGTAGTGAGAAAAGGATGATCTCCAAGAGATAAAAGCCATGTTAGATCCCACATGCCACGGAGCAGCTGGGCCCATGAGCCATGGCCGCTGAGCCTGTGCGTCCGGAGCCTGTGCTCCGCCGCGTGAGGGGCCACAACAGTGAGAGGCCCGCATGCCGCAAAAACAAAAACAAAAACAAACAAACAAACAAAAAGCCATGTTAGAGAAAAGCAGAGCGTTTTACAAATGTGTTGTAGTCCAGCAAGAAGGTCCTGGTCATGATGTAGGGCTTTAATTTGAGTCCTTGTACAAAACAACCTACCAAAAGTTTTTGATTCTTACTTTAATTCTGTTTTGATTCTATTAGTTGCCTCATTGGGACAGTGTGACAATTTCTTCAGGCCATAATAATGTCAAAATTGTAGCTTTCTAGAATCCATCTGCTTTTGTTACTACCCCATAATAACACAACTGGGACCTGTTTTGAATGCTACTGACAGTGTGAGGGTCCTGACATATTATTTTGGAAATTTCTGCTAATTTATGTCACCAAAATCCCTGATTTGAGACTGAGCATTTGCCCACAGGCATTGCGTAATTAACTTTTTATCAATTACTTATTGAATTTGTAGATTGAACTTGTTTTTGCTACCTAATTCTGAGATATACTATTGATAATTAATCATAATCCCCTTAAAATGTAATACAATGGTATAGAGACAATGTGGTTTAAGAATGACATTATATCTTTAACTTTAATTTTCAGAGTTTTAGATAAAAGAATGAGACTGAGTTTAGATAATTCACATCAATGCAGATAGGTTAGCTACTTCTAGGCAATAAATTAAAGCAGTATAAAATAACTTTTCACTTTTTAAAAGAAATATTATTTGAAACTTATTTACATGGTATAGATCTTCCAGGTAAAGACTTCATTAATGGATTTATAGCAAAAATACTGACCAGAAGTTAGACTTGTGTTCACACCTAGCCTCTTCTATTTTGACATAAGGCATAACGTTTCTTTGTGCATTAGTTGTCTCCCCAAATCTGAATATAACGATACAACTGACATCATATGGGTTTTGTGAGATTCAAATGAGGTATTACATGCAAAGTATGCAACAAAAATCATATTCACCTTTTTTTTTTAAACTCCATTCCAAGTATTGTGATACAAATAATTAGATACCAAGGTATTTAAGCTAACACACTGCTAGCTAGATAAACCTATGGCAAATTTCAGTGCAAGAAAATGAGGATGAACAGCCTTAATAAATTGTAAATTCAGTATTAAGTGCAGGTCAGAGTACAGAGCTAGAGCCTCTTCATAGGTGAATGCCTGTGTCATGTGATGTGGATGAAGTCAGGAGCAAGGTTACAAGGCAGAGAGGTTAACACTGATGTTTAGGTAGCAATTCCCAGAGTTGATTATATTTGAGTAGAGTATTAGAATATGGAAATAAGGCTTCCCTGGTGGCGCAGTGGTTGAGAGTCCACCTGCCGATGCAGGGGACCCAGGTTCGTGCCCCGGTCCGGGAAGATCCCACATGCCACAGAGCGGCCGGGCCCGTGAGCCATGGCCGCTGAGCCTGCGCATCTGGAGCCTGTGCTCCGCAGCGGGAGAGGCCACAGCAGTGAGAGGCCCGCTTACCGGAGAAAAAAAAAAATGGAAGGGAAAAAGGTTTACACCAATCTTGCCATGAACATTCCCATAGTTAATATTTACATCCGAAATGATAATCACTGTTGACAGGTTTTGTTATGATTTTAGCCATAAGGCAATTCACTTATTGCACCAAGCACTAAATATATATATATATATATATAATTTACATTAAAAATAAAAGGAATTACATCAAAATATAAAAAATTAAAACTTGATGTTCAAGTTGATTTAAGTTCCAAAAATATAGCCACTTGTCAAAATTTCGCAAGATACAGGCTGGACACTGAGAGTGTCCAGAATAGTGTCTTTTTTAGAAACTGGAGTCCAATTTACTTCTTTTTAAACTAAACGTTTCTAAATTCTTATCAAGCAAAAGAGCAGACAACAACGACAAATATTTCTCCAGCACCTAGGCAACCCAGGAGAAGCAACATTTTGAGACTTTCAGACTTAAGAGTTCTTACGTATACCACACCATGTGTTCTCTCAAAGTTCCACTGAAGAAGGGAAAACTAGTATTTTTGTTTTGTTTTGCGGTACGCGGGCCTCTCACTGTTGTGGCCTCTCCAGTTGCAGAGTACAGGCTCCGGACGCGCAGGCTCAGCAGCCATGGCTCACGGGCCCAGCCGCTCCGCGGCATGTGGGATCTTCCTGGACCGGGACACGAACCCGTGTCCCCTGCGTCGGCAGGCGGACTCTCAACCACTGCGCCACCAGGGAAGCCCGAAAACTAGTATTTTTTAATTTGGTTCTTGAAAGTGCTCTAAATTAGAATGAGGTATTTCACATGATAAACAAGCAACTTAAAATGTTAAGTACGTTTCGCATTTTACTCATGACTTCGTGTGAATAAGGTCATTTCAGGTCATCCTGAGGATGACTGAGCCTGAGAGGGGCTGGAGGCTTTAACTATAAAGATTTCTTCCTCCACTAGCTTTATACAAAATAATGACTTTTCTCAGGTTGCGTGGGCAATTTTCTAACAGTTGGGCTCATTGACTCAAAGCTAGTCTAAAAGCCAATTTAATAAACTACAAAAATGTCTCTGGCTAAATGATGGCCTTAGATGAAGGCAATGGAAGTTACTCAGGTGGATCTGATGACAATCTTCAATTCACAGTGCTTTGTACCCAATCCAACTCAAATGCCCTCCGGTTGGAAAACTTCAGGTAACTCAGAAGCAAATCCTTGACTTCAAAAAAGGTTGATATTTACCAAAAAGTAAGGCTTAAAGCATTTCAAGTAAAATTGTTTTCTGTAGCTTTAAAAATATACAAACCAAAAGAGCCACTTTCCCTGCATACAATTATATATAATGGTCTAGAATTTATATATATAACATATATATTTTTCCCAAGAGGGAGGTCTATGCAATGAACAATACATGTTCTAGAAAGTGCAAAATTATGGCAAGCCAACCAATATAGCAAGCTATAACATCAATACATAGTATTTGATAACTTTCTAGAATAATTGTTTTCAAATGCATCAATTTTAACTGAAGTAAATGTGCTAGGTTAACCAATCCTGCATAAAAATGCACTCCGATATATAGTCGTTTAAAATAGCAATAACTTCTCACCATTCAGTAAATTGCTGGGTGGTCCTGTGGTGCTTTCACCTGCCCTTCCTCACGCAGTTGCTAGGTGACCAGACTGGAAGACGGTTTTTCTAGCAGATCTGGCAGTGAGTGTAGGCAATTCCCTGGAAGCCTTCAGTTCTCTTGCATGAGGCCTCTCACCCTCCAGGAAGCTAGACCAGTTTCCTCCCATGGGGGTCTCAGGGTAGCCTCCAAGACAGGAAGATTGAAAACTGCAAGCTTCTTGACATCTGGGCCCAGAATTTGCCTAACATTTTTATCTGGGTAAATCAAGTCACTTATCCAGGCAGACTGAAGGAGAGGAGAGGAACAAAACCGCATTGTAAAAGAGTATGGGAACAATTATACCCACTTTGAGAATAGCATAGTCTTCCTTAATTTCCTCATAAACTGAGAGACAAATGCCTCTATTATATTCCCAAGTACTGGTCCTATTTCCACAATTCTCACAATATTGAATGATATCCATTATGCTTTACATGTATGCCATTATATAAATTTGGAAAAAGTTCTAGACTTTGGAATATATAACTATATTACACCTTTGAAAAAAATATAAGAATAATTTCTATATTCACACTTTAACTCTCTATGGCATTTCAACCAAGACAATAATCTAATTAGTTAATTCTTAGTGCCATGAACACTGACTGTGACCCCAAATAAATGCTGGTGCATTTGGATTCTAGTAGTTATTTATTATTCTCATTTATCAAATTCTCATTATCAAAAGTTGTATTCAGTATGTTAACTGATATGATCAAGGTTGAAAATGCTAAAACTTTATAATGATATGGTTTACAATGAAGAATAAGTAATAGATTTATTATTTATGAAGAATTTATTTATGTATTCATTTATTATGTGTGTACCCTATTTTTTAATAGCTTTATCTGCAACATAATGTTGAACTCTACCTAAGTCAACTCTCTCTGTGGTCCAGGAAAACAGCAATGGTTGAGAAAGCTCCCTACCTACGTTTTTGCCCCCAAGAAGTTACTAACTTCAAAGGATCGTATTGCTCCTGCATATTCTGAGATAAATGCCCACCTCCATCCTTCCTAAATGACTAAGATAAAGCTGTCTCCATTCTTCCTCATAACCTCTTGTGGACTCTTGGGTGATTCTCTTGCTGGCCTGCCTCTATAAGTCCCCAGACCCTTTTCCATTTCTTTGAGAAGTTTCTTATTAATGACCTCCCAATTGCTATAGCCTGAAAAAAAATATCACCTCCTTAATTGTCTAGAGCATTTTGTCTTTTACATGTGACATAAGTCAATATGAGAAAAATAACAAAACAGTTTATTTCAATACAATTCAAAGAAACGAACTTTGTAAGTTTAAGCCTTGTGATCCCTTTCAAAGCTCTTAATTATCCATATGGTAAGTATAATCTTCAGTGAATCCAAATATTCACTTGTTCTTTTTTTCCCATTATTTGAAAGCCTTCACTCTTGATCAAATAAAATATGAGGCTCAATGACATGCATAAAGGATATATTCTAGGATTCCTGTAATAGAAAAATTTATGAGAAAATTCTAAAGAAATAACAAAGAGTGGCAGGGAGGAAGTAGGATTTTTGTGACTCACCTATTTTTTGGCTACTGTTCTCAATGGGAACATTAACCTGCCACAGGCTATTTTAACTTTCCCCTCCACAAAAATTTAACAACCATTTTTGACTCTTTGATTTCTTCTGATTTTCAATTCCCTAATTTAAGACTTTAATTTTAGAGGTAAAGAGAAAAATATATATATATAAGGGGCATGCTGTGTTTATGTTTGGTGGGGAGGGAGGGTAGCATACAAGGTCCACCATGTGTTTAGGGAAGGAAAGGGTCTTTCATCTTGTCTTAATATCTTTATCAGTTGTCTGCCAACTTTTACTTTAAAGGATTGTACAGTAAATATTTTCAGTTTTTCAGGACCTACAGTCTTCCAGCTACTCCTCAACTCTTCCAGAACAGCAAAAACTCAGACATAAACAATAAGTAAATCAATGGGAATGGCCACATTCCTGTAAAATTTATCTACGAAAACAAGTAGCTGGCCAGATTTGGGCAACTGCCTGTAGTTTGCCAACCCCTGATCTAGATTTTTGGTTAATTTGAGAGAGAAGAAATAGAACCATATTACAAAGCTCTGTGTGTGTGTGTGTGTGTGTGTGTGTGTGTGTGTGTGTATGTGTGTGTGGTTTCCATAAGCTTTATCCTTGAAGACACTGTAATTGGATGAAATTGCAAAGGAATTTCTGAAAAACGCACATATGGACTATTGATTCTAACTTTTGGACCATCCACCCAGAAGCCCTAACCTGTCAGTTACTTCAGGTTATAATACACATTTTCTCTGTGTACCATCTAATTGATAGAATTGTTTAATTTCAAAAACTTTTAGGCAACGTTCTCTCTGTCGGTATCTTAGGTGATTTACTGGAGTAAGCAGCCATCTAACAGTCATTAAATTCATCCTGTCTGATCATTTTTATAGACAACAGTCCATTCTGTTTGGTCTACTTTTGTTTATAAAATAACTAGTTTAAAATGGGTAAAGAGTCCATGGAAGGACAATAACAAGTTTAAATGCTCCTTCCAGTGATTGATTCTACACTCCCTATATTCATGGTAAATGATATAATCTTCATTAAAACTTTGCTTTGACCAACTGAGATAAATAACCAAAGGTAATCAGTTTGGGAATGATATTAATGTACTGCCCATGAGAGGCAATTCCACATTTCCATCCAGTGAGATAGTTGGCCCAAGATATAGATTTTCCACTTTACCCTAAATTGGAACTAACATCAGATTAGGAAACAAAGAAAATAAATTAAATCATGAAAGCAATTGTGCTGAAGTTCGGTAAAACCTACCATACAAGGCAAAATAGAATATATCATCTTCCTTCCTCTCTGAGAATTTGCTCTGTTGCCAAACTGTGTCCACTTTCCCCCAAAGAAATCTTGCTTTGTGTACTAGACATAAAACAAAATTAGTTGTTCCTGTGTACAGTCCAGAAATGGAGCATACATACATTTACTGAGTTGGTGAACATCCATGGACAGTTAAATTATTCAGTTTTTTTTTTTCCCAGTGAAGTTTCAGATAAGGACTCAGTAAAAGATTATCCTTCTAGATAATTGTATTTATTTATTTTTTAATTTACTTTCAATTGATTGAAACATTCTCAACAATATATTCGATATTGGGATAAGCCTGGTTTTCAAAACATAAATCATTTCTTCTTAACTTCTCTTGAATCACTTTACTACTTTCCTTAAGTACTTGAGTCTTATTTTTATGTGAGGTTCACGATTTGGGAGCTTAGGTATATATTTGGTATAGTTTCAAGAAATAAATTTATTTTTCTTTCTCATTTACCCATAGATGTGTCCATAATTTGAAATCATTTTATAGAGGAAGGGGCCACTATTTTCCTGGTACTTTACTGAAATCAGAAGATTTTATTTGCCTGGAGAAACTGAATTTTTTGTTTTGGATCATTTTAGCGAAAGAAATAATTTGGATTTCTAACTTAATAACTATTCAAATAATTCAGTTACACTTTTTAAAAGGTGGTATATAAAATGTAATTTTTCTTTTAAAGAGCTCTGTCATTTCCTGTGTGACTATCTCTACTCACCACTAAACATAGATAACTGAGGTTAAAGTGAATGTTTGACTTGAAATGAAGAAATTTTACATATATACATCACTTTACATAATTGATTCCACACACTCCCTGACTGGTGTTTTTAAATAATGTGTATTTTAAAATTAAGCCACATTTTTAAATGACAGTGAAACCTGCTTTCTCCCTGCCAAAGCAAATGGAACAGAGACAGCAGATATTCCCGCATTTGTGGGGTTTTTTTTTTTTACATAGTTGTCTCCATAATGTCTTAAAAACAGCCATTGTTATACAAGAACATAGAAAGGTCATAGAAGATTAACTATAAATTTAATTTGACACTTAAAAACTACTATAATTCACTTTAAATTGTTAAAAGGATCCTATAAATTTTAGATTCATAGCAGGAAACATTTAGTAGCTTGAAATAAAGAGTATTATTATTTTTACAGAGACTTTTTTATTGAAGTATAGTTGACTTACAATATTAGATTAGTTTCAGTTGTACAACATAGTTATTCGATATTTTTATAGATTATACCCCACATAAAGTTACAAAATATTGGCTATAGTCCCTGTGCTGTACATTACATCCTTGTAACTTATTTATTTTATATCTAGTATTTTTTATCTCTTAATCCCTTTCCCCTTTCACGCCCCACATTCCACACCTCTAACATCTGGTAACTACTAGTGTGTTATCTGCATCCGTGAGTGTATTTTGGTTTTGTCATATTTGTTCTTTTTTTATATTTTTTAGACTACACATGTAAATGAAAAAACACAATGTGATCTTTGATGTTGGTCTTAGTAATATATTTTGGATCTTTTGCCTCAGGCAAGGGAAACAAAAGCAAAAATAAACAAATAAGACCTAATCAAATGTAAAATCTTTTGCATAGGGCAGGAAACCATCAACAAAAGAAAAAGGAAACCTACAGAATAGGAGAAGATATTTGCAAATGATATGTCTGATAAGGGGTAATATCCGAAATATATAAAGAACACATAATTTCAATATCAATAAAACAAGCAATCTGATTAAAAAATGGGCAGAGGACCTGAATAGGCATTTTTCCAAAGAAGACATATAGACGACCAACAGGAACTTGAAGAGATACTCAGCACCACTAATTGTGCAAATCAAACCACAGTGAGATATATCTCACACCTTTTAGAATCTCTGTCATCAAAAAGACAAAAAATAACAAGTGTTGGAGAGGATGTGGAGAAAAGGGAACCCTAGTACACTGTTAATGGGAATGTAAATTGAAACAGTCACTATGAATTTATTTATTTATTTAATTTATTTATTGGGCTGCATTGGGTCTTCGTTGCGGTGCGCGGGCTTTTCATTGCAGTGGCTTCTCTTGTTGCAGAGCACAGGCTCTAGGTGCGCAGGCTCAGTAGTTGTGGCGCATGGGCTTAGTTGCTCCACGGCATGTGGGATCTTCCTGGACCAGGGCTCAAACCCGTGTCCCCTGCATTGGCAGGCAGATTGTTAACCACTGCGCCACCAGGGAAGTCCCAGGTACAGTCACTATGGAAAACGGTATGGAAGTTCCTGAAACAATTGAAAATAGAACTGCCATATGATCCAGTGTTTCTACTCCTGAGTATTTATTCAGAGAAATTGAAAACCCTTATTTGAAAATATATGCACCCCAATGTTCATAGCTGTGTTATTTATAATAGTCAATATACAAAAGAGCACTATTTTTTACAGTAACTAGGCATTTGGTTTTTCTCAACTGGAAATGGTTGTCTTAATATTTCAGTTTTAGTAATTCATTCCAAGGGCTGTTTTCTTTAGTCTGAGTCTCTGCTTTGTTTCTCTGCCCAGCACACACATACTTATACTGAATATCAGAACTTTCTGTCCTTCCTCAAGGGATTCTGAAGATCCCAGGTTTTCTCCTAAACTTCAGTCTTCCTTACAAAGGCACCATCATCTGCTGAGACGTCATCCTGATCTTAATTGCTATATTCTTTGAGCTTCCTTGTACTATTTTCTTCACCTGTTACACCACTTACTTGCTGGAACTACTATCTCTTGTGATTTAACGCTGATCTCTGATACCTACCTGACCTGTCTGAGCTTCCTAGGACAACCATGGGTTGATATGGTCCAACAGCAGTAACAATAAATATTTAATATTCAACATTAATAGTAATGAGTTGCCTTTATGTGGTATATTAGAGCTTTGTAAAATATTTTTCATAGCATTTCATCCAGCCCCACACCTGCTTTGTGATACAAGTAAAGCATCAATAAGTCTTTAAAATTAGACTGAGTCTCAGAAAATTAAAAGAACTCACCTGGTATTACAGAACAAAAAGATGGAAAAATGGGGACTCCGCTGAAGTTTTCAAACAAATTTATTCATTCTAATACCTATGCCTATGCTGTCTCTGAGTGGGGAGAGAGACACAGAGTCAGAGACAGAGGAAGAGAGAGAATTTCAGTCTGGCTGACTCTCTTACCAATCATAGTTCATTATTTAAAATCGGTTATTATACACATATATACACACATTTGCAAACACACACGCACACGGAATAGTCACATAACTACTTCAGAGAAACCACCCATTGACCTCACTCTTATATCCTTTTTACTTGCTAAATACACAAAAACTAGACTTTGGAGATCCAGGGAAGAATTACAGAATATATTATATTTTGGAAGTAATGGAAATACACTATGAATATGTAATTTACTACAAGATGCTAGATATACCAGAGGATCTTTAGAAATCATATTTGAAGTACTAAAAATCAGTTTGCATATCACTGCAGTAAGATCTGTGTTGACATGAAGTTTTGAATGATAGTATTGTACTATTGATAATATTATTAAGTATCACCAACATAATGTTCTACTTCATGGCTCAGTGTGCATTGATTTACTCAATCATTCAGAGACACTAATTAGAAAGCCACACCAAGAAGGAAACTGTTATTTTACTGTGGCAAAATTCTATTTAAGATATTTTTCAAAAATTAGTAACTAAAATGACTTACCAACAAAAAAGAGGCAAATTCTAATGTATGGAAATATAAGTGATACAGAAATATTAAATGAATTATGTTACCTTACCATTTTATACTAGACTATATCACATCCAGTTGTACTTTCAACCAAATTTGCCTTTGCACAGTTTTAATTCATAAACCACTATTCATTTGAGAAAAGTGACAATTTAATTTTCTCGAATATAAATATTCACTAATTTTAGAAATAATATATTATCAGAATCACAGTCATTGCTTTAGAGATGGAAGCATATGAATGCATATAAAATGTCTAAAAATAACATGTCTTATTTTTCAGCTGCTGGCAGATTAAAGAAAATGCCTCAGTACCTTTTAATCTCAACACTAAATGCATTTTGTTATGAACAAAATAAATGAGTACGACTCAATTTGTGTATCAAAAAACATAAATAGTTCTCATAATTTGTGTTAACCACAAACCAGATGTTACTTTAGTAATTAGTTGAATTCATTCTAATGGATCTCCTCTATATATAGAAAAATCTTTCGTTAGCATACTGTGTTGTGGTTAACATTCAAGGTTAATGTTGTTTTCCATTTGAAGCTACATGAGTTTGTTTTTAGTAAGCTATGCCTTTTTAAAATATAGTCTCCTTACATTTGTAACACTGACTTTTTAATACAGATTAAGAGTAACAACCTGGAAAAAACAAAGGAAAACATAGGTTCATTAGGTTATTTCACTTAAAAAAAATAATTTTATCATTAGCAACACAAACTATATACTACACCAAATATCAAGTGTGTTCGTGTTCAGTGTGTTCAATGTCTTCATGGACACATAGACATGTACACACACAAACAACCATTTGAATATCAACACAGAGTTCAGCATCTGAAGGATAATGTCATTTGATCCCTTTGTGGTGGATCGTACCATTTCATATCATTTCATCAGTATGATGACAAGTGTATTATAAGATAGCATGCTTCTTTTGCAGTATAATCTATTAATGGCATAAAGTAGTGCTTCGTTATTTTAATAATAGACTTTATTTTTTGAGCAATTTTAGTTTACAGAAAAATTAAGCAGGAAGTACAGAGAATTCCTATAGATCCTTTTGCCACCCTTCACAATGCATTCTATTGACATCTTGCTTTAATGTGGTACATTTGTTATAATTAGTGAACCAATATTATTATTAACCAAACTCCATAATTACATTCTCTTCTTGTGTTGTACATTCTGTGGGTTTTGACAACTGTGCAATAACTAATATCTACCATTATCGTACCATACAGAGTATTTTCACTGCCCTGAAAACCCCTCTGCCCTACCAACTCACACCTACCTCCTCGTCTTCCAAACCCCAGACACCACTAATCTTGTTACTAGCTCCCAGCTTTGGCTTTCCCACAATGTCATAGAGCTGGAATCATACAGTATGTAACCACTTCAGATTGGCTTCTCTCACTTAGTCATATGCATTTAAGATTCCTCCAAGCCTTTTCATACCTTGATAGCTATTTTTCTCAGTTCTTTTTAGTGCTGAATAAAATTTTAGTGTCTGAATGTACCACAAAGAGCTCATGTAGCTAGCTCAATAAAAAAAAAAAAAAACCCAATAAAAAAATGGGCAGAAGATCTAAACAGACATTTCTCCAAAGAAGACATACAGAGGGCCAAGAGGCACATGAAAAGATGCTCAACTACACTAATTATTAGAGAAATATAAATCAAAACTACAATGAGCTATCACCTCATACTAATCAGAATGGCCATCATAAAAATCTCTACAAACAATAAATGTTGGAGAGAGTGTGGAGAAAAGGGAACCCTCCTACACTGTTTGTGGGAATGTAAATTCATACAGACATTATGGAGAACAGTATGAAGGTTCCTTAAAAAGCTAAAGAGCTACCATATGATCCAGCAATCCCACTCCTGGGTATATATTCAGAGGAAAACATGGTTTGAAAGGATACATGTCCCCCAAAGTTCATTGCAATGCTGTTTACAATAGCCAAGACGTGGAAGCAACCTAAGTGTCCAATGACAGAGGAATGGATAAAGAAGATGTGTTATGCACATGCGTGCACACACACACACACACACACACACAGGAATATTACTCAGCCATTAAAAAGAATGAAATAATGCCATTTGCAGCAACATGGATGGACCTGGACATTATCATACTAAGTGAAGTAAGTCAGACAGAGAAAGACAAATATCATATGATATTGCTTATATGCAGAATCTAAAAAAAAAACAAAAGATACAAATGAACTTATTTACAAAACACAACTAGGCTCAAAGACTTAGAAAACAAACTTATGGTTACCAGCAGGGAAAGGTGGGGGGAGGGATAGATTGGGAGTTGGGGATTGACATGTACACACTGCTATATTTAAAATAGATAATCAACAAAGATGTATTGTACTGTACAGGGAACTCAGCTCAATATTCTATAATAACCTAAATGGGAAAGGAATTTGAAAAAGAATAGATACATGTATACGTATAACTGAATCACTTTGCTGTACACCTGACACTAACACAACATTGTTAATCAACTGTACTCCAATACAAAATAAAAATTTTTTTAAATTCCATAAAGTTCCAAAAAGCAAAACTTGAATTTGCTGTGTCAGCAACTAGTTACATAGCATTTACATTTTATTTACAACGAATTATATAGAATTCACATAATTTTAGGTATTATAAGTAATCTAGAGATGATTTAAGGTGTATGGGCATAAGTATATAGGTTATATGCAAATACTATACCATTTTATGTCAGGGACTCGAGCATCCTCAGATTTTGGAATCCACAGGGGTCCTGGAATCAATCCCCTCCAGGTACCAAGGGACAATTGTACTGTCCCTACAGGAAGGTTGTTATAAAGATCTCAAAACATGTACTATAGATTCTTAGATAACCTAAGCAAGTAAGTTAATTCAGGAAACCAATGGGCTTACGTTTACTAAAATCTACTATACAAGGCAAAATAGACTGTATTTTAGATGAAGGGTCATGATCATCCTTCCCCTGTGAGGATTTTTGCTTCACTGCAAACTGAGTTCTTCATAGGCTGAATTCAAGTATCAAAATAATGTATGACAATTCTTGCCCTAACCACTGAAAGTGATGAAATCACTTTCCTAAGACATTTGCATCACTTAAATGTAAGTGATAACTAACTTTTCATTATATTAAAATCTGCTTTTGAAGGAAAGAGAAATAGTCCAATGAAACTATTGATATACCATATATTAATGTATTACCATGAAAAGTTAAATGATAGGGTAAAAATGAAGATATAAACTTCTATCATCAGTATATTCTTACATGGGTAATATGAAGCCACTTCCTGACTTTCTCTCTCTTTTTCTCCGTAGTATTTTCCTGTCCTTATCCATTAGTAAATAAATGACAAAGGAGAGGATCTCTCACATGATTACTAAGAGACCCGGGCTAAGCCCAGAGATTTCAAATAACTGTGCTATTGAGCTCCACTGAGTTGATTTCTGAAGTCGCGCTCCCTTTGAGGTCCCAAGGTCTCCTTTTAATATGACCCATTTACAGCAAGCTATATATATAAAAGGCATGATGTGCTCACAAATAAACATTTTAATAACTCAGCATGAACTGGAATTGTATAAGATGCTATTTTAAATCACTTCCTCTTGTATCCTACACTGTGCTTTATTTTTCTGTGTTTTCTGCATCTTTCAAACAAACATCTTCCTCTTTAACATGAATTCTATTTTTCTTAATGATTAATTTTCAAGTTTTGTGTTTCAAGTTCTGATTAGCTGTAAGATAGCTCATAAATATTGCCTATCTCCACAGAAGGAGCGTTTTGTGAAAGTGTTAGATTCGGAAAACAAAAAGATCGAGTTAACTTTAGCTTAAATTGTGATCATTAAGCCTAAAGAAAAGCATGCTAAATTTTTGTATATTGGCCATTGCACTCAGCATAGTGCCTACACCCTTGTAGTTTATAAATGTAAATTCACAAAAGGATGACTTAAGTAAACATTGCGACCTCACGTCTGTAGCAAACGTTTGGTGACTTTTCTCCCCTTCCTTCCTTTCTCCCTCATTCATTCCTTCCCCCACCACGTGACCTACCTTGACAATCTTTTTACATTTTCTATCCTGGGTCCCCCAGACTCGTACTGTGAAGCTATTGACATTTTGTGCCCCATAGTTCTTTGCAGTAGGGGAGTCTGTCCAGTGTATTACAGGATGTTTAGCAGCATCCTTGATCTCTAGTCACTAGAGACCAGTAATACCTGTTACCATTGAAGACAATCAAACGTGTCCAGATATTGTCAATTGCCTCATGGGGGTGGGGGGCAGGTTGAGAATAATTTCTTTAGGGTGTGGTGTTACTTGCTTCACCATATGACAGAATAAAGTAATCTTAATGACAAAGAACCAGGGGAAGGTAGAACTTGGAGCAGAGATAGTTTTGGTGTCCAGTTATCTGGATTCCTGGAGGGTGTAGCTGGTTGTTATTTTTAACGTTTGACCAAGGAAACTGGTTACAGACATAATGCATTGCTTTGCATCAGTGCAGTCAGTGCCTTGCTTTATTCTTACTTTGGGTGGAATATAGCAGACTGTGCATAAACCATAGTAAGACAATCAGACACTCAACCTATGGCTTGTTGACAGGAGAGAGTAAGAGCCTTTGAAGAATAGACAGTGGGGAGAAAAGAGCGTGGTGCCGTCTGCTTTCTGTATCTGTGGTTCCACATCCGCAGATTCAACTAAGGATTGAATTGTTGAATCCCTGGATGTAAACCTGCAGATGTAGAGAGTGAACTGTGCTGTTTTATATAAGGAACTTGAGTATCTGCAGATCTTGGTAACCAAGGAGGCCCTGGAGCCAATCCCCCGCGGACACTTAGGGATGACTGTTTTTACCCTTTCTTCTTCCTGCTCGCACTTGTAACATTCTTCTAAACCACAAAGTTACTTAGCACAAACCAGAGACCAACAAAGCATTCCAATGTTCTTTTGATTCTGAGGATGTTTCTGCACTCTCATCAAATCCATTAAATTTCATTTGACTTGAGAAGTCTTTTGTGCCAAGCTTTCACCTAAGAATCTTTGCTAAATATGTATTAGAGAACACTGGAATACTTAAATCTACCAATGTATTCTCTCGAGTCACTCTCTGGGATATTTCTACACATTTTGGAGAGAATGAATGTATTGTACTTTGCTTCCAAGAAAAACCTTTACGTTAGGTCCCCTGTGAAGGAAAACCCAAAATTTCCTAAACACATCTTACCCTGTGTGAAAATTTTCTTAGCGTATGTATTAAGATCCCTGTATAAATCACTGGGAGATGTGTACATGGTTCAGAGGAATTAATTCATCTCATACAGTGAAGTCTAGATATAACTAGGATTAGTTTTAGGTAATGAAAATCAAACTTCCATATTTAATGTGATGGATGATAATGAAGACTTCCTACAGTTAAGCATAAAATGTGTGTGCATGTGTGTTCGTATGTGTTGTGTGTATGAAATTATATGTATATATTTATATATATACAGAGAGAGAGAAGGAGAAAGAGACAGTTAATTTCTGTTCAGACAATGAAAAAATAGCAACTCTATACTTAATAAAGTCACGTAAATTCAGTATGTCTAGAAAATATTGCAATTTATTTGGGATTTATCTCAGGATAAAGTAAAAATTATCCCACTGCCACTGTTTTGAAGTACAGGGGAAAACAAGTTAATTTAATTAGACTTGCTAATTGCTGGCTGACACACAGATAATAGAAAAGCATTACTTGAAGATCAGCCGTAATTAAAACAACTAAAGAATGTATTATGCACATACAATGAATGAAGTACCTTTTTTCTTTTTCTGATATGGCGCTTATATCAGAACTCTACACACAGCAGGTCAAACTGTAATAAACAAGTTGACTTTCCTGTTGGAAAAACCTATGCAGTTATGTTAATGAAGGGTGTAGCATCAGTGATAGAATCATTACCCTCCCCCACCCCAGGACAGGTAAACGGATTCATGTAGGATGATTTAAATAAACAAAAAGGGAAAAAGAAATCTTCTCAATCTTTCCTGACAATAGTGATCTGAAGAACTCTTCCATTTTCCACTGAATGCATCTGCCTTTTTCCACCAAAGAATTTCATATCTACTGCTGTAAATCATTATCTAGCATCGCTTCCTTCACTACAAGATAGAAATTTCAGGCTCGATGCATATAGAGCGCTGACATTTATTTGCTGAGATTTATATCCATTTTAAAAAGTCTGTCAACATCTGAGAATCATTTCTGACTGCATATCTGGCTTGAGACTTCGTGCCTTTTTTATATAAAAAAGCCCGTGGCAAACTAAGAAATCTAGCATTTTGTCTAAATGAATACATAATTCTACCTCTTTCCTTCTGAAGTCTTAGTTGGTTTCTTAAAATGTGTGTGTGTGTTTGTGTAATGTCAGTGGAAGAAATATGAAGTAGGTGAAAATTAAATTTAAGATTGTTACAATTATTCAGAGCAAATGATAAATTCATTTTTTCATTTGAAATGAACTTGCAGAAATCATTAAGAATTGGTGTTTAAAAATTAGCTTTATTTAAAAGAGCATTAATTGTTTAATAAGCCTAAAAATAGCACCACTTTAGGTACATCTTGAAGACCACTATATAATTTTTTAAAAATCCAAAAGAGTGAAGGCATTGGGTCCTTTGGAAAAAATCCTAGGCGAATATTATTAATTCTGTAGTAACTATATAACAAGCAGCACTACTGAAGTTTTGGTAGCTCATATATAATTTAAAACATATATATAGGGCTTCCCTGGTGGCGCAGTGGTTGAGAATCTGCCTGCTAATGCAGGGCACACGGGTTCAAACCCTGGTCTGGGAGGATCCCACATGCCGCGGAGCAACTGGGCCCATGAACCACAACTACTGAGCCTGCACGTCTGGAGCCTGTGCTCCGCAACAAGAGAGGCCGCGAGAGTGCGAGGCCCACGCACCGCGGTGAAGAGTGGCCCCCACTTGCCACAACTAGAGAAAGTCCTCGCACAGAAATGAAGACCCAACACAGCAAAAATAAATTAATAAACTCCTACCCCCAACATCTTTAAAAATATATATATATATATATTTTTAACATCTTTATTGGAGTATAATTGCTTTACAATGGTGTGTTAGTTTCTGCTTTATAACAAAGTGAATCAGTTATACATATAAATATGTCCCCATGTCCCCTCCCTCTTGCGTCTCCCTCCCACCCTCCCTATCCCACCCCTCTAGGTGGTCACAAAGCACTGAGCTGATGTCCCAGTGCTATGCGGCTGCTTCCCACTAGCTGTCTATTTTATGTTTGGTAGTGTATATATGTCCATGCCACTCCCTCACTTCATCCCAGCTTACCCTTCCCCCTCCCTGTATCCTCAAGTCCATTCTCTAGCAGGTCTGCATCTTTATTCCCGTCTTGCTCTTAGTTTCCTCTGATCATTTTCTTTTTTTTTTTTTTAGATTCCATATATATGTGTTAGCATAAGGTATTTATTTTTCTCTTTCTGACTTACTTCACTCTGTATGACAGTCTCTAGGTCCATCCACCTCACTACAAATAACTCAGTTTCGTTCCTTTTTATGGCTGAGTAATATTCCATTATATATATGTGCCACATCTTCTTTATCCTTTCATCTGTCGATGGACACTTAGGTTGCTTCCATGTCCTGGCTATGTAAATAGAGCTGCAATGAACATTTTGGTACATGACTCTTTTTGAATTATGATTTTCTCAGGGTATATGCCCAGTGGTGGGATTGCTGGGTCATATGGTAGTTCTATTTTTAGTTTTTTAAGGAACCTCCACACTGTTCTCCATAGTGGCTGTATCAATTTACATTCCCACCAACAGTGCAAGAGGGTTCCCTTTTCTCCACATCCTCTCCAGCATTTATTGTTTGTAGATTTTTTGATGATGGCCATTCTGAGCAGTGTGAGATATCTCATTGTAGTTTTGATTTGCATTTCTCTAATGATTAATGATGTTGAGCATTCTTCCATGTGTTTGCTGGCAATCTGTGTGTCTTCTTTGGAGAAATGTCTATTTAGGTCTTCTGCCCATTTTTGGATTGGGTTGTTTGTTTTCTTGATATTGAGCCACATGAGTTGCTTGTATGTTTTGGCGATTAATCCTTTGTCAGTTGCTTCATTTGCAAATATTTTCTCCCATTCTGAGGGTTGTCTTTTCATATTGTTTATGGATTCCTTTGCTGTGCAAAAGCTGTTAAGTTTCATTAGGTCCCATTTTTTTATTTTTGTTTTTATTTCCATTTCTCTAGGAGGTGGGTCAAAAAGGATCTTGCTATGATTTATGTCATAGAGTGTTCTGCCTATGTTTTCCTCTAAGAGTTTGATGGTTTCTGGCCTTACGTTTAGGTCTTTAATCTATTTTGAGTTTATTTTTGTGTATGGTGTTAGAGAGTGTAAAATATATTTGGATCATAAACTGCTTCGACAGCTAAAACTGTTGGTTACTTTGACAGAGAGTTAGAAACATGCAATAGACCTAATAAGGAAGGAAGAGTTAAATCCACTTGGAGCATGAACATGACGTTATGGAAGAAGTAAGATGGTAAAAATGTTGTCAAATCAAGACTGAATGGAGAGGGACTCCCCTGGTGGCACAGTGGTTAAGAATCAGCCTGCCAATGCGGGGGACATGGGTTCAAGCCCTGGTCCGGGAAGACCCCACATGCTGCAGAGCAACTAAGTCCATGAGCCACAACTACTGAGCCCATGTGCCACAACATCTTAAACCCACGCACCACAACTTCTTAAACCCACACACCTAGAGCCCGTGCTCCACAACAAGAGAAGCCACTGCAATGAAAAGCACACTCACTGAATGAAGAGTAGCCCCCGCTCACCGCAACCAGAGAAAGCCTGCACACAGCACCAAAGACCCAACACAGCCAAAAATAAATAAATAAAATAAATAAAATTTTAAAATATTTAGAAAAAAAATACTGAATGGAGGAGTTATAGAGGCATATTGAACAGCCCAGGACAATGCAGAAGGTAGTGTGACAGGGCACAGAATGCTGGGAGAAGGACCTTTTGAAAATAAAACGATAGGCTAGGTGACAAATAAATGAAGGAAAGGGTCCTCTAAAAACTCAATCCTGGCTTAGCTGACCAAGTGTTGTTGCCAAGATAGAAAGGGGGTAATCTGGAAGATATTGGATAGGTCTGGAGAAAACAACACATTTTACTTTGACCCAAATTCAATTTAAGTTGAGGAAAGATAGACCTTGGAGCTTGAGAGAGACTAAGAGCTGGAGCTAAATATTTGTTATTCACCTACACTGGTTTTATTTAAAATTTCAGGGATGGAAAGGAGTGCTGAACAAATTAGTTTAGATAAGGGGGTCAAAGGATATCCTAGGGAGAAATGTCTAAGAGGTGGAGAAGAAAATATTGTCATAGGGAACATACAGTCAAAATTTCGGATATTAGAAAAAAATCAGTATCATAGAAACTAGGGAGGAAAACAGTTTAAGAAAGAAGGGATGGTCAACAGTAGTAGTACATGAAGATTTGTCCACAAGGATGAGGGCTAATGAGGAAAAAGAATATGTTGGTCGGTAGGTCATTGGTAATGTTTATGGGTGATTTTATTAAAAATATAGGGCTAAATGCCAGAGAAAAAGTAATTGTGGGGTGCCTTGTATGACAAATAAAGACAAAATTAAATTTATAAATAGTAAATATATTTAATGAATATTGTCATTAATTTTGCATATGCTATTTTTTTATTGGAAAAGTATTTTCCAAGGAAGAAGAACCATGCCTGTCTAATTCAATTTTATGGTGTCTCTAACACCACATTGGATTACTAGGTGCCATTGATAATCATGTTGAATGACACTGGGAAAAGATTAATATGTTTGGAGAAATTCTTGTGGAATTAGAGTTTGACTATCCTATGGGTTAAGGGTTCAAAACCCAGCTGTTTGGCAACTGTCAGAGCCAACCATCTATGAGTTAGGGTTTAAAATTTGCATTGCAAATAACCACCTGGTAATGATAGTTACTATGTGCCATTGCTTGCTCATTACACATAATGGATTGCCTCGGGAAGGCCAAGCATTCAACAGGCAGACAGCTAAAACTGTGTCTGAATTTTCATGCCAAGGGGAAAAAGGTGCCCATATTTTCAATACCATTTTAAATTATGGAAATCTCCCTCCTATCACATTTTTTAAATGTTTGTTTTTTTATTTTAACCTTAAACTTAAACCTTTCGAGAAATTTTCCAACTCTCTACTAAAGCCCTTTAATAAGAAGTGTTGCTTCTTAATCATTGTTCCAGCTAGGCTTTTCTTTCTAATCATCCCCTTGCCAAAGAATCCAAACAAAATGAATTTCCCCTGAAATTCTTCCTCTCTGCCTTCACTGTCATATTTAGCTCTGAAATGATTAACAGATACCATTTATGGAAGTTATTCACAAATGAAACTTTGGATGAATTTTAAAATAAATAAGAAGGATTACTTTTCAACTCAGTAAAAACAAATACTGATGCTTGTTTTCACATCTTCCATTAATTTAAAAGAGTCTTGTACTGAGTAGTAATGAAGCCAATTTGGAGGGCCATGTAAGACACACTCTGATCTATCTCATTTCCAATTTCATATTTTTATGACGTGATTGAATTTAAAAGTGATAAAAAGGAGTACCTTGAGATTTACTGTCTTAGGAGTTTACTGATAAATCTATGCAAGGTTAAGTACTCACTTGAATAATTGACTCGAAACAATGTAAATAATGAGTAAAAAGGTCTAATCCAAAATATTTCCTTGCTCAATACCAATATCAAAAGTCTCTTCTGATTATGTTTAATGATTCTTTTATACTAATTAACAGTATTTAGCCAGTTGGAAATATATGCAGTAAATCTGAAGAAGCCCAGGAAGACTATTTTCTAGAAATGTAATCTTTCATATTTTTAGGCTAAGGGTATTATTCAAGATTCCGTCATGTTTTATTTCCCTAGTAAGTTTAGGTAAATTTTATTTACAGATATCATAAACTCATGTGTTAAACAATCCCACTGAGAAATAAAGGAGATTTCCACAATTCAACTTTATTATTAGCTGGCTATTGGTAGGAAAATAAAATAAAATATGAAAACAGTTATCCTCTTCTTTATGACAGTGTCAGATGATTTGGAAAAACTTAGATAGTTGATTGAGAAAATCATATAAAAAGAACAAACTAAGAGTTAAGAACCAGAATTTTGATTACTTATAGCTGAACCATATTCTCTACTTATGTCTTAATGCAATGCTTAATGCCTTGAAGAAATAAATTAAATAAATTTAGAACAGAAGACATTATTTTATATAAAATGTCATTAGGTTTTTAGGCAAAAATCATGATTTATATAAATTTAGTTTATAGAGCTAGTGGTTCATTTATACAGACTATCAGTTAAGAGACCCATAGAGCATTTAAATAATTTGCCTTACAAAATTTTTATTTCCATAAAAAATTTTATTAAGAGGTTTAAGTTCTAGGAAGTTTAAAATATACTGATTTTTTTTCAAAAATTATTTATTGATAACCTTTAATATACAGTCACTTTGCTATATTCAGAAGAGAAAACATATGGTAAAAGATCTTAAGGTAGTCTGGGGGAAAGGCAACATGAACAATGCAAGACAGATACAATCAAAACTACAATATAGAGCATTGTGGAAATGTAGAAAAAGGAAAAGGCTCCTTTTGGAAAACCAGTCATTTTTGGCTTCTGGCCACATTCCCAAGTATACTTGCTTAAAGATTCCTCTCTCACTGAGGCTTTTCTTCAGTTGGTTCATCTTTGCTGCTCTGTTCTATCCATTACAGTTCTACAAGAAAGCAAAAATCAAGAGCCACCATGGGCATGTGAAGCAATACCAGGTTTACCAACTGATCTAAGGTGCTACTAAACAAATGGAACAGGTGATGTTCCTGGAGGTCAGAAGCTACCATCCCAAGTGGAAGATGAAAAATGGTATCATGGTGGACCTGACCACAGACCTGTGAGCTGACACCTAAAGCAAGTAGAGAAGGGCAGACATTCCTGAATGTTCTTCTTTTTTCACTCCAGTTTTTCAACAGTGCCTCCTGTTAACTGCACTCTCCAGACAGTATGAATGGAAGGGAAAAGGAGGTACAGATGGGGGTGGTCAAGGAATCAATGAACTTAAGCACAAACAAGCCAATGAGTCCAATTTTGGTATGTGGACTTAGCTCTCTGGGAGGAATGATCTGTGATAGACTCTATTTTCTACTGATCATACCAGATACAGAGTGTTTTCTTTTACCCATATATATATTTTTTTCCTTTCTTTTTCATTTTTTAAGAATTGGTATTGGAGAATTAATAAAAGAGAACTTTCTCTGAGTAGTCTTAGGTTCACAGAAAAATTTAAAAGGAGGTACAGAGATTTTCCAATTACTCCCTGCCCCACACATGCACTGGCTACCCACTATCAACATTTGTTACAGCTGAGTAACCTACATTGACACATTCTAATCACCCAAAGTCCACAGTTTACATTAGGTACACTCTTAGTGTTGTACATTCTGTGGGTTTGGACAATGTATAATACGCCTATCCATCATCATAGTATCATAGAGAGTATTTGCACTGTTCTAAAATTGCTCTGTGCTCTGCCTATTCATCACTCCTCTTGTCCTGCAAACCCTGGCAATCACTGATATTTTAATTGTCACCATAATTTTGCCTTTTCCAGAATGTCATCTAGTTAGAATCCTACAATATAGATTTTTCAAACTGGCTGTTTTACTTAGTAATATGCCCTCCATGTCTTTTATGGCATTATAGTTCATTTCTCTTTTAGCATTGAATAATATTCCGTTGTCTGGATGTATCGCAGTTTATTCATCCATTCACCAACTGAAGGACATCTTGGTTGTCTCCAAGTTTTGGCAGTTACGAATAAAGCTGCTATAAAATTGGTGTGCACGTTTTTGTGTGGACATATTTTCATCTCCTTTGAATAGATATCAAAGAGTATGGCTGCTGGATCATAGGGTAAGAATATGTTTAGTTTTGTAAGAAACCTCCAAACATTCTTTTTTCCAGTGACTATACCATTTGGCATTCCCATGAGAAAAGAATGAAAATTCCTGTAGCTCCACATTCTTGTTAGCATTTTGTGTTGTCACTGTTCCAAATTTTGGCCATTCTACTAGGTCTTCAGTGGCATCTAATTGTTGTTTGATTTTCATTCCCTAATGACATGTGATGTGGAGCATCTTTCATATGCCATTTGCCACCTATATATCTTCTTTGATGAGGTATCTGTTAAGAATTTAGCCTATTTTCCAATCAGGCTTTTGTTGTTGTTAAGTTTTGGGGTTTTTTTTGTTGTTGTTATTGTTAAGTTTTAAGACTCCTTTGTGCATTTTAAATGAAAGTACTGTATCAGATATGTCTTTGCAAATATTTTCCCCTGTCAGGGGCTTATCTCCTCATCCTTTTGGCATTGTGTTTCACAGAACAGAAATTTTTAATTTTAAGGAAGTCCAGCTTATCAGCTATATCTTTCATTGATCATGCATTTGTCATTATATCTAAAAAGTGATCACCATAGTCAAGGTTATCTAGGTTGACTCCTAAATTATCTTCTAGGAGTCTTATAGTTTTGTATTTTACATTTATATTTATGATATATTTTGAGTTAATTTTTTGAGAAGAGCATAAGAGCTGTGTCTAGATTCATTTCTTTGCTTGTGGATGTCCAGTTGTTCCAGCATCATTTGTTGGAAGAACTATCTTTACTCCAATATGTTGCCTTTCTCCTTTGTCAAAGATCAATTGACTATATTTATGTGGATATATTTCTGGGATCACAATTCTATTCCATTAATCTATTTGCCTGTTCTTTTACTAATACCATACTGTCTTGATTATTGTATCTTTATAGTAAGTCTTGAAGTTGTGTAGCATCAGTACTCCAACTTTCTCCTCCTTTAGTGTTGTGTTGGTTATTCTGGGTCTTTTGCCTCTCCATATGAACTTTAGAATCAGTTTGTCAATATCTATAAAATGACCTGCTGAGGTTCTGACTGGGATTGCATTGAATCTATTGATCAACTTGGGAAGAACTGACATCATGACAAAATTGTGTCTTCCTAATCCAGCAATATGGAATATCTCTCCATTTATTTAATTCTTTTTTGATTTTGTTCCTTAGAATTTTGTAGTTTTCCTAAAATAGACCTTGCACAGTCTTTGTTAGATTTATGCATAGGTATTTATTTGGGGGGGGTTACTAATATAAATGTTATTGTGCTTTAACTTCAATTTCTACTTGTTCTTACTGTTACATAGGAAAGCAAATGACTTTTGTATATTAACCTTTTATCTTGCAAACTTGCTATAATTATTTATTAGTTTCAGGAGTTTTTTGGGCAATTCTTTAGGATTTTTTGACATAGATGATCATGTCATTTGGGAACAAAGATAGTTCTATTTCTTCTTTATCAATCTGTATACTTTTATTTTTTTCTTGTCTTGTTGCATTAGCTAGACCTTCCAGTATGAGGTTGAATACCCTAGCAGGTGAGGCTCCGGTTAAGCAGTTTCTCCTGAGGGCAGATCTTCTTAGTTAGAACAGAGTGTTCTGGTTTATTTTGAAATCTTTCCTTTTCCCCTTCTCCTGCTAAAATCCAGAGGGGATTTTTCTCTGATTTTTAATGTGAGAATCGGGTTGAGCTCCTGGAGGTAAAATTCCCAATATTATGGAGGTCCACCTATGACTGGTCCCTCTGGAGTTTTGAACTCTCAGACTTGTATATGCTGAGCCTCCAGCAATTCATCAATTACAATTCAAGTTTTTCTACCCCAGCACTGGTTCCCATGGCAGTTTCAGCCTATGAGTGTTTGCTCAGGCAAGCCTTGGCTCCCTGAATTTGCCTATCTGTCTCTCTAATCTTATGGCCCAAGGTTTGCTCTGTGCCCTCAGTTCTCTTAAGGATCCAAGAACAGTTGCTGATTTTTCAATCTGTTCAGTCTTTACTTGTTAGGATGAAATGGCAATTTCCAAGTTTCTTATATGCAGAACTGGAAACCAGATGTCTTACTAATTTTTTTAAGCTGTTTATTTTGAGATCATTATATATTTACATACAGTTGTTAGAATTAATCCAGAAAGATCCCATGTACCCTATACCCAGTTTTTTCAACATGGTAATATCTTGAAAATCTATAATACGATTTATTTTAGTAGTACATTTACTTTTAAATTGTAGTCTCCTTTTCTTCACTCCCTGTGAACAATTCTGCTTCAGCCATGATGCTCTTCCATTTGTAGACTCTCTTCCAGGAAAATTAGGTACAACTGACCAAAAAAAAGCAGAGTCTCCAGCAACACCTGAGTTATTTCTTTCATCAGTTAACCATATATATGTATTTTTTTTATGTAATCAACTGAGGGCTTATTCAGGGCAACTCAGGATTACATGAAAAAATATAATCAACTCAGGGCTATGTAATCTTTGAAGCCCAGGTCTGGGCTTCATCATAAGAACTTCTAGTTTACAGTTCCTGAAATGCTGCCATCTATTTAACACTTTCCCCCATGGTAAAAACTTAATGGGACTAATAATGTAATATCAGCTCCTTTAGGCAAATAAACTGTTGTATTTACTAATATGCATCCAGTGCTAGATCCCTGCCTATCACATGGTTAGGACTCAATATATCTTTGTTAAACAAATAATCATGATTATTATTCAGTCAATAAGTTTCCAATTATATGTGATTCTTATCAGGATACTCATGTATCTCAGTCATTTTTAATATAATTTTAGCATCTGGGGAAATTGACAAAGGGAAAAATTTTGTACTAAATGATGAATTAAAAAGTTAACACACAACAGAATTATTGTATAATTATCAAGTTGAGTTTTAATTTTGTTTTGTTGCAATGTGAATAATTCACTAGGTCTGATATTTAATTTGTATTCCAACTGAATCTATATTATGTCATATTTTGTAGATTTGATGAGTGATCATATGCAGAAAATGTACACCTCCTAAATGTGTGTGCATTTGTGCCTGTATTCATGTTTGTGTGTGTGTTTATACTTACACATACACAAAAACACACACTTTTACTATTTGTAACAAATATATATATATATTTACAATTATGAAAATGCTTAAATATGTATAGTATTCAGAAAGAAGTTGTTAATATTAAATGTACAAATTATAATTCTTACCTCACAATATTTTTCCATAATACAGTGTGCTATTTGTGATCATTTGTAAATGTACATCTTTCTTTAACTAACTTAGACTTTCAGAATTAAGGAAATTCCACAAATTTTTATTAGTGAAAATTCTGTTTTAGGAAGATTTTGAATACACAGTCTTGGCATAATTTAAAAAAAAATTTTGTAATGTTTGTCTTTAAAACTTGTTAATAGTCTCATTTCTCATCTGTAATGCATATATAAAGTTTATTTGATGATGCATAGAACTTCAAATCTAAGCAGGTCCTCTCACTATTAAACATAATTCTTTTGACAGAAGAACCAAAAAAATTATATTAAAACTAATGATATTTTGCACTAGATAATAGGAGACCTGATAAAGATTAACTTTGCTGAATATTGCTTCAGGTTGCACTTTTTAGATATTTTTGCACCTAATGAGAAAGAGGCCATAATAGTGATTTGTTCATATGTTCACTCTCATTTAAACATGAGTTCTTCCCACTTCCATATATAAACAAGGTATCCCACTCTAAAGGGGCAGACATGAATTCTTTGAAGATTTATGATTCTTTCTGTTTTAATGTTCCTTCTGGGAATGACATGAATGAACTCCACTTAAGAATCAGGTGTGTTGAGCTCTCTACATAGCATCCTGGGGTCAAAGGACATACATGACATCCTCATAAATTAAATGTTTGTAGAAGACAATTGTGAAGCCTGAAGGCAAAGATTTATAAAGGATTTAACCTAACAGGTCCACACAAGAATGAAATTTAATATAAAAGTCAAAGGCTAGGATTAATGAAACCTGTATTTTTGCCACTACTCCTTATGTCCCATGAACTAATTTTATCATCACAGGCAAAACCTTCACTTTATTTGGCCTTTCTCTATTCAATTATAATATTACAGGAGTTCAGTGGGAGAGTGTCTAAAATTTGTTTCTGCTTCCATATTTTAATATTTTACTTTTCTTTTAGATTAAACACCTTTTCTATCTTCCAAAAAGGCAACCTATACATTTCTTTGTCACTTATCTCGCGTTAAACATTTGAGGATTTTTGCTTCCAAAGGTTAACATGAGTTCCTTGAGGGCAGGGGCTGGGTCTTTCCCCAGAGGTGCAACACTGTCCCCAGAAGATGGTGGATTTTAAATAAATGTCTACTTTTAAACTGAATGTTATCTCAAAAATTTCAGCAATGACACGTTTTGTCTTCCATTTTGAAGGGCAAAGAGAAGACCAAAAGAATGTGATCAATCCATCAGGAACACAGGAAGAAATAGATATGTTCTAAAGGTGTGTCCAAGAAAAGAGTAGATCAAAGAAGATATACAGAAATTTCAACATTTTTAGAGTTATTTTACACTTTTGAAATATAGCAATACAATGGTTATATGGGTATAGCAATAAAATATGCAGTAGCATTGAGGAAAAAATTCTACATGATTCAAAATGAGTTAAAAATGCTATCACATTTGGATATATAAATAATAAGGTTTATTTGTTGTTTTATCACACATTTCACAGCAATTCTAAAACCATGGATTATATAGTAGGTCATATGTTCACCAGCTTAAACTGCAAGGATGAGTGAAAATACTCTGCTAAGTTTGGCCTCTACTCAAACCTAATGCATTTTATATGTCAAATAGATTCAATGCATTCAAGGATAGAATGCAATTTATTTTTTGGCAAGCATATGAGTTCCCAGTTTGAAGAAGATAGTATTGGAAAACATTTTTCAAAGCGATATTTTGATGCATGAGTATAAATCAATCAACCAATATAGTATTTGATTTAAACACTCTGAAATCTTTTTAACATGAGTTAGAAAAGCATTTCAGTGAAATGCATTTAGGTTTGACGTTCTTGCTTTAGATTTTCGGGTTTTTTTAATATAATTTCTAAAAATGTTCATCTAGATTTGTTCTAGCACACAGATGTTTTCTTTTCAACCTTCACCTAGATTGCACTATAAGATTGGAGGTATAACTGTGATGTGATTGAGAATTTTAAGAAAATAAAGTAAATATTGTGGTTGTTGAGATTAATCCTATGCTCCTTGACAGAGTGGTAAATTTAGGTCTGCAAAGAAGGGTAGACCAATCTCTGCATTGAATCCTTGGCCATGGTTTAATCAAAATTGCCAGGTACTGATTTTCCAAAAGACCACTATATTATCTATTGCTAATGAAAGCCCGGTTCATTCCTACAAGACCAATTACAGTATCACCTTGATGGAGTCTTAGTAGTATCAGAATAGAAAAGTCAGAATAGGATTTCATGTACTGAGTCTGAGTGGCTTAAATCAGGCCTTTCAATCAAGAGATCTGAGCAGGACGGAACAAAGTGCATGAAATATTAGTTCAACATTAGTGCACAGAGTGAAGTGAGGACCTTGAAACAAGCCTGGACAAAAAGCAATGTTTTGATTAGTGCATCCTTTGCTCAATTAAGTCATCAATTGTCCCAAGAAATAGGCTTGTAGCCGAAATGAACAAAACAATGCCTTAAAGGGAGCCATTGAGTAATCTGTCATCAATGGCATTATTGAGTAGTTATAGAGTTATCTTCCTGGCCAAGAAATTCCTGGAACAAAGAGTAAACCCCCGTCTAGGGAGGCAGCTTTCTAAACTTTCATAGTTAAGTCATGTGAAGCCAAGGTCTCTCCACTCTGAAAGTAGAGATGGAGATCATTTCTGATGGCTGGGGAAGCTCTCTCCTGCTCTGGAAGTCGTCATGCAGGGACACCTGGACATTGCTCTTTTTGCTATTGTGAAGGGGGTCAGCCTGAAGTCCACACATGATAAAGAGTGAAGATGGGAAAATCATGCAGAAGAAGAGTGAGAGCACTGACAAAACCAGACCCTAAGGTGTCCGTGGCACTTGACTTTTCACATATGTGAACCAATAAATTGACTTTATGGCTTTGGACATCTTACACTGGAGTGTGTTATTTGCCTCTGAAAACATGGTAATTGAGAAACACACTAAATCATTGATAATGGATTCCTTGACAGGTAGAATTGATGAGTGGAGAAGAGACTGTTCCCTTAAAAATAATGATTGTAAAGAATATTTAAAGATATGCAGAGGCCCTTTAGAATGTAACATGAGGGAAATGAGGAATATACAAAACTTCATTTCATTAATTCAACAAATTTGCTGGCTACCTATTGTGTGTCACATGTAGTTCTAGGTGCTAGAGATATATAAGGAAATAAAATAGAAAAAGAAATCCCTGTCCTCATAATTCCACTTTATTTTTAAATAATATATTCATACTAAAAGAGGAAGTTCAAGGGATTATTAACAGTAGTTACCAATAAATAGTGAGATCATGGCTGCTTTTATTCTTTGTATTTTATATTTTTAAAAATACCTATTTAAAAAATTTCCACAATAAACGCTTATTATTTATATTCCTAAAAATGGCTCTAAAAATACTAAAGAAATGGAAAGGCATTGATAATTTAGAAAAAGATTTCTTTGGCTTTAACCCAATCTGTATACACAAGAAGCATCTAAAGCTACCCAAAATATAACTGACTTAAGATACCCACTGGGAATTTCCAATTCCCATCTCCATTATCTTAACCATGTCCAATAAAGAACTCAAAGAGATGTAGATAAATGAAAGACAATTTACAGTATTAGTCCTGAGAAATTACTTACACAACAGAAATAGACCCAAAGACATAGAAAATAAACTTATGGTTACCAAAGGGGAAGTGGGGGGAGAGATACATTAGGAGGATGGGTTTAACAGATACACAATAGTAGATATAAAATAGATAACCAACAAGGACCTACTGTATAGCACAGGGAATTCTACTCAATATTTTGTAATAACCTTTAAGGGAAAAGATTCTGAAAATTCTTACATATAAAGTAGTTAAATATATATACACACACACATGCACACACACACACACACACACACACACACATATATATATCTCCTAATCACTGTGCTGTACACCTGAAACAAACATGACATTGTAAATCAACTATACTTCAATTAAAAATCAACAACAACAACAAAAAATCAACAACACAGTTTATAATTTTTAAAAAGGCTGGTTAAAATTTGTACTAACCTGTCCTTTTACAATTTCGAACACACTTGTTTACCACAGAAAACTTAGGACACATACTAAAAAGTGAAAAAAATTAACATATAATATTACAACTCACATAATTATTGTAAGCATCGTTTGTTTCAAAATTTCATATCCTTAGATGCTATTATTGGAAAACTGTAACATTCTGTATATACTGATTTTCAATCTACTTTTTAATCTATATTTCTATTACCCCTATTTTAACAAGATTTACTCTATTACGAATATCTTGCCTTGCATGACTTCAAAAGAAATGAAGATTTCTAAATGTATTTTTCGTCCATAATTAAAGGTACATTTCTTTTTCAGGAATCTTTTACAGATTAACATGTCTTTGCTTTAATGAAGTTTACTTAATATCTCAAATATTAGAACTGAAAATTAAAATAAACTTATAGCAAGAGAATAAAAAACAATATATCAGTTATAATGGTAGAAATTGCTTTTTCAAACAGTGTACAAGGTTAAAGAAAATATGAAGTAACTTGACAGTTGTGTGTATATATATATATATATATATATATATAAAATCAGGTAGAAGAAAAGGTCAATATCTCTGCCACACATCTAAAGTTTTAAGTGGTTTTACTTATTCACTGGTTACATATCAATTTTCAGACAGCAAATACAATTTTATGACAAGCGACCTTATCCTTGTCAGTTAGAGATTTGTCTTCCAGCTGCACATCAACCCAAAATATATTATTATTCTTATACTCTTACAGGAACACAATAACACATCTTCATTAAATGTCAAGTGTTTATCTTATAAGACTTAGAGTTCATAAAAATATAATAGAGAATTGTGTCACAATAGTCAATTTAACATGATATATAAGTTAACATTTTAGGAAAATAAGTCATACTATAAAATGTGGTATCCATCAGATTTTTAGTATTCTGAAAAGTCTGCCAACTGAAGTTTTTACTATCTATGTAGAATCATAGAAACAATGTATATTTATTTTATATTGTAAATCATTTTGGAAGTATTTTTCTGTATGTTTGTTATGTATAAATACATTCCTTTGTCAAAAGAGCAATAAGAAGACATTTACACAGCAAACCATATTTGCTTCCCATGTCCTCTTGCTTTAGACCAATAAAAGTGTTGGTTCAAAATCCAGTCATTTGTCTTATATTCAAGTTCATCTTGGGTGGTCTTTGATTTTATTAACATAACAATCAATGCCAGTCTTTACTGGTCCTATCAAGATTCTACATGGATAAATATCTGACATATTTTTCAGTCAGATTTTATTACAATAAAATAGACAGAGCTAACGTTAAACCATTTGAAAATGTGCTTTTGCACTTAAAAACAAATGAAACATTCAGAGAGATTAAAATATAAGAAGTACAATATGTATGAATAATGAATATCCATAGTAAGTCTTGTATTGAGAATCCAAAAAGGGAGATGAACAAAATCACATAATGGAATACTTGTTGGGCAGATCTTACTGTTATTTCCCTCCTCCCCTCCCCCTCCCCTCCCCCTCCCCTCCCCCTCCCCTCCCCCTCCCTCTCTTCTAATCTACTTTAATATTAATGTTGGGGGAGACTTGTAGGAATGTTGCAGCCATATTCAGGTTGTAATTAGATTTTAAGAATCCCTTACAATTTCAGATTCTTCCATAACTTAAAATGGATCATCTGCAAGGCTTGGATTCATAGGCAACCCATGTTATTGCCTTATTACCTTATTTATTAAAATCAAATGATGGATGAAACATTTGAATTTCTGTTGTTCTTTTTGAAACGTATTCCATATGAATATTCCTTAGAATTGATATACACTCCTCTTCCAGCTTCTAGAGGCTGCAGCATTCAACTGGTTCCTAACTGCTTCACTGCAATCTCTGCTTCTATCCTTCTATTGTCTTCTCCTGTTGGCTTTGACCTTGCTTGGAGAAGAAAAGTTTTTCTCTTCCGTCTGCACTTTTTTGGCTGGCCTAATAATTAAATTGACATAAGACAGAAAAACAAATTTAATTTCGTATGAATGGGAGCTCCACAAAGATATGAGAGGCTCCCCAGCAGTCAGGTAATTGAGGTGTATATGTATATGCCATCCTGAGCTAAGGAGATGGGGATGGAGATCTGGGGTCTCAAAAGTAAGGAAAACAAGTCTAAGGAAGATGAGAAAAGCAGATGTTTAGTAAACAAATGTTTGCCATACCATGCAGATATCTTCCTAATATAAAGAGTTACTTTTGGTATTAGCTCCTTCTTGGTACAGACCCTCTATCTAAATTTTTCTAGACAGTTAAGAGGAATGTAAAAAGCTCTTATGGAGTCTGTTGGTCCTTGACTGTCTTCCTCTGGAAAGAATACACATGCCAAAGTGGCACATTCTGGGGTGGACAGCCCTGAGCCCTATCACATTCTTTCCTATGTCTTAGGAGAATCCCACTTGAGCTGCTGCAGGTAAAATGCAGGACAATCTCCCCATCTCAAGTTCCTTAACTTAATCACATGTGAAAAGTCCCTTATTCCATAGAAGGCAAGAGTCACAGTTTCCAGGGATCAGAACACTGATGGTGGACCTTTATTCTAGCCTACCAAAATAACATGTAATCTGGAAAACACAAAAATAAACGGAAACAAACAACAGAAGACCCCAGCCCCCTTGATACTTGGAAATATATTTGAATACTGGTTTTTAAGTGACTTGGGATTACAATTTCTTTCCATACTGTTCTACCTACATTACTTGGTGCTACAAGAAATTGTGGTAAATTATCAAAGTCATATAAACGCTGTGAGTTTGATTTTCAACTTATTAAATCATCTACATCATTACAGTTATTGCATAACTGGGTTATTGTTCACATGTAAAATGGTATCATCACAAAATAAAAGGTATCTAATTTTTGTAGAGTGGAATAAAGGGAGGATGAGAGTAAACATTATTATTTCTTTACCTTTCATGGACCAAAGTAAATTTGTCCTATCTAAAACTGTTAAATCAAGATAAATAGGTACACGTTTAAATTTAAGGTATTAAAGGCAGCTCTAGAGGGAGAAAAAATATAATAGAAGAATCAACAAAATGTGAAGGGTTGATGGGGAAAGAAGACAGTGAATTGGCTACTGGCCTTGTGTGTCACAGTGGGAGGGAGCTTGTGGTGGCCAAAGCTGATAAATCCAGGAGAAAAATCTACGTTACATGAGGTCATAATAGTAAGTCTGCTGTTTATTTTCTGTTTACGTCTCAGATTGCTTTCTAGTTTTTCCTCTGCTTCCTTTTACACTTTAGCATTCTGACCCCCTTAGTATTCACTGCTCAGGCTCCCTGGTCAGCCGGTTTCTGGATGGTGTTCACCAAAGTGAAGCACTGGAGAGGGGGCTAAGAACAATGGGAGAAGCCCACAAGCATCCCCTCCCTGGGACAATCTAAAGGCTGCCTACTATAACACACACTTTACCCCTCACGGCAAACGTAGGCTCAAAAAACTGCGGGCTTCCCTGGTGGCGCAGTGGTTGAGAATCTGCCTGCCAATGCAGGGGACACAGGTTCGAGCCCTGGTCTGGGAAGATCCCACATGCCGCGGAGCAACTAGGCCCATGAGCCACAACTACTGACCCTGCGTGTCTGGAGCTTGTGCTCCGCAACAAGAGAGGCCGCGACAGTGAGAGGCCCGCGTACCGTGATGAAGAGTGGCCCCCGCTCGCCGCAACTAGAGAAAGCCCTCTCACAGGAACGAAGACCCAACGCAGCCAAAAATAAAATAAATAAATAAAGAAGCTTTCATTAAAAAAACAAACAAACAAACAAACAAAAACCTGATTAACACTATTATATCTGGGACCTGGGATCATTTGATGCCCTACTACTAATTATTTTCAGATCTGTTCTGCTCTTAAAAGTCATACTCTAGTTAAAAAGAGACAAACAAATGAAACAAAAACTGTATTTTTGAAGTGAGGGCAAATAAGATATGTTATTTGTCTCTATTTTGTAGAGTGATTATCAACAAACATTTATTAAGCACCTAATATGTGCTGGGAAGTCTGTGAATCACTTGGTATATCTGGGTAAATAAGATAGAATGCTTGTCTAGAAAATGAACACATGGCATATGCACACAAGTATAATCAAATTATCATACACAGTAACCCGGTGATAAAGCATTTGACACATAAAATCACGTAGGCATCTATAGAACCTTTTACTGTGAAAAATGCAACTGGTTAAATATTTAGATATTTCACCATATTTACATGTCGTGTTATATCATTTATGTATTTTACATAGCATAATGTTGTACCATATATTTGTAGTTTATTTTATTTACCTATAAGCACATTTTGGCAGTAACTTAGACTCTCAGAGAATTTTCAGTAAATTGACAGGAAAATTAAATAAAACAAACTATCAATTCAGCTAAATAATTGGCCAAGATGTCAATTCTGTCAAGAAATTGTTTCGACTGAAATGGCTTGTTGTTTGATGAAGTTAATTTTTCAGTTTAGTCAATGCATTTAAACCAATTTTGTGTGTGTATGAACAGTTTTAAACTGCTGAGGGATTCCGTTTCCAGTCCGAAGTAACTAACCTTAATGGAACTCTCTTTGATGGTATTGCCTTAATATTCAGAGAAGTCAGTGGTCGTCCCAATAAGAAATGATAAGCGTGGAAACATGTTTTTGAAGCATGAAGTAGGATAATTTAAGAGCCTAAAAGCCCAGGTACAAATAATTATACAGAAAATTGGTTAATTACAACTCAGAGAGAAGTGGAAAGTGTCCAACTGCAACTGGAATTGCTCAATTGTCTGCACAATTATCCAATTGTAGCAATAATTATTGGCTGCTAAATTTTTTCTCTCTAAAGTAAATTCAATACCCGTATATGCGTCTTAAATCTCAAGTACACATATTGCACTTTTAAAATTTTCTTCAAAGCATTGCTAGTTTCCATCCTGCAGATTTTCTTGAAAACATTTCCAAGTGTATTATCTAAAATTAGGTATAAGACAAAATTAACAATTAATGGACTCAATATTATACCCACATAATTAATTCTCTTCATCTATATAGCATTTACTGAGGAAGATTATAGGTTAGTTTTAGGTCAAAGGGTGCCTCTAAGAGCTCATTCAACACAGAACATCCATTTTCATCTGGTGAACCAGCATTATGCAGACACTATTCGGCAAAGTTATTCTTGAAAATAGAAATTATTCATAGCATGTATATTGCTCAAGTATAAGACCATGGGGGAGCAATGCCTTACTCAGGAATAACAGGAGAACCCCAAGTTTGCTTTACAAATATTTTACTGTTTTCACATAGTAGATTCTCAAAATAGTTGATAAATGTAATTGACTTAATTTCCAAAAGATATGGGTGAATGCATAATAATTTAAAATTAATGACTCCACAGAAGCATACATTGCAGACCTGTATTTTGACATTGACTGTAACTCTACTTCTCATTGCATCTCCACCATCTTTTGTGGGCTGGGGGATAATATTCAGAATCTAAGGGAGAAAAGCAGCTTGAAGAAGAATTGTTAAAGGACAGATTTGTGAGAGATATCTGTCAAAAGAATGAAAAATAAATATACTTTTAAAATAAATGGAGAAGAAGGGAAGGAGAGATGAAGAAAAGTGGTTTTGCTAAGGTAGTTGAAAGGAAAATTTTGAGGTGAGCATTATAGGTTTTAGGTCTTAATTCCCATAGTAACTTAACAATGTCAATTTTAATGCATTCTCTCCCAGGAAAATGTTGAAGAAAACAATCCCAACATTACCTATTAATCTCTATTTTCAAGCTTGGTAATTACACAAATTTTATTTTTATTTAATCATTCAGCCACTGAACTGCTTTTAGTGAAAAGGCAGATGGCTGTGGTGCCTATTTTTTAACTGTGAGGGTCACCTGCTTTATTGGAAAGAGTAAATGCCATGGGTTCTAATGTAGGTAGCACCACTTCAAATCTGAAACTTTGGGTGACAGGCTTAATTCCTCTAGCTTTGGCTACTTAATCTCTGAGTTATGGAAATTGTCCTTATTATGGATTGAATTGCGTCCCCTGCACGTTCACATGTTGATGTCCTCACCGCTACACCTCAGAATCTGACCAGTTAGACATAGGGTCTTGGAGATGTAATTAGTTAAGATGAGGTCACACCAGAGTAGGATGGACCTACTAATCCAATATAATTGGTGTCCTTACAAAGGGAGAGACCCGGAGACAGTCATGCACACAGGGAGAAAGCCATGTGAAGATGAGGGAAGAGATTGCAGTGATGCAGCAGAAGCCAAGGGATGCCAAAGACTGCCAGCAAAACCCACCAGAACCTAAAGGAGTGTCATGGACCAGATTCCCCCTCACAGACCTCACAAGGAACTTTCCAACTCTGCCAACATCTGTATCTCTGATTTCTGGCTTTTAAATCTGTGAGAGAATAAGTTTCTGTTGTTTAAGCCACCCAGTTTGTGGTACTTTTTACAGCAACTGAGCAAATCTGCCTATGGTTCTGTCACTTAAGTGTCTGAGTTCCCACTTACTCATTAAATAGGGGCAGCAAATATAGCACAGGCTAACCCAGCAAGAAGGCCATCTAAAGTGGTTTTAACATATGGTAGTGTTTAATTTCTCTGCCTGTAAATACATATTCAGAAAAGGTTCTCTTACCTATTTCTCCAGCAGAGGGTAGGAAAAACTTTAATCTGCATAATGTAGGGTCTATTTGAATAGAAGGCTTTTCTATGGATTTGACTAATTGCTGCATTGATTTTTGTTGATATGCATATATAATTTACTTTTGTAATAGATTAATTCCACAAAACCTTAAATTTTAGAAGGAAAATATGAAAGAAGTTTCTTGAGGGCATCCTCTCCCAAGCCATTCCCACCATCTTTTCCCCCGTGACCCCAGCCCACTCATGTTCCTGTTTCTGGAAAAATGGAAGAATGTGTGGAGGAAAATATTGCTTGATTCAATAACACTCAAATGGTAAAAAGAACAAAATACTGTTTTATCAATAAATAAAATTTGAAATATATGATCAAAAGTCATAACCAAACAATTCTTCAATTCCTCAATTCAAAACTAGCAGTCCATATTATGTAAGAAAATCATCCTTTGAAAACATGAAAATTATGTGATTCCAATGTTCTCATTAAATATAGTTTTATTTCAGAACATAAATTGACTTGATACTTGTTTCATTTAATTTACTAGATTCATTCCTCTGTTATTATTTTTTTCATTAGTTTTGGTTAAGAGTTCCATAGCTTATTTAGTGTAATCTTTAAATTCAAGTTTCAGCAAATGAGTCTGATACATTATGCTTTTGATTCATAGACTCAGTACCTTTGGTACACCACTTGAGAACTAATCGGATATTTCATTATGAAGGACAAACACGGCACCCACTGGAGGGCAAGCTCTCAGACCAAGACATATTGGTTCTCAGTTTCTGAGATAACAGCCTAGAATAAACCAAGACGCTCACAGAAAATAAAAGCAGGAAAACCTTCTGTTTTCTCCAGGGAACATTATTTCAAAGCTGCCACTTGCTCACGTATTGCCACAAATCGTTGACAGTTTCAGCTTGGCCATCAAGAACACATTACCTCTATCCACTGTGAGGAGAGAACTGTCAACAATATTGATCACAAATATTTTCATGCCAAGAAAAAGCCGAACACCGAATATGAGACACCAAAAAGCCCCAAGGTGTGTGAGTCCAAAGTTTTACTGAAGTCTTTTTAAGTTGCTTTCAAAAATGACATGAACTGGTTAAATCAGTTCATGTAATTTCCATAAATGTTTGTTGACCCTTGTTTTTGGGAGCAAATGATTACAAGATTACAATGAGACCTATCTTTACCACCAAACAGCTCAGTCTTCACATAATTGTTTGAAGATGCACTTTGAAAATGTATAGTAAATGGAAAAAAAAAAAATAAGTAAAAATTCATACATCCAATTTTAACTATATATATTTATATACATGTATACACACACATTTCTTCATTATTGGTAAAAAAAAAAGTTGATAAAGCAACTATTCCAATGAGTACAAAATGTTTACAATATTTCATCAAGTATCCTAAATAAAGAATTTATGAGGTAACAGGAAGCATATACCAAATATAGAGATATTCATTGCACTGTAATAGAAATAGTCTGGTGTGACTTAAATCTCTAATAATGGCAAATGTTAACAACATTATTAAAAATCCATTTGAGAGAAAACCTACAGCAATTTGTTTTATATTTAATATTTTAAATATTAACATGTTATACTAGAAGATACAAAAAGGAAAAGTGAAATTAACAGATTATAACGCCCCAAATTAATGCATATGTTTTTAAAAATAATTTGTAAAAGTTATTCACTCATTAGCACAATAATTGTGTAATTACTCTACACTAAATCCACACTATTGATATAGTGTAGAGAAAACATGAAAATTATTTAATGTAAACAAAACCTAGAAAGGCTGCATTTGCTGATTTATTTTAGGGGTTTTCATTTTCTTGGGGATAGAGGTGCTTTATAATTTGTATAATGTAAACACAAAAACTACCAGTTTAAAAATCCCATTTAAGGCATGGTTATGCATCCATCTAGCAAATATTTATACACCATGTCCTCTGCCACTGTATTCGGTGATGGGAACCCATTAGGTGATAGTCAGGTTTCCTTCTCAAGGAGCCCAGGGTCAGTAAACAAGTGAATTTTGATACAGAGCGATAGATTTTTTGGTGGATTTATACACAGGTGCTATAGGAGCCCACTGCAGGGGACAGCCAATGGGGTTCTGGAGAGTTTCTATGGGGAGGTACTATAAATAAATAGTTTTAAAACATACTTGAGGACTTCCCTGGTGGTCCAGTGGATAAAACTCCACACTTCCAATGCAGGGGGTGTGGGTTCAATCCCTGGTCAGGTGACTAAGATCCCACATGCCGTGCAGCCAAAAAAAATAATACAATTAAAAATTTAAAAAAAAATACTTGTGTTTGGTGTGTTTCTTGCTTTACTAAATCATGACTGTTAATCCTTGCTGGGAGAGGACTTCTAGTTTGATTAAATTCATGTTCTGAAAGCACTTCTGCAGAGACTTTCCAACTTATATTTGTTCGACATATGATTTCTCAACTTTATAGATGGTGAGAAAGCAAAACGCATTCAGTAGAAACCATAGTTCAAATTACGAATTTTGATCTTTTCCTGAGCTAGTGATATGTGGTCTGATGATGGTCTCTCGTGATGCTGGGCAGTGGCAGTGATCTGGAGGGTAGATAGCCAATACACTTACAACCCTTCTTTCTGTGCGTAGACAACCACTACGTTTTTCACTTGCAGAGCATATTCAATAAATTATTTGAGATATTCAAACTTTATTATAAATAGGCTTTGTGCTAGATGATTTTGCCCAACTGTAAGCTAATATAAATGTTCTGAGCACGTGTAAGGTAGGGGAGGCTAAGCCATATTTGTTCAGTAAGTAAGGGATATTAAATACATTTTTGACTGAACGATATTCTCAACTTACAATTGGCTTATTGGAGTGTAACCTCATCGTAAGTCAATGAAGAGCTGCAATTAAAAATCAATAAAAATCTACTCACTGAAGTTTTTTTTTTCCCCTTATATACCATTATTCTAGAATATTCATCATCATGAACCACTCCCATCTATCCATTCCCTGCTCTGGTAAAGCTAACATGATAAGCAATGGGGTACAAAATGTTGTGTCACTCCTCCATGAGACTTGGAAATTACTTGAGATGCTCTACAGTGTACTAAACGATAAAAGCAATACCATATATAATAGCAATGTTATTAAATAAAAAATAGACAGTAGAAATAATAAGGAGATGCAGGAATTCCATGTTGCTTGTGTGGAGTTGCTTGAGCGTTCACAAAAGGAGACAGAATTTAAATAATACTAGTATTATAAGAATTAAACAAAGGAAAGGAGAATGTAGAGATATTTCTGGGATTCGGGAAATGGAGTTAAATATACAATGTTCGTAGAGTTGTTTGTTTTGGATAGAAAGAGTTGCAGAGCAGAGTGAAGTAGAAGACAGGAGAAGACTGCAGACAGCCTGACATAATGAACTATGTGTTTGGACTTCATTTTAGATATCCATAGTATTCAGATTTCTACTTTTCCCTATGGTAATTGGGTGTTGTGAAATTGTATAGTACCTCTAAAAACCATACCTGGAAACCCATCAGGGCTACGTTTTGGAAGCAGCAATAAAGTGATCAGAATCCCATAACTTCTTAACTCGTCTTTTATCTCAGAGCTCCAAGAAGGACAATTTGAACATCTCTGCTTATAGAGACAGAACAAACATCAAAGGGTTAGGGTATGTCTCTGTGTGTTTGATGAGATTTGGGGTGACATTCAAAGAGGGATCAAAAATAATATTATAGATATAGGATTAAGAATGTATTGGACAAAGAGAGATAGGTATAAGGATTCCAATTAGATATTCACAAAAATCCATTAAAATATCCTGAGGGTGCTAAAAATGGGAAATTGAGAAAAAAGTAATAAATTCTCAATATTTCCTTAGCTTTGACAGTGGTGTTAAATGAAATATAAGATCAAGATTTGAAATTGAGATCCATTAACATAATTTTGTGAGAGGAAATAGTGAGTTACTTCAGATAGTCTAGTATTTAGATATAAATATTTCATCCAATCAGTTCCCTAAATCTTAAAAAAAATGGTGAAGGTAGAGCTCCATTCTAGGAAACGACATATGCTATAGAAAGAATAAGACAGCAAGGAAGTTTGCATCAAGCCATAAAATACCTAAAAATTTTTATGATTAACGTTGCAATGGTGTAAATTAAATGAATGGAAGAAAATGTTTGGAGAAAAATCATAACAATCAACATTCTCTAGACTACAAAATTAAAACTGCATTTTCAAGAGGAAGATAATTGTGTGAGTGCTTTGACACTTTTTCCATATCTGTGCTAAATAGCTTTTATCTTGAACATTTCCTAAACATGAAAATTGTTTGAGAGAACACAAAATAGATGTAGGAGTAGAGTAGACACATTTTTAGTAAAATAATTGAAATTATTACTTTATATATAATTTAATATGTATGAAATCTTATAATTTATGGTAATATATGTGATAATAATTATAACAAATTATTCCTTCCTTTGAATTCCTATCTCAAATATAAAATGTTAAGCATAGAGTTCTTTTTCAATAAGTACTATTGAATTCCAGGATCGTTAGGCTACACGAAACACAAGATCTAGGACTCTGCCTGCTTATATTTAAGGCAAAGATACACCCTTTAAGTAAATAGTTATTATCAACAACAAACCAAAATTAAATTGTAAAATATTTTTTAAAACTGGATTTTCCATAAAGGAAATATATTAGTGATAAACGCTGCAAAATAAAGAACAAAGATGAACTAAAATGCACAATTCACAAAGGAAAGAGTGAACCAGTTCCATAACATTTGAACTGTTCAGCCTGATAAAAAATATAAAAATAGGTCACATTATGGAAAGAGGAGAATATTTTGAAGAGACAATGATTTTAGAATTCTTCACTAAAAACATTTTTTAAATTCTTTTACAATTTACGATGCTTATTGAGAGGAAAGCATTTTAGTATGACTACCTGGAGAGCTTAAATGTGATCGAGATAATTGGAAAAGGGTTTAATTTTGCCCAAAGCAAACAAGAAGATGAAAGACCATTGAACAATTGCTTTGGTGGAGGAACCAGAGGACCTACTGTTGTGTTGGAATTGGATTGAACTCCTAGAATTTTGTCAGGATAAAGGATACATTATGCTCCCCCGAAGAAAGGAACTGGCATGGGATCACCTTAGGTCCTATTAATAGGGTCATTTGAAGCAGGAAGGAAACCCAACAGGAAGGAGCTGCATTTTCAGGCTCATTCTGGCTGTGGTGTGGGGAGTGGACTGTGGCAGAAAGCCTGGAAGCAGCCAGACCAGCAAGAGCTCTACAGGGATTGATGAGGTGACTGGTCCAACTGGGTAGTGCTATACGTGTTAAGAAGCGGTCAGACTGTGCATATCTAAAGAAGGGTGTTCAGTTGTTGGGAACTGAGCAAAAGAGAGGGGTCAAACATGAAACCACAGGGACTTCCCTGGTGGTCCAGTGGTTAGGACTCCGAGCTCCCAATGCAAGGGGCACGGGTTCATCCGTGGTCGGGGAACCAAGATCTCCCCATGCTGCAAGGCATGGCCAAAAAAAAAAAAAAAGATGAAACCACAGGTTCTGGGTTGATGAATGGAGCCATCACTTATTAAGAAGAAAACTGTGGGACAAGCAGGTTTGAGGAGAAAAAATCAGAATGCTTTTCTTGATTTACTATGCTTGTTATATTTATTATACGTCCAAGAGCAATCATGGGGCATGCATTTTGTTCTATTCAGTTTTCTCCTCAATTAACGGCAAGATCACTTGGATTAATAAACATAGATGTTAGTTTTATGAATAAATGAAGTCAGTTGCTGCAAAATAATTATTGATTCCGTGAGTGGATGAAAAAGAGCTTTAAAAAGTTTAGGATTTATATAAATGTGCCATAGTGTGTTATTTATTAGTTAGGTCTAGACTAAGGTACCTGCATGCCTTCTGTGGTTCCCATCGCTTGTTTGTTCTTTAAAGCTTAATATAGAGCATTTAAGTAATGCACAATTACATCCTTTCCCAGACTCCATAAAACTCAGTTCCCATGTGGAAGACACACTGAGAGGTAACCGGTGACATAGAAACAAGGGATGATGGTAATTACTGCAGCTCAACAGGAACTCAAACCTACAAGCCACATGACTCAGGCGGTTGACATTAAAAGCCCTCAGTAACATGCCCATTTCCTGCCACTCGGACATGCACTGACTCCTTCCTATTCCAAGTCCCCCAAGAAGAGGATGCTGAGATAGAACTAAATGAACAAGGCTTTTATTAGGGAAAGTGCATGAGAGAAAGTAGAGAGGGAGGGGCTGGTAGAGCACAGTGTGACCCTGAAGGAAGGAGAGACGGGGAAGGCAGGTTATATGCAGCGTAAAGAAGTTTCAGCAAGGCCCTCATGAAGGGCTTGAGCCAAGGTCCGCTGTCAGAGTTGTCCCGTTTCCCAGAAATGTGTTCACCTCAGTATACCTCCAGCACCACTCCATCTTTCAGTGAAAGCAGACACGAGAGTTGGGGCCTCAGTACAAATGCAGTGATGGATTTCAGCGCTTAATCACTGGGGCCCTTGGCCAATGATCTGCTGAAGTTCTAGAGGAAAGCATTACACAGAGATAGACTTGTATTGAGCATATGTGAGAGGTATTATCTGTAGGTCAAGTGGATGGTCGTTGGAAGGATGCTGACGAGGAGAAGGTAGTCCCCACCATCATATTAGAGCTAATTGTCAAGAATTAGTATTAGCAAAGTAAGAATTTCAAAGAAACCTACTTTCAAGTCTGTTTGGACTGCCATAACAAAATATCATAAACCGGTGGGTTAGGATCAACAAACGTTTATTTCTCACAGTTATAGCGGCTGAGGGTTCCAACATTAAGGCACTGCCAGATTTGGTGTCTTGTGAGAGCCTACTTCCTCATTCAAGGCTGACTTTTCTCTGGAAGGGAATAAGGAAGTTTTCTCCAGCCTGCTTTGTAAGGGTACTAATTCCATTCATAATGGCTCCACCCTTAGGACCTAATCACCTCCCCAAAGCCCGACCACCTAATACCGTCCCCTTGGAGGTTAGGATTTCTGCATATGAATTTTGAGGGGACACAAGCATTCAATCTATAGCACTTATTCACGTGGATTATTGCGAATATATCCATGCATTTCCCCCATGACACTCAGAAACCCAGGCCAATTGGTAATCATTTGGTTCAAGGATAAAACAATAATAATAACAACAATAACAGTAATAATATAGAGACAATATTAGGTTTTTATACTGCTGGCTATACGTCTTAGGAAATAACATATTCAACTTATTTATGGGATGAGTTTTGTATTATCATAAATATTGTACAAAGGAAGCAGCTGAGGTACAGAGAGGTTACATAACTTCTCTGAGGTCACATAGCTAATAAATTGGAAAAGCTAGTTTCCAAAACAGGCTCAAAACACCGGACCCTTAACCACTAAGGTATCTTGGTTTTCTTTGGGGCTTTAGACCACTCAGAAATCGTTCACAGAAATGATTTACTTACTGTGCCCTTAATATGACTACTCATAGCATTTTGACTACAGCAAATAAAATGAATTATTTTTTTGCAACTTCAAAATCTAGAGTTTTGTAGCAAAGTATTCTCAAAATATTCAACATCATACCTCTTAGAGAAATAAAAATCAAATATTGCAGTAACTGTAGTAGAGCCCAGGTGAGATGAAGCTTTTTGGGGATTGCTTCATATAAAATGGGATTGGCACATCATTCAGGCATAGCTTTGAAAATGGTTTGTCAATAATAATACAATTCACGGACTATGGTGAGTGTTAATTTCAAAGGTTTAAAAAAATGTGAATCCTTCTTTGTCAATCTGTTAACAAAATGATCATAAAAACATTATACCCAAAGAACTTCTTACATCCTGCCTGGGTAATTATAATGTTTTTTATGCTGAGCATGTCACTTACCTTTTTTTTTTTTTTTTTTTTTTTTGACGGTACGCGGGCCTCTCACTGTTGTGGTCTCTCCCGTTGTGGAGCACAGGCTCCGGACGCGCAGACTCAGCTGCCATGGCTCACGGGCCTAGCCGCTCCGTGGCATGTGGGATCTTCCCAGACCGGGGCACGAACCCGCGTTCCCTGCACCGGCAGGCGGACTCTCAACCACTGCGCCACCAGGGAAGCCCATGTCAATTACTATTGATCTTTGCTCTGAAAGCATTACAAAGTCTTAGGAAGTCCATGAAAGGGTGTAAAGTATGGGTCCCCTGAAGTGCAATATATAACAGTTAATTAAGTAGCTTCTATGTTAACAGAAAAAAAATAGCTAGAAATATGACCACTTCAACTCTCCCTAAGAAAAGTAATCATCCAGTCACCGATAATATTGGAAAGGATGAGAACTTAGAAATTCATAAAATCTGTATTTGCATGAATCTGTTAGTAAAAAAATTCTTCCAAATATAGTGGGGTTTTTTTTTGTTGTTGTTAATTAAGTGATATTCATCTATCTAAGAACTTGAATCCAAATTATTACTATCAATCAGAGTCATGAAAATAAACCAACTTTCAGGGCTCAAACTATGTACAGGTGGGGAAGTAGGTGATTTTATAGGGACTTGCCAAGGGCAGACCACAGTGAGCAAAATGCTGTCTACATGTGCTGGTATTTCAGCCCCCATGAGTCATTTTTGTCTTTAGTGAAATTGCTTAAGAAGAAATAATAAATTCACCTATGAATATTATGTGAATTTATTTTATTAGAGGTTTTTAAGACTTAAAGGTACTAAGAAAAAAAAAGACATCCCAGCCAGGTAAGCTAAGATGCAAGTGAAGGGGAGAAAACTTGCAAAAAAAGTGGGGTGGGGGATGGAGGTGGGTGGGCAATATGAAGAAGGTAGGACCACACTGGGATAAAAGTGATCAGATATGGTGATCAGGGGCCATTCCCACACATTTCCTTACAAAAACTCTGGCGCAGTTGTCTGATTTAACTGAAAAGATAAAAACAAATAAGCAGTATAGCAAAGGCATCATTCTGCTGCCTGCAGTGTAAACTCCCCTAGAATATAAGGCTCATGAGGAAAGCAACCATCTCTGTCCTGTCCACTCTGCTCCAGGTCATAGAATGAAATGAATAGGTATTCAATGAGCTTTGAATGAAATGAATAGGTATTCTATGAGCTGAATGAAATGAATAGGTATTCAATGAGCTTCGGTGACTGACTGAAATGACTGCTGCCAATGACTATTCTTTCCTTGTTGCTCTAAGACGAAAAGGTCACAGGGACAAAGGTGCCTTAAAAGAAGCATCCTCATTCTACGACAATACTCTGTGTCAGGGTTAAATTATCGGTAGAACATCATTTACAGTACCCCTGTGACTCCATTTTTCACTTAATGTATCTTAAATCATATAAAGTCTATCTACTGTCTAGATGATGTTTAGATATACTATGTTCTCTAATAGTTTGTTACAGAAACAAAAAGCACTTCTTGAGGTTTCTACTTTTCAAAACCATGAAGATCTGTGTTTCATTAGGAATTTTCAGGTTATCAAACAAATATAGTGAATCCATTTTTTTTTCAACAGCACCATCAGAATGATTTTTTCTTCCAGATCATCCTGATTGTAATGTATCATTTTTAAGGGACCTCAGTTTTGCCAACCCATCTCTTTCTCTTGGCCCTGAATGGACAGAGAAAACCCTAGACAAGCTTTTGAATAAGCAGAAGACCTTTGCTTTAAGAACGTTTAATTTTGGTCTTAAAGTTGCCTTACAACTGTTCTAGGTGGCCTGCTGAGTTACCTCATTGAATCCTCAGGTTTCCCACTAATATTTAACTTAGAAGACCAAGGATCTCCACTAGTAGCTGGTGTCCAGGAAACATGACTAATAGAACCAGGACAGAGACCTCTACTTCCTCCTATCAAAACACAGTAGAGAACTAAAAGTAATTCAACTCATATCTCATGACAAACTTTTTGACATTCTCTTTCCTATCTACTTGAATATTTCTCATGTTACAAGCACTACAAAGCCTTTTCTTTGCCAATCTGCCTGAAATTCTATACTCAGTCCAAAGTCACCCTCTTTCTCCTTTATTTCTCCTCCCACTTATGCATCTCCAGATTCTCCATATATTAACTAATTTAATACTGACAACAATGCTATTAGAGAGTTATGATTATTGTTATCAATGTGATCATTGAAATTGTGGAGATATGAAAACCAAAACTCAGAAGCCAAGAAACTAGCCCAAATATGCAACTGGTAGAGGCAAATTTTGAACCTCACAGTCTGATCTTAGAAAGTACCCCCACTACCCCATTCTCCTTTGCCTACTATTGGGGACACCCTCTGTTTCTCTTGCCCGCTATGACACCCCGTTTATATACACAGAAGAGACTCAGTGCAAATTTGTTGAATGAAGGCAGACGTACACAGTCCTTGTTTCTGTAGGATGAAAAGAGTCACAGGAATGGAAATCTTCTTTTAAAAATAAAAGATAATTCTCAGCTTCTGACAAAACTCCATGTCAATGTTAAATAATTGCAGGAAAATTAATAGAGTCAAGATAAGGAGGAAAGGAAGGCGATGCATCTGCTGATTCTGGAAGTATAATCCATAAATGTCTACCTCTAACAGTATCAAAGGAAACATTGCTATGAGTTGAATTCCCTCCCCTACCCCAAACATATCTTGAAGTCCTCACCCCTAGTGTCTCTGAATTCAACATTATTACGAAACAGGGTCTTTACAAAGATAATCAAGTTGAAGTGAAGTCATTAGTGTGAACCCTAATCCAATATGACTAGTGTCCTTTTAAAGGGGAAATGTGTACACAAAACAAGCACGCACAGAGAGAAGACGACGTGCCCACACGGGGAGAATGCCATCTACAAGCTCAGGAACACCTGAGGCTCTCAGAAGCTAGGAGAGAGGCATGCAACAAATATTTCCTCACAACTTTCTAAAGTCGGCCCTTCTGACACCTTGACTTTAGACTAGCATCCAGAGCCGTGAGACAATACATTCCAGTATTTCAGCAACCTGGTTTGCGTGCTTTGCTGTAACAGCCCTAGGAAACTAATGTCCATATCATTTGGAACATAATGCTAATCCTTTCGTCCTAGTTTCAAAAGGCTGAATTAATTAAGTCAGAAAGAGAAAAACAAATACCGTATGCTAACACATATATATGGAATCTAAAAGAAAAAATGGTTCTGAAGAACCTAGGGACAGGACAGGAATAAAGACGCAGATGTAGAGAATGGACTTGAGGACACGGGGAGGGGAAGGGTAAGCTGGGACGAAGTGAGAGAGTGGCATGGAAATATATACACCACCAAATGTAAAATAGATAGCTAGTGGGAAGCAGCCGCATAGCACAGGGAGATCAGCTCGGTGCTTTGTGACCACCTAGAGGGGTGGGATAGGGAGGGTGGGAGGGAGATGCAAGAGGGAGGAGATATGGGGATATATGTATAGGTATAGCTGATTCACTTTGTTATACAGCAGAAACTAACACACCATTGTAAAGCAATTATACTCCAATAAAGATGTTGAAAAAAAAAAAAAGGCTGAATAATCATTCTTTCACTCTCAGGCTAAGTGAGTCTCAAAGCCTCAACCAGTATGTGCTGAATTGAATGACTTCTTTAAGTAATAAGGCCAGAAAAAATGAAAGAAAGAAATTTGTATCTGTTGGCACTTTTATTCGTCCTTGTTTGCTTATATTATCACCACTCCCTTATTATACAAGAGCCTTGAAAGGAATTCACCTTGTGTTTACCCAACAAAACACAAGTAGTTGCATGGTTCATTCAAATGGACACTTTTCGAGTAAGGAATGAGAATTTGTTTGGATAGTTTGTTCTTCTAAGTGAGCGCTTAAAAAATGGGAAAAAAATATATGATCATGTAACCTTGTGAAGACTCAAATGATCTGATAAAACTTTTAATGAATAAAGTCTGAACTCACATTACAAAGCCTTCTTTAAAATAAATTGTATGTTCCATTTTAAAATACAAGTAACAATACCAAAAATAAATAAGGCAAACTCAGCAAAGTGGCTATTTGAAGAATATTTCCCCACCGATACATGTAAAATTTTGCTTCATAAATCCTATTACTAGCTGTAGGTTCTTGGAAAAAAGTAGCTGGAAAACACTTTGATAAAAACAAGCTTCCAACATGGACAGCAACGTGCTGTACAACAAAACAAGCATGTTTCAAAAGCAGATGATAATTATCCTTTTTCTCACATGCCCAGCAATAGTATTGCTGAAGTGCTAGGACTTTTAAGTGGGAACCAAATTAATCTTTATTAATCCTTGTCACTCTGATTGCATAATGTCTGAATTTGAATGTCTGATGTGTGACACTCTCTTTCCTTTTCCTACGGCAATCAGAAGTGTGAAAATAAACCTTACGCTTTAAAAGAAACGTCAAGTTTGAAAAAAAAATAGATATAATCATCTGAACTGAAAAAAGGGGATAAAAAAGACTTTACAGGAGAAAAAATATACACTATGTCAGAGTTCCAGACGTGTTCTTTTATGTTAATATATTCACTGCTATATGTCAGGGTTGTGAAAATAAGCGGCAACACAAGGAGGCAGGTGGCCAAATGCATACAGAGAAATTTTAAAAATTTGTTCATTTGCATTTTTTGAGAATCTCTCTTTAGAACTTAATTAATACCTTTAAAATTACTTCCTAGAATGATCTGTGTATGGGCCCAATTGAAATTGCCACTAGGTGCTAATTAATGAGTAAGGTCAAATCCCATAATAAATAAATAAATGCAAACACAAACACCTCCCAACGAGGCGAGGCGTAGTGCCTGCCATTCTAAGTGTTTTTCTTTGCTCATCTGCCTTAGGGCCCCAACACACCGACATCTAGTGAATTTTACAGTGTCAAATTAAGCCAAACACCGCAGTGTTTAGTTATGCTTCCCTAAGATTTGATTCTGCTCTGACCTCTGGATCCCAGAACTTACAGACTGACGTCTTAGCACACACCCAGGTCTGGCTGGCTTGCCATGTCTCATTCTGACCTGGCTCCCAAGCATTAGTTATTACACAACCTATCCTAACATCCTAACATCTTCTCTAAGATTACGGATCTCTTTATTTTTTCCTGATGTCTCATTACTTTCTGATCTATTCATTCATCTTTATACAAAAAATCATCAGTCTGTACATTGTTTTAAAGGTTAGAAATTGTATATGTAACGTGAATAAGAACATGATGTCATATTATTTGTCTAAATTCCCTAAAGCAACATTAACATTAAAAACCAGATAGAGGTATTAGTAGCCTGGCGTAGTCCTGACGAGGTTACCACACGGTTCTGGGAGACGAGCTGAACGGGAAGCTGTCTCGGTAGAGGGTAAAACTGCCATGAGCAGAAAATGTGGGCAGCAGGGGTGCTGGCAGGTTCAGCACCACCAGAAACTGCTGCTTTGGACTTTGGGCAGTGCCTTCATTGGGCACCAGTGGTCAGTGGGTGGTCAGCAATGAGATGGGGGTAACTGCCTGGCATAGGGATGACTCTCTCACTCCTCAGCCCAGAAGTGGGCACTTTAATTAGAGATTTTAGAGGAGGCATATTCATCCTAACTACAAAGGAGTGGGTGACCAGGGTCTGGCTAAGCTGCAGGTATACCTGCTGGGATGATCTATAATACGGCATAGGTGTGTACTGCTTTTGTAAACCCCACATTTCTGAATTCAGAAACACATCTAGCTCCCGGCACTTTGGCCACTGAACTGTGGCCCTCCATCCCACTACCCATGTTTCCTTTCTATCCTCCACCCTGTATCTTTCCTTCCCTTCGGGACACAATGCTTCCAACTATACATGACTGGGTACCTCTCATTTCTCTTCCTTTACCCTTCTTTTATCGTGCTTTCATCTTTATCATACTAGCTGGATTGAAATCAACCCAAACGACAATGTCATCAGTGTCATTGTTTTGTATGCTCATTTTTTGTACCTTTGCCGTGACGTCATGCGCTTCTCCATGCTTAGGTCCCAGGCCTCTGAACTTCTTACTCTGCGGATGTCACCCTGGGTGATCTGCTCGAATCAAGACTTCAAACTCTGCCTGGCAGCTTGCTGATTTATAGCTCTGTGTTGGAAGGAACCCCTGACACACGTGTATCCACACTCATTTCCTAACACCTCCACGTGGATATCACAGAGGTACCTGAGATTCAGCATCTACAAAAATCAAGCTCATGATCTGGACCCCCAAACTGGTACTCATCCTGTATATCACTTTCGAAGGAACCTTACCATCATCTCTGCAGCTCCACAAGCTATAACGATCGCTGAGTACTTTCTCTCTGTCACCTCCTACATTTTACATGTCACCAGCTTGCCTTTACCCCCTCAAGATTGTTTACAACCGTATCCTTCTCTAGGTTTACACAGCTACCACCTAGTTAGTAAAACTAATGCTCACTGAGAACTTGGCAGGTGCCAGGCTCTGTGATAATTGTTTTATATGAATTGTGTCATATAATCCTCGCAGCAACCTTATCAAGTGTACCCCTACCATCTCCACTGTACCCATGAGGGAAGCAGGAGTTGGCGATGTTATGTGACTCCTCTCACAAAGCTAAGTAAAGACAACTTTTATAAGCCTAGAGTGTACGACTCCTTCCGGCACTTCTCAGAGCTATTAAGCTTCACTTCTTACCTGTAGAGCTGATTTAATTCCTAATCGGTCCTCCTCTAACACTCAGCTTATTCCTTTCAAAATATTCTCTACCGTTCCTCTATTCAGACCTTACAAGATTTCCTCTGGCTCGCAGGTGAAAGCAGAGTTCTGATCAGAAACCTACACATCTCTGTGTGACTTGGTTTGACTCCTTGCCCAACCCTACAGAAGGCTGACCCACTGTTTCCCTCCTTCCGCTTCTCTCTGCTACTTCTGAGCATCAGTACACCGGCTCCTCTCTTCTTGACATTAATGTGGGTTTCTGGAAAGTTGTTCTTCTGCAAGCATAATTATCTGATTAACCTTTGAATTCCACATACCTCTGTAAAATACAGAGGGGCAAGAACTCATATCTAGATATTTTTCACCATGCCTACACATAGTACTTAATAAATATTTGTCAGGGAAACATACTTTCTTTTGACAACCATATAATTCTACTTATATGAGGGTACTATAAAATAATGCATACCATTTAAAAAATGTGGGGAAAAAATTTTTTTAAATTAAAAATATGGGGAATTGGAATAGATTCAAAGGGTTAAATAGAAGAAAGAAAGGAAAAGAAAGAAAAAGAGAAAAATCATCCATTGATCTTCATCCAGAAATGACCATATTTTATTTATATTTATCCCACTATTTTGCCATTGACAGTTACATATCATATTATTTATACATTTTCTGACTCTGCTTTATTTAACACTTTATTTTAAAAGTTTCTCATAGTACTAACAGCTTTAATGCTCATAATTGTAATGTATGTACTAATCCATTGGGCTTAAATGCTGTAATTTACCAAACATTCATCACATAATTAGCTATTTAGATTACTTCCAAGTCTTGGCAGTATAAATGATGATCTAATAAACATCTCAGCACATAAAGTTTTTCCTCCTATTATATTTTCTTAGAAGAGTTACCTGATAGGACAATTGGTTAAAGAAAGATTCATGACTCTTTCAACATTATGTGTGCCTATTGCCAAGTTATTTCTGAAATGATTTACCAGTGACTAGGAAAGCCATATTCATTTTTTTTTTAGCCATATTCATTTACTTGCTAGAATTATTTGTCCTCCATTCCATTTTTGCTAAATTGTTAGATACCAAAATACTATAATTATTAATGTGTGTTTCTTTAAATTTATTGATGAATGCTTTATTACGATAAGTTCTTATCTATATGACCTCACTTCTATTTTTGTATTTATCAGTATATGCGTGTGTGTCTATGTATAGATACATTAGTCTATATATTTCTCTAATATCTATTTATCCCATAATTATTTAGATATAAATTTAAATACATATATATGTATATCTCCATATGATGGATAACTTTTTAGATATAGATTTAGATATAGACACAGATAGCAATATGGACGTCAATACAGATCTATTCTATGTGTCAGGAAGTGAACTGGACTCTGAAAACACAGGAGTGGAAGAAAGAACTTTCTAGAAATAATGGAAGAAACCAAGAGTAAATAAGTTTGCTACATATAACATCGCTTTTTTTTTTTTTCCGGAATATCAGAATTTAATGCATATGGATTCAAGCATTATAATAAAATCCAGGAGTGATTTTTCAAATCCTTTTCTGTCTTACTTAGTGTTTGTAATAATTTTATTGAAGTTGATGTCATCTCTCCCCGTGGGTGGAGGGGAGAGACAGTGCATGGTGTGATTTCTCTTTAGATACACACCGGTCTGAAATATCTTGGCACAGCTGGAGTAAACTAAGGGGAATGCTTCCCCATCTGAAGACTCCGATCTGGGTCATTTCAGTCTATTCTAACATTCCTGGCATGTACCTTACCTGAAGTTCATTATTAGCTTCATCAAAGGAATCACATTTCTTGAAATGCCTGCCTATAGCACCCTAGTCTGTTGGGAAAACTCATTGGCCAGCCATGCTTTCCCTAATCTCCTGAAAGATCGTAATTTTTAAATTCAAATTAAGATTTCCCCATTATTTTAAGGTTCTTCCTACAGATTAAATCAAGAGCCATAGCATGAGACTTTAGAGCCATAACTTTAGAGCCATAACTTGTGATTTCTCTAGTTTTTATTAAGTACTTAATAGACAATTTTTTAGTGTGTGATTTTTTTGTACTTATTGCATTGTAAGTGTAGGTGCTTTCTTTAGGTTTTAATGAGACTGAGGATATTAAAATGATTGGATTTTGCACCATTTTGCTGTCAGTTAATCTTACATTGCCCTAAAAACAGGCGTAAACCATCTACTTCATACTTTCTCATAGTGATTGATCTATTATCCTAGAACTTTGAACTTTGAATTGCATGATCAGCCTACTGAGTACCACTGGGTCTCAAAATCATGTCCTACGGACAAGTCATTGATCCAACTGAAATGAAAAACTGCAGTGTAGCCAAGGTCTAATCACTCCCAAACATGTCAGGATTTTCAGAATGTTTTTCACGAGGAAATAAAAAACTGCAGAGAATATCAAAGAGCTTTTTGAGGAGTGTTCCACACACCTAATAACTCAGTTGATTGCTCTTCAGTTGAGATGAGAAAATGCTAACATTTATGTAAATCAAATCTAGGTAGAATGATAAGCAGTAGTCACCAAAATTGCTAGAAAGTGAAAACTTAGGGCAGAGATTTGAGTAGTCTTTCTATTTTTTAGCTTCTTACACATATCAGAAACGTTCTGGTACATATTAACTTGCTATTGGGACTTAAAAATCAAGTCTCATGGGAATTTTATACAAAATTTTAATGTATAGTAATTTTTTACTTAGTTGATTCACCACTTCATTCTGACCCACTTTTTGACCTGCAGGAGTTAGATATTAAATGTGAGGGGTTAAACAATGCAGTTTTGGTTTATTTTAAATTAACCCATATTTCTCTATATCTCAAAGTCAAGGTATAGACAGCGGAGGTGGAGAACATCATTGGAAAATGATTTTAAAAATATACTTGTAGAATCCTGTCCTTCTTGTGACTCTTTTTCTCAGAATTTGAAGAAATCAACATCATTATTATTTCCTTTCTCATCATGTAGTTTGTCCTTAACTGTTGTTCCGTTTCACAGACTCTCTCCTAAACTTCTGGAGAGAAGGTAAACCATGCCTGAATATAAAGAATTTTAAAGAACACCTACAGTCAAAATTAAATTACTTGCATTTTTTTCAGGGCATGACCATTTAATTTGGGTGTGGAAGCCAAGCAATAATCAAATTCTTTTAAGATCAGCATTAACCAATCTTCATAGAATTTTCCATGTAAGTTTTAAGTCCTACCGTTCTTTCTATGGTTCTAGCCCATAGCTATTGTAGATTTAAAATACATTCCCTCCTGTGACTATTTGCATGTTTCTTAAATTTCGATTTTAAAATGTAGGAGAATGTAGGAGAGTCATTAGGTAAAGTTACTAATACCTGAGTTTGTACTGTACAGTGTAAAAATTTCGATAATATGGTAATATTAAGAGGGGAAAATAATCTCAATTTAACACATTTCTAAAAATCTGTCTTTTGTAAAAAGCCAATTTGGATATGAAGTTTTAATTAACGAACATTAATTGGGAATCTATTGTGGAATCAACACTATGGTAAACACTGAGAATGTCTAGTGAATAAGGTTCCTGTCCCCAGCAGGTCCCTGCCTTATGTGCTAGCAAGGGTTGATAGACATACGTGTAGTTGTAAAAAGCAATAAAAAGGATAAATGCTGTAATGGAGTTATCTACAGAAGCAGTAGGAACTTAAATACAGCATAGTTAAATACACCCGAGGGGCTAAAAACAAAACTATGTAAGGGATGTAAACCTTAGGCTGTATCTTGAAGAATGAATAAAACTACTGAGAGTATTTTTGCCAGTGTAGGGGAAAAAGTATTCCACCCAGATGGAATAAATATTTGATCCTAAACTTTTCTTAGGGTAAAATATTCAGTGCAATGTACCAAAGATTTTGGCAGCTTTAACTAATCACATAGTATAAAAAAAAAAGTCATTATTAGCTTTCAATAATATGCGAGTATGTTTTGCTTATATACAAAATATAGAGGAAATTTTAGATAAAACTCCAGCGATTGAAGCTCTTGTGAAGTCACAATTCTAAATGTCTCAGTTCAGACAATTACAGTCCGTGGGTAAAATGATGTTTTTGTTTTCTTTGTTTTTTTACGTACAGTTTGAGTCACAGGAAAAAGGGGCCTCCAGCTTCAGGCACAGGGTTTGAATTCAACGTTGCTGCTTCATGAATAGTGGACAGCCTCTTTATCGCTCTGATTAGGTGTCCTTTTTTTTTACCATTTGCCTGCTAATTAAAACAGGGGTAATAATAGTGACTTTTCCTGACTTTTCTGAATTTCTAGACACAATTCTTGAGCCATGTTAAGCCGTCAATGACTATTATTAGCATTACTATTATCATCGCTATCATCATCATCATCACACCGTCACTACTTTTCTCATAATTCACTTAGGAAGAGAATGTGCTGTTCATATGAATGAATTAAGCAAGAAAAAGTGCGTATTTTTAGAAGAGCAAAGCCAACTATCTTTTATTTCCTAGAGAAATCATTCATGACAGAATGGGAATTTGTTGTTTTATCATTTTTTTTTCAAGAAAATTTTATTTTCACATGAAAATTTCATTCAAAATATGTCTTTGGATTTTTCCTCAAGCAAGTATAAAAATTGCCAAATACCTTTTACTTTATAAGTAAATAACTCATTTTTGGAGACCTACATCATTGCTATTGATATAAATATCTTGAACAAAGTATTTCTGTAAGTTATGGTTGATGACACGTTATCTTTAAGATCTAAAATCAGGGAAGAACATGAACTAAAATAACATTGTATTTGCTTTGCTTTGCAGAAGACCACTATCCCTTCTTTTTAACATCACTGGAGCAGAATATTAAGTGCTGGCACACAGAATAACGTCTTTCTATAAGGATTTGGGCGGTAGTTTTGATTAGGGAGAAAGAGCATTGAACTCGGTGCCGGAAAACATATTTAAACCCCAAATCTGTCTCTTACACACTGTGGAATCTTTAATCAATCACTGAATTTCTTTGTAGGTCTTTCCTTAATTGACATTGAAGTGATAAAATCAACCATTTGTTTTTCTTGCAAGAATGCTTTGAGAAAAATATTTTACTGACTGCTCTCACATCTACAAACGTAAAGTAATTAATATTACTAATTAATATAGAAGTTGTTGTCATTTAAACTATGAAAAATGTCTCCTGGTCCATTTAATGGGAGAATATATTTTCTAGCAATGGGAAACTTTCTTTTCCTCCACTCCACAAACAATAACTAATTCATAATGATTATGTGAAATGTCTATGTCAGAAGCCACTGCTGCTCAAAAGTTGAACTGGGGTTTGTGTGTGTGTGTGTGTGTGTGTTTAGCAAGAGAGAGAGAGATATGGATTTTTAAAGAATTTCTGGTTCTATATGCTTTCGTTCGCTAAATGACATCTGTATTTGCTGTTAATTGCATATAAAAATCAAACCAAACTCTACAGTTCTTTTTTTGAGTTAGCCTTTGTTTGATGTAGGGACTGTAACACAGTTAGGATTCAGAGTTCTCCGTTGTCCCCAGAAACGTTTGGCAATGAGCGCTTCTTTTATCTTCCTTCCCATCTGTAGTGTCTCACCTTCCACCTTTGCAGGCACTATGTAATTATCATGTCCGCGGACCACTTTTCTCTTCTCCATCAGCTTTGACAAGAAGATGGATCCTCTCGCTACAGAGTATGTGTCATTGTTCATGAAGCGCTTGTCCAACAGGATCTTAAATATTAATTGTGAAAAAACAGCATGGGGTAAGGATCTTTGATGAACTAAAATTACTGTTGTGCCATAAGGTGGAGAGCCTTTAATTTTGCCATCTGGCTCTAATTGACAGAGAATGACTAAGAATTGTAACCTGAAGAATTGGTGAACTTTGCATATGGACAATTAACTAGAAAAAGAAAAAGCTAGTTTGGAAAATTGTATCTCTGAAAACAAGGTGTCTGAATACCTTCAGATTATGCAACCAGTATTCCATCAATGAGACACATTTCTTGCACTGAACAGTAGCTTGGACTGCAATTAAGATGAATGACCATGCAAGGGACCTAAATAAAGATTTCAGTTTTCTCTATAAACCATGCCCCAAGTCACACGATCTCTCAGTGTTTTCCCTGCCCCGTTTCCCTAACACTTCCTATTACAACAAAGATATCATTTTGCCAGATGTCTGACAGGAGGTGTAAATGTCTCAGGCATTTGATTTAGTAGATATTTATCTCTAACAGAAAAAAGATGAAGAAACTTCATCATAAGTGTTTATATTTTAAGTTGAAATTGATTCTGAGTTTATTCACAAGATCAGTTTGTATTTTTTAAAGACACACAAAGGAGAACTGAATTAAAATAAACTACTAGATGCTTTAAAACAATTAATATACTAGAACAACTTGGAAGAAGAGAGTTATTAACCTGTTGTTACCAAATACCAATCTGTTTACAAATTTCATTAATTATCTTTTTCTTTCAAATCAGCTTGCTTAGGCTGTTTATTTTTTCCACTGGAAAATCATTGTAAAAACATTTGTTTTTCTTATAAACATTAGCAACAAGAAATGGCTTTAAAAAAATAAACTCTTGAGATTTTGACCATTACATTCAAATAGTAGTATTTGATGTTTACATTTTTTTTAAAGCTCAGGATTTTAAGCATGAAAGTTATGTGTGGGAAAATAGTATACTGGATAGATTTTAACATTTCAAATTAGATACAATGAATATTATCATTGTAAGTCTAACAGATACCTTAGACATCACCTAGCGTAATCCTCTCTTTATAAAGATAAAAGAACTGAGACCCAGATCGGCTGCCTTCAGAGTCTATTCTGTTGACATCAGAATCAGGAGGAATTACAAGTACAGTCCCAATGCATAACTTATAGCTTCAAGATCAAGGGCACTTTATGGACAAAAATAATTAGAGAAAAACTATATCAAAAGCTCTGTTTGGGGCCTTCATTTAAGGTTTAGAGGCTACCAAAAGCATCAGCTAACCTTGAACATTGCGAATTTTAATGGAGTGAGGAAAAAAGACAACACATTTTGGGGAGGATACATCGGTGTTTCCTATGGAAAATATATCTGGAAGAAGGAAAATAGCAGATAAGATGGTTGTTTTCAATAATTCCTTGGGAAGCTTCATAATATATGAATGAACAAAATTGGGTTTGGCAATCTTTTTTTTTTTTTTTTTTTTTGGCGGTACGCGGGCCTCTCACTGTTGTGGCCTCTCCCGTTGCGGAGGACAGGCTCCGGACGCGCAGGCTCAGCGGCCACGGCTCACGGGCCCAGCCGCTCCGCGGCATGTGGGATCTTCCAGGACGGGGCACGAACCCAAGTCCCCTGCGTCGGCAGGTGGACTCTCAACCACTGCGCCACCAGGGAAGCCTGGGTTTGGCCATCTTGACAGCTAAATAAAGTTTTCAATCCTTATTCACCTCTGTGGCATTATATGGTAGTAAAATATATATATTTCTGTGATTTATTTTATAAGCTCTGTGCTTCTGTTCACCTCTTGAGGTGGTGTTGGCATTGATTTTTAGAAGGAAAATAAGCATTTAGGGGAATGGTATGATATGCCACTGCCTCTGTTTCTGGCCATGATAATGGTTTACATGTGTCGAAAACTGTCATTTCAAAAATAATAAAAATTTTTTAGAAAATATATACAGGCTGCCTAAGAGTTACGCCAAAACGTATTTTCTTTTCATCATTTCAGGATATGCAAATCGAATATCTTCACCAAGTCACTCCACTTTAGACTGCTGAAACACCAGACGTGGCTGAAATTTTCTCCCCCTTGAATCAGTCAGTTTGATCAAAAGGAGCCTGCCGGTATCACTCCGTTTTAATCTTAAATAGTTAATTAGAATAATGTATAGATTGAGCAAAAGAGGTGCTTGCCTGTCCTTGGAATAGGCTTTCTTGAAAAGCTGTCTAAGTTAAGGCAACACGTGGACCCTACAAACCAATGAACACTTTTCCAATCTTCTTGTTGCTACTTTTGGAAAAAAAATCAGTATATTTCTCCTGAGCCAGTGCCATTCCCCGTGTGGCTTCTGTACACTTCTACTAATCAGTAATGAGATATTCCATACACTGATACCAAGCTTCTATTTCTCTTCATGCCTGCCAAAACATCCTTTTTTAATAATACCCTAAAATAGGTCTTTCCTGTCTTTTCTCTTATATAAATGTATTCTTGTTCCTGTGTTTTATTAACACCGCCGGTGCAGTCTCCAAGGTAAAAGATTAATTATTGGCTGTGATTCATAGAAATGGAGCAGTAACTAAATTAGTGAGGGAATGTATCAGAAAATCAGTCACTGTTATATCACTGATAAAATTCTTTAAAACGGAAATAAACACTCTTAAGTATAGGAACATGCCCATATGTCTGGGAAAAGCAACTCAAGCCTTTTTATAGAAGTGTATGGATACGCCAAAGAGCATCGATGGGCAACAGCCAATGCCTACGTAACGCTGAGAAATGGGTCTGGCTTTATTTTGATGCTGCCCCTTCAGTGGATACCACTTGGCTGCTCATTAATTAAATTTCCGTTAGCTACATTTCTGTGAACCCTCAATAAATAGTGGGTACTAGGGGAGAATCAAAACCTCACTGCTAATTAAAGTTGTAATTGTGATTTGCAGTCTTTGAAGTTTTGTTTCTTCTTTTTTCCAAAATGCTCTTCCTGAGACCATGTTTTGCTTTCTAGCTTCTTTCGAGAAGTCAGTAACTCTCAACTGGCATTATACGGCAAAGGTTTATCAAAACATAATGGGCTATTGATAGTAATCATTTTGGACCAAAGATTATGAATAATCCAATTTGGTGCACCCAGGAGCCACATTCCATAATAATGATAATAATAATAGTAATATCGATAAAATTGGAGAATGTTAACATGAACAGGAATCACAGCTTGCTTTGCTCTTTTTCTCTTTTACTCTCTTTCTCTTGCCGACTTTTCAGCCTAGGTCCCAGCCCTATTTGATTATGGTCTCCGTGAAGCTTGCTGTCAGCTTTTCTGGAACTATCTCATGCTGCAAATATATTAGTGTCTTCTAGTTTGTTTCAATTGAGTTGCTGCATTCACTGAGTGTGGAGATCACCAGAAATACCGATCAGGAAAACGTAAGATCGTGCCATCCCAGGACTGATGGGTTTGACGAAAACTTCTACATCCATTCATTGTTTTTCAAGGTACTGAAAGTATTGTCCTCAAATGTGTCAATAAATCAGTTAGCCAGAAAGTGATTTATTCCAATTATATATTGAATCACGCATAAAGCAAGGTTGAGAAAATTCATTGAGATATAAGCAAATGTCAGAATGTAGCTTCATCTAAAATTTGTAGGATTCATGTTTAATGCACCAGGAACATTATATTAATGATGTTGCATTAAACCAGGATGGACACCCAAACTATTATTATCACTAATAACATTTAAGGGTTGTAGAACCATATCGAGTCCATCCTTTCATTCCATTTTCATTACACTTGTTCTGAAGCTTTCAGTTTGAGACACTTTTTTTAAGTAAAGAGTTTTTGTTTGATTTTAAAAAAATAAGTAGAAAAATGTGATGAACTTGTTTTTTACCTCAAGGTAAACAGAAACTTTCTATCTTGGTTCATATGTAAATGATATACTATAATTTAAAACAAAGTTACAGAATAACAAATGCAAATGTTAAATATGACAGGATACTTTTGAAGATGTAACTCGTGTCAAAAAGAATGACAGAATTTAGACATATTTGTTTGGATTTGGGCTTTGTCACAGTGAACCTGCTATTGTCACTTAATTATTTTAACACTCAGGTTTTAAGGTCAAATTGTATTAACTACCCCTTAGATTTGTTGAGAGATTATATAAAATCATACATGCAAAGCTAGTAGCACAATATCTGGCATAAGGTAAGTGTTCAGTGTGTGGTAGCTATTTAAGATTTGATCATTATGAGTTTTTAAATGAAAAATATTTTAACAAAATACATCTAAAACAACACCAGAAACTGAGGAATATTCTAGTATATTTATATGTATCTTCATGATCTTATGCTTTTTCAATCTATCCTATTAGAGAATTTTCATGGAATTAGCAGCAATATGGGCAATACAAACACAACAATAATGTCCAAACTTCATTTTAGTTTTATATTTAACTTTTTCATTGAAGTCTTTTACAATATCTGTCATTATGTCCAAAACTGGCCTATATTATATATTTCAATGAAACATCAGCAAAAATAAATCATTGCCGGTTAGCATCAATTTACTTCTAAGATGATGTTTCTCCCGGATTCCCCAGATGTGGTGATGGCTAGATTAAACTCAGTGGTTTTTACATCACTGGTGTCTTACCACGTAATACTTATAGAGATTGAAGTGTAAAGAAAAATAGAAAATTGTACCTGTAGTATATACATATTAGCAATAATACTAATCTAATATAATTCTTTTTTTAATATATTTATTTATTTTTGGCTGCGCTCGGTCTTCGTTGCTGCGCGTGGGCTTTCTCTAGCTGTGGCGAGCGGGGGCTACTCTGTTGTGGTGCGCAGGCTTCTCACTGCGGTGGCTTCTCTTATTGCAGAGCACGGGCTCTAGGCACGCGGGCTTCAGTAGTTGTGGCACCTGGGTTCAGTAGCTGTGGCTCGTGGGCTCTAGAGCACAGGCTCAGTAGTTGTGGCACACGGGCTTAGTTGCTCCGGGGCATGTGGGATCTTCCTGGACCAGGGTTCGAACCCGTGTCCCCTGCATAGGCAGGCGGATTCTTAACCACTGCTCCACCAGGGAAGACCCAGTTTAATATAAGTCTAATTTATCATTAGTTAAGTGGGTTTTTGTGATCCAAACTAGTGCCTCAATCACCATTAAGCATACACTACATTTGTAAAATTGTTTCAAGTTATTTTGAAAATTTGGCTATCTAAATGAACATTATTATTTTCAAACACTTAGGTATTGGTCAAAAAAGCAAAGCAATTTTATTGGAAAGTAATAACAGATAAAAATGTCTAAATGGTTTATAACTAATTTGGCAATAACGTAATTATTTCAAAACAAGCATTTTGAGCTTTAAGCATGTAGATTTTATTTTATAATGAAAGTGTAATAATTTATTGGACTGTTTTATTTGCGTGTGTGTTTTTCCCCCAACTTCGTCCCTACCCCCCAACCAGAATAAATACTATGTTTTCCAAATTGTATTGGAAATATTGACCTACTGATTAGGAAAATTAACCTCTAAAGATACACAATAGAAATGACAGGAAGGTCTCAAAGCAGGGGTCAGCAAATGACCTCTCACAACGAAACCCATTTTGGTAAATAAAGAGTTATTGGAACAGAGCAATGCCCAGTCATTTAGGCACTCATTGGTTGCTTTTGTGTTACGATAACTGAGCTGAGTATTTGTGAGAGATGTTATGGCCCCCAAAGTAGAAAATATTTATTTGGCCCTTTATAGAAATAGTTTCTAACCTCTGTACAGTAAAACTTGCTAATATCTGGAAGAAAGAGTGCTTATAACATTAGAACTAGTTTCCAAAGCTTACATGGAAACTCATTCTACTTATTCTTTAGAAACCTTTGGATTTCACAGGAATTTGTGGAACATATCTTTTTTTTACATAATTTATACATAAAATTCTTACTTTTTCGTAACACAGAAATATAATTACAATCTGCACAGAGCCTTATCTTTCTAATTTTGAAAACAGAGAAAGTGCCTTTTCTCATTTCTCACTCAGCTCTTTTAAACCATAAGCTCAAATAAAGATTAGCAGTTCTGGAAGAATCTTCATTAAACAACAAGAATCCCCCTTCTCTGGGCCATGATAAACAGTTTTTTTTGGTTTTTAGTCTGTCCATCTATTTTGCACCAGTTTTCCAGAGCCCCCCCATATCCTTCTAGGTTTTCATTCCCTCTATATTCCTCCCATCAGAAAGAAAAAAGATAATTGTGAAAATAGTTTGAAGTTTATCTAAATAAATTTGCATTGGTTAAAATAATAAATAAATCATATTCTCAACATATGATAATTACTTTTTTCTACTGATCAAAAAATTTTTAATCTTTTTACACTTTACTATTATATTTATTTTTTAAATTATTTTCTGTAAGTTGTGCTGTAAAACCCTAAATGGATGCTTTTTCTCTAATTAGTCAATTATTTTCAGCTTCCTTTCCACATTGTTAGGTATGTATTTCTTTTCCAAATTTCAAGTTCAAATATAGGTCAGGGTGCCTTTCCCTTCAATTTATCATATTCCATGTGTCCATCTATAATGGTTTACATAAGTACGGTATATTTTAAAATCTTTTTGTTTTCTAAGATGTCTTAATATCTGATTGACCATGATGTACGTATGTATCTTTTAAAAAATTTCTTAAATATTATCTCAATCAATCTTAAAAAACATTCATCATGGACTCGCACTTGTGATATACTAAGCATTTTGATAGACGTGGTAAAAAGGGTGAGCAGAAATATTTAGAGGAAGCCAAGGCCACTGTAGGAAGTGTTGACTTCTGGCTCACATGGGCCTATGGATGTCCTTGCCTGAAATCAGGGGACAAGCTGCCCTTGCTTAGCCTTGCACCCTGCATTTTTCAGTGCTGCTGGGAACATCCCCATCTTCATCCTCATTTTCTCTTGTGTCTTCAACTACTCTCATGATTGCAAACTGCAGCTTAACGGGGGGCTGTATCGCTGCTTTTCCTTGTCTGGTCGCTGATGCTGGGGCACCACTGCCTGCATACTAGTGTACCGCACAAGAAGTTTTCATCATAGTGAAGTCGCTTCCTTCACTGTGTAATTTTTGACATTATTAAGGAAGGTAAAGGATTTGTTTGGAATTAGCATCGAGGTATTTTGTGTGAATTGCTTAACCTTATTTTTTTATTGGCAGAGGTGGCAAGATATAGGATCCCAGGAGAGAAATTATGAGCCTTGGGGATCTGAAAAGGAAAACTCTTCTATTCCAGCCATTACACAGCCATTACTCACCGAAGGAGGGCGCTGGTGAGTGAAGGCAACAAGTACCAAACCCAGTCTTTCATTAGTGGATAATGAAAGGCAGTTGAGACTCTTTGCAGTGATTTGGGAGTTTTGAAATTTACTTACAACCACTTAAAAACATTCATATCTGGATTGTAAATCAGTAAGTGCTCATTTAGAAGAGATTTGCATATATAAGCTACATAAAAATTAAGGGAATTAAAACTAAGCTGAACCATTTCATATTTCATCTTAATGATAATCTTTTACTTGCTTTTTCCTTACACTCTTATTCCTTGAGCCTTTAGATTTATTTTCTAGTACTGGCATGAAAAATCTATAAACTTTATAGATTTTTAAATGTCATATTTTATCAAATATGAGAGGTATACATTTTCACATTTTGATATACCTTGACTCTGATTGTGTCTTACAATTGTCATCAACCAGGACACAGATAGGACATAATGTTTACTGTTCTTCATGGATATGCATGGATTAGAGCTTGTTAGAGTATGCTCATTTTTAACTGAGTTTTGTGTCTTTAGTTCCATGGGTGGAGATTTAATTGTCAATGAACTTATATTTACAAAGATTACATCATGAATTAGCATTAAAACAAAATGGTACTACGTTCACAGGAAAGAATGGAACTCAAACAGCAGAGAGTACATTCAATAACAACATATTAGTCATTGGAGAAATGATTACGATTTCATATTTTCTTGCAAAGTAACTAAAGCGTGTTTTATGAGACCTAAGGAAGTAAGATATCTGAGAGTTGGAAGGTCCACTGCATTTTGCTTGAGTTAGAATTGCATGTAGCACAACAAACAATCAAGTTGATGTCAGGATAAATCGTCAAACATCTAGGAATACATGAAAAAAAAAATCAAAGTGAGGAGATGCTGGTGTGACAGATTTATACCTCAAAGGGGGCTATTGTTAAGGTGTCAAACATTAATTTATCAGGAATTTTCTGCTGATGTTGAGCAAAAGACAACAACAGCACATTCTTTCCAGAAATGTTGTATTACCAATGCTCTTGCTGGCGCATAGCATGGGATTGTGTGAAAAAAAAGACAGTTATTCTGAGCTGAAGAGTAACTCAGAAGACTTAGACTCTGAATATGAAGTAACATCAAGCTTGAGTTTATTTCACTTTCTTTTTTGTGTGCACAAGAATGATATAAAAACCTTTAAATTTTAAGAGAGCTGTTTCACTAAATATAAAATAAATATTCTATGCGATGAGGAAAATAGAAACTTAGAAAACTGTCTATATGTGATTTACAATATAATCTCAAACAACTATAGATGTAAACACAAAGTAAGTACAAAGTATAAAGATGTAAACATAAAGTATAGATGTAAATGGTCCCAGATCTAGTCTTGGGGGATGATTTAGAAAAACCTTAGCTGGGAAGGGGGAGTTGAGATGGTAGCAGAAGAATGAATGAGAGCTACATCAACATCGAAAAAAAACGCTGAAGTTATCAACGTTGAAGTGTTTTGAACTCTATAGTATTTGAAAATAAACAACTGGATAGATAGTTCAAATTTGATGTCTTGCATGGTGATAGACATTTTGGAAAATAGTCTAGACTTACCTACTATATTTGAAGCTGTCCATACCCTACAATGTAGTAATTGCATTCCTAGCAATTTCCATTGGAAAAGTTTGTGGTCTGGAATATTGTACAGAAACATCCATAGAAGCGTGTCTTCTACGAATAGTGAAATATTGGGGATGACTTGAATGGTCATCCACAAATTGTGGGACATTCATAAAATGCAGAGTACATAGCAATTAAAATAAATTAATTACAGCTACCACACTCTACATCTCTGCTATAGTTTCTTCACCTGGGAGTTCACTATTTACTCATGCACAAAAATGTCCATTCATGTTTTATATAATTTTAAGTATACATGCTGTATTTTATGTTTAATATAGAAATGTTAATTATATATACACACAAAATATACATAAAAAATGCAAGTGCATATGAATATTGATATAAAATAGTAATAAAACCAAGAAATGTCCAAGAACTATGTGAAATAAACATTTTAATGTTTCCTATTGGCACAAAAAATACTTAACACAAGAGAGAAGGCTTATTGTGATGTTGGCTAGGAAGACTCTTATCATGATGGAATAATTTCTCTCTTTGTTAACTTACCACTTTGACAATATCCTGATAAAATATCAACAGGATTCTTTTTAACTGTGCCATTTGATTTTAAATTTATATGGAAGAAAAGGAACAGATAAAAATACCTAGGGAAACTCTAGAAAAAAACAAAGAATAAGGAGTAGTCACTACAACTTGTAGAAATTGGAACATATTGTGAAGACTAAAACCATAAAGTTCTATGGATCTGGGATAGGAATAGAAAACAAGAACAATGGGAAATACTAGTAATCCAGAGACAGACTAAGTAAATATAGGAATTTAGTATTAGTTGGCTTATGAGTGTGTTGGAAAAAAGAAGAGCTGATAATATCATAAACAGTGCACACAGCATTGTACAGCCTTACGTTAAAAAGAAACTTGGATCTATACTTCCTACCTTAAAAGATACAATTTTTAATGAATCAGAAAATAAATGTTAAAAAATAAAATGATCAGAGTACTAAATATGTGAAAGAATTATTATAAGCATTTGGAGTAAGGACAGCTTTTCTCCTATGATTCAACTGAGAAGGAATGGAAACAAGTTTGATAAATACACCACTAACGATTTAAATTTTACCATTTAAAATTCTTTTTGAGGAGGTAACATCAACAAAAGCCAAGTCAAAATACACGTGACAAGTGAGGGAAATCTATTTTCTTCTAATATCAACATCAAAGTGCCAATCTTCCTGAAATATGTATAGCCACTATTGGTGCATAATAAAGGATCAAGAACCACCCAATAGAATAAACAGGAAATGCTGCCAGTTCACACACACACACACACACACACACACACACACACACACACACAGAGGGACAAAGCCAGAGAAAGACTCAGAGAGATTTCTGTATCATGAAGAGAAGTAGTGAGATTGTTTCAACGTTACAATACCACCAACAATACTTTAAAAAGACATTATGCATAGCCTGCTATTTTTATTGAAAAGTTTTAAGACTGTAGACTATTAAAATATTGATTTGTGGTTCTACTGAAATTAAACTATCAAGTATCCCTGTGTACTTGATAGGTTATTGATTTCCTGCAGGAAGATTTAAAGAAATGTGATGGAACCAAAAGATCTATAGGAAACTAAATAATGTTCAGCACATTGTCTCATAATCAGAAAGGTTTTTTAAATTCCATTAATATTTTCTTAATTACATATATCTTCTTTTATTTAAAATATTCTGATGATTAAGGGATTCTGGGAAATAAATATTTAAATATTATAACATTGTTGAACATTGGTCATAAAAGTAGACCAAGAAAAATACACATATTTAAGAAGACAAGACACGAAAAAGTCTTGTTGCCTAAAAGTTTATCGTTATTTTTACTTTATGACTACAATGCTAGGTGATTATGCTTTTCCTCATCAAGATTCATTTTCATCATATATTTCAAGTCTGCCGCAAAGGTCCCCTCTGCAAATACTTACCAATTCATTCATCCATTCAGTCATTCATTCCACCCCCAAACCTGTGTTTTTGTACACCTTCCATTTGTTATCTGGGAGACAGAGAAGAAAGCTCAGCCCTGCATTTCAAAAGCTTGTGGCTCAAGGGAGGAACTGGGAGTCAGGGGGTGGGAGTGAGGGGCACGAATTCAGCACAGGAGCTACTCATTAAATGCTTGCCCACCTTTGCCTGCTATGTGCCATCTGCATTGCAGTACATTGAAACTGAGCGCCCAAGTGAAAAGGGGATGGCTACCAGGAGTGCTGTAAGAAGGTCATTCTGGGCAGAGAAAACGTTGCTTTAAAAACCCTGAGGAGTGAAACAGTTTAGCGTTTTGACAGTCTTTAAGGAAACCAAGGAGCAATACTGAGAAGCGTCAGGGCCTGGTCATGTGTGACCTTTGCGGCCATAGGAGGAATTAGGTCCTCACTTTATAGTAATGTAAACAAACGCTGAAGTATATTAAGGGGTAGTGATGACGAGGGAAGGAAATAGAATTATTGAATTAGTTACAGACAAAGTTAGAAACACCGTAAATGTGTCCAGTTTTCAGAGAGTAGCAATGTTGGTCCATATCCTAGTGATCTCGGATGATCTCAGCCTGCAGCAGCTTGAAGCAGGATTTCGGTTCCCGGGCCAGAGACTGAAGTCTGGCCGTGGCAGTGAGAGCGCTGAATCCTAGCCACTAGACCCCAGGGACCAGTGCCAGTGACAAGGCCCTGGCCCATCGGCTTTGTAGAAATGTAGTTTCACAAGATACGGAAAGTAGTGAAACAAGTAAAGTGTTTATTAGGCAGAAAAAGAGTACGTGTGAATAGGCACAATTGGGCAGGCTCAGAGAGAGAGTCGCAACCTCGTGGTAGTTTAGATCACTTTTATGGGGCATTTCTTCCGGGTTTCCTCAGGCCAATCATCTTGCTTTGCCTGGTTCTGAGTCTGTATTTGTTATATCTCAGGGTCCTCCCCGTGAGCGTGGGCATCTCTTAGCCAAGATGGATTCTAGCGAAGAGGCCAACAGGTAGGTTGACATCACCTACTATGGGGTGGTCCCCCCTCCCTTTATGACCCCTGAGGGGACTTCCTGTGCATGTGCAGTGGGGAAGGTCTCCTTGTCCTCGAGAATGAGAAATACACGGTCTCTTTATCTTTGATCTGGGCAGGGCTCAGCACCTCTCTGCTCCTGCTCTTATCTCTACCTTGGAGTGTAGGGGACGGACTCTCGCTGCTCGGCCTGGGGCCCATCTATCTCCTGCCTCACTAGTCATGAAATATGATTGATCATTAAATATGATTTTGAGAATATACTTATATATATATTAAAGGGCAGAGTAAAAAGCAAAATACCTCTATTACCTTTTGCCAAGTAACCGTTCCAAAAAAGAACGTGAAGATGTGGAAGTAAATTGTCTATGGAGATTCTTTTTATTTGATTTAAAAGTGTGGGTTTTGGGCTTCCCTGGTAGCGCAGTGGTTGAGGGTCCGCCTGCCGATGCAGGGGACACGGGTTCGTGCCCCGGTCCGGGAAGATCCCACATGCCGCGGAGCGGCTGGGCCCATGAGCCATGGCCGCTGAGCCTGCGCGTCCGGAGCCTGTGCTCCGCAGCGGGAGAGGCCACAACAGTGAGAGGCCCGCGTACCGCAAAAAAAAAAAAAAAAAAAAGTATGGGTTTTTGTAATTTTATGATTATATTTAATATTACTATTATTTAATTCCTTTTTGCGTTTAGTTATAATTCAATCCTTGAATTATAATTCACCTTGTATCAAAAGTCTCCCATTTAAATGTGAATTTGAATTTAAATGCTAAACATGTAAACTTTTAAATACTTCATAATAGAAAATTTAACATATTCCTCTGTTCTCTCTTGCTATATTATTATTATTATTCCCCGTAGAATTTCAGTTATCATTATTATTAAAATCAGTTTAAACACAAGCACAAACTCTGAATTATTTTTGCTCTTAGGTGGTTTGTTACACAATTCAGTTGTTAGTTTAAAATTGCCATTATTGTATTCAATCACATCAGACTTAGCAGAAGCTTTGACGTTTCTTTTATATGTTAACATATTTCAGCTTTCAAGGGACTCTAAGGCAGGAGCATAAATGTAGTTTTTAACTGATAAGAGTTAATGCGATCAAATTGTAAAAGCAATTGACTTGATTATCAAATGTTTGTTTGCTCGTTAATCAGAGTAAGTAAAGCTTTATTTTGAAACTTCATGAAAACCTAGACAACAATGCTGCAATCCCACATGTTAAAAAGAGTTCCCACGTGTGGAGGAGAAAAAAACAGAACAGCAAGAAGTGACTTCGGAGAGGACTTGGAATTGGACCAACACCAGGAATGAGTATGAAACTATGCAGGTCAGAGGCCAGAGGTCAAAGTTGGTAGATGGAGGAAAGGACTAGGGATCAATTAGGAGATCACAAGGCATTAAATCTATGCTTGGAGTTTTTCATCTCTACTGAAAAACATATTTGGTTATTACTTCTGACCTTGAGGTTACAGTGTGCCAATTATTTCTATTCGTTCATTTTGTAAAATTCGTTGTGATTGACTATATGTTAGATTCGAAAATGTTAGATTTTTCGACTATGAAGAGTAATAAATGTTATTTCTTCGAGAAGTTCTGAAAGATTGGAAAAGGTTAAATGTGATGACGCTCAAGATTAAATAAATGTAAATCCCATGTTTAGAAGAAAGTTAGTGTGATATAGCAAGCACTTTGATGCAAGATTAAACACACTACATATTCATGTCAATTATTAGCACTATCTAAAGCTTATTGCACTGTGTCTTATGCTGTCTGCACTTACACATTTAACGAAAGGAAATGCTTATTCAGTAAGCATTGGGGATTCTTTTTAGTCACTAGTAACTGATTAATGTATTTCATTCATTGAAATCATCTGGGGTTTTTCAGATTCTATTATGATTCTGGAATTCCTTATGCTAAAACAAACCAAGTTCACAGAGCAAATAGTCCAATAGCAAGTCAAATGTCCTCCAAGTATAAAGGTGCTAGACAATTTATGCCTTAGAAAACCCTCTGATTGCAACTGATATAAGTTTTAAAAATAACCAGACTTTAATAGACTAATTGTGAAAGATTAGTCTATTTATCTGAGCTTGTTAAACACTGCAGTAGACTGGAACCAATTAAATAAATAACTCTAATTCTATATTATTAACTTCAAAAGTCCCCAGTTCCCATCACTGCAGTGCTATGATAGGTAATTTTTTCAAAGCACAATTCTTTCCCCCCACAAAAGGAAGTGTAATTTGGCACATTTTTTAGTGAGTCTGCATATCAGACTAAATATGGTCAGTTGAATTTGCCAGATTAGCCCTTCTTATAAATAGAGCAAAATATCAAATTAAAGTTTAGTTTTTTAGGTGCAAGTCAAACTGCTCCCAGATAAACTATGTCAATGTATTTAGCTCGCCGTGTTCAAATAAATGAAATCCATCTCATTCTTAAAGATGATCCTCTTCAAATTGCATTTCATAACTTAGTTTACAATATGTTCCTGATCTCACCACCACAAAATTGAATAAGAACTCAAAAGTTCTAAAATAGTACAGAAAAGAAAGATTAAAAAGTAGCATTCTTCACTGACTCTGCACCACTCTTTAGCATATGTCTGATACAAATGCCATGCTGATTTATCTATATTCACCATTGCCCAAATGAGAATATAAACTTTTAATATTTTTATCCCAGAATTAAATGAGAACTCGGGGGCTAAATTCCTGAATTGAAGTTCCTCAGCTCTGGCTTGGTTAGGCCAGAAAACAGTAAAGGGAAATGTAATATATTATAATGGGGATTTAAAAGAAAATGTTCTCCATGGGAGAAATATTTGTTGATTATTTGAATGCTGTGATTAGACATTAAATATTAATGTGAATATCCTTTAAAGGTGACTAATATGATAGTAACTGAAATGTTCCTAGTATTGAACTGAAAAGGGGCTTTGGATATTTGAATTCTCTCTCTCTCTCTCTCTCTCTCTCTCTCATCCATCTCACAAATGTGACTTGCATAGCTGCTTTTCCACAAGCTCTTGGGTTGATGATAAATATATTTTATTTTATTTATTTATTTATTTTTATGTGGTACGTGGGCCTCTCACTGTTGTGACCTCTCCCGTTGCGGAGCACGGCCTCCGGACGCGCAGGCTCAGCGGCCGTGACTCACGGGCCCAGCCGTGTCCCGTGCATAGGCAGGCGGACTCTCAACCACTGCGCCACCAGGGAAGCCTGATGATAAATATATTTTAATTGAAATTCTTCCTACTCAGGGAAAGTTTGCAAATCAGAAATCATTCCTACTCAGGGAAAGTTTGCAAATCAGAAATCAAAAGAAAAGTTTCTGGACATTGTAGCTAAAAGCAAGGGCACTTTCTGATACTTCCTTCATTTCTGTGTGTCAACAGGAATTAGATTCCAGATCCAACTGTGATAATATTGAATATGTTCATCCATGTGTCAGAGGCTAACATGGAGTCATTGAAATTTTCTTTCAAGAATCCTATGCCCTTTGCTATAGAGAACTTTATATTGACAAAAAGAAAGGAGAAAATGTTGACTGCTAAATTCCTCTTTTGACCTAGGCCAGTGAAATCCTAGAGCACTCAGGAAAACCATCCAGGCCTGATGTCAAATGTCCTGCGCCCACAGTCTTCAATAGTCTTGTGAGTTTCCCTAGCCTCCTGGAAGCAGGTAAAGTGATGCAGCCAGAGAGCCTTGTTATCTGGTTCACAATGTTTTCATTCTCCCAAGTGCCGAGCACCTGTAAACATCCAATAACACTTTTGAAGAAAGGAGCAAGTGAAGTTTAATATGCTGGCTAAAGATGCAATGTTTTATAATTAAACAAGGTATTTTCTCATGTGTTGACAGACTGGAGCACAAAAAAAAAAATCTGTTTGCTATCAAATGGAAGATCACTGTCCTTTGGAAGCTAAGATGAGCAGAAAAAATGGGATTACAAGAAAAAAGGAAATAGCCTGTAGGGGTTGGGGAAAGCATTATTTAGAAAATGTCATCTCTTAAAGGAACAAGTTCACCTTTTAAGATGAAAACTAATGAGTAGTATAGATAGACTTCTTAAGACTAAGCCCATGACTACTTTGGTTAACGTCCTGATGTTTGCTTGGAGAAAAAGACCAGAGATACTAATTCATGGTCACCATGCCGACCCTTTTATCCCAAATCATATACTTGAAGTGTCATCTAATTAACTCCCTGCTCAGTTGCTAGAGGGGACACTCCAGACATGGGAGCAAGGGAGCGAAGTGGCTTATTGACAGTAATTGGTGGCCGAGACGCTGGGAAACAGATCAACTTTCAACCCAGTCTGTTAATTTTTATTTCGAATATTTATTTATTTATTTATTTTACTATTAGAACTGTTGTTTTTAGACGACTGCTTTTGCATTATTGGACCAGGCATTGGAAATAAACCACAAGGGAAATGTATACATTTAATAATCTACACTGTAAAACTTGCCCTAAGTTCATTTGTAGCTTTTTGATTTCCCTCTTAGACTATGAGTCTGTGTTTAGAATTCAGAGCTAAACTGGTTATGAGTACTTTAATTTGTGTTCTATATTTAGTTTCTAATCAACTTCTTGTTTATTTATTTATTTTCCCCACTGATTTTATCATTCAATATTTGGGGTCCACATTTAAAACTCCATATTGTATCAGGTTTTGAACATACTTTCTAGACACTCTGAGCAAATATTTAATTGATCAGTTTCTCTAAATTTGGTTTCCAATCTATAAAATGTACATAGTAATTCTCATTAACATTTTTAGTAAGATTTAAATATAATGAGATGTTTAAAAGTGAATGTACATCACAAAGATGGAAATCACTGTAATGCTTTGCCTATATTCTTTTGGTGCATGGATTATGGAATTATGGGAACAGAAATGTCTCCCTCTGTGTTCATGGGATTTCTGCTACTGGCAGATAATTGCTGTTAGAGCAGTGTTACTATTCCTATTAATATCCCTTCTTGTCAGTGCTCTTTCTATGCTTCCAAAGGCAGAATTCTTCCTGAAGAATGTCAAAGCCGTTGAACAAAATTTCTTGTAAGATAGTCGCTCAAAATCACAAGTTTACTGAAACTCATATGTACAATCATTTTTTGAAGAAAGTGAAAGAAGAGAAACTAATATTTATTTTGTGGACGGTTGTAAACATCTCTTTCCTTACACTTGTTAATGTCCCATAGATGTTTAATTTAGAGAATAGATTGAAGTATTAGAAGAAATTTTGTGAGATAAGAGCTGGAAAGGTGATATATAGGCATTTTGGTGTACTGGTTTACTAAGTTAATAAATAGCATCTATCTATCCATTCACCCATATTAAGAGATCCTGAAAGTTACAAAGGCAGAATCCATTATTCAATCATTATTAAGTGATAAGCACCACTTATAATGACTTAAAATGCCAAAATTCACAAACTTTTCTCTTGAGGTAAGTATATTACATGGCCAATCTTTACGTTTCCAAGTAACATTCCATAAAATTTTTAGAAAAAAACAACTAAATGTAACTAACAATTATTTCCTCTTCAACACTATTGTAATTCTTTTTATTTAGCCCTCACAAGCCTAAAAAATAATTCTCGTTATTCCGATTTTGTAAATGAGAAAACTAAGGCATAAAAAGCTTCAATAAATCACAAAGTTGTTAATTTATCACTTAATCCACAGGAAAATTTAGACCACTCAGTCATTGTTAATTATTTCTAAATGACTTGAGGGTTCCTTAAAATTTTCTGTAATAGACTAGAGAGGAGACCAGACTAAGCTGCTGTGACTTCATTTAGATTTTGTAAAATAAAAGCCTAAAAAAATTAAGCTTATATCAAATTGTAATGGCAGAGTTCTATTAAAAAATATAACCTCTTAAGAGGAAGCAAGTGCGTGGATGAAATGTATTTTATATTTTTAGCATGCCAGTGAAAAACTGTAGTTTAAAAATAGGAGAAAAATTAGTTCATCACTTCCCTCCTCTTTCAAGAAAATTGATCAATAGATCTGAAGAGAGGAAATTCCCCAACAAGAAAATAATTATCCTTATTAAGGTTTCCTTTCAATTGCTGTATTTGACATCATCAGAAGATAACATTTATGATGAAAGAATTAGAGTATTATAAAATTTTCGAGCAGATGATTTTTAAAGCTAAAAGATAACAAGGAAATTATTATAATCTGGATTGTCATCATTATTAAAATCATCAGTGGAATAATTCTGGGTAATTTCAAAGAAAACAAAAGAGAATGATGATTGTCCTGAAGAAATTTGCATGTTACGTTTCAAATTCTCAATGTTGAATACATATATTATGGAATGTACTAAAGCCATCCCAGCGTTATCAAACTAAAGCAGGTAGGAAACAGAAAACTACCACAAGTTCCAAGTTAAACCTTGACCTATGAATATACTGATAACATTTCCCCTGAATGTTAAAAAAAGGCATCCATGCTTTTCACAAGGCTACTGATGGGAATGCTGGGGGGTTTTAACTTCTATCTCAATGACATCTGTAAATTACTTCCAAGTTTTCCTTTCCTGAGACAACACACTTATTTCTTGTTTAATTTTTCAGGCATATTCTGCATATTCATGAAATCTCCCACAACAGAATCCCATTCTCTGATTTTTCTTTTCCCTACAGAAATGTGAGGATATCATAAACTCTATTCTCCATCCTGCTTTTTTCACTCCTAATATGTCATGGAGATCATTATACAACAGTACGCATGAAGAAAGCTAATTCTTTCTAAAGGCTGAGTATACTTGCATAGATATAATATGATTTATATAAGTCTGAAGGTGATAGTCATTTTAGATGTTTTCAATCTTTTACTCCTTTAAACTATGACCATGAATGGCCTTGTGCAAAATCTTTTACTTTGAGGACAAATATATATATATGTGTGTGTGTGTGTGTGTGTGTGTATATATATATTTTTTAAATGAAATAAAACTGCTAGATCAAAGACTGTGTGCACTTTAAATATATACAAGTAAAATATATAGGTGAAATATACATTCAAATATATATGTAAATGTGTATGTAAATTGCCTTCTGTGGATATACCATTTTCACAACCATCAGTAATGCACGAAAATGCCTCACCAATACACTGTGATTTTGTTTTCATTTTTGCCAATCTTTGCCAAATCTAATTTACTTTTATCTTATTATGAGTGAGGTAGAATAACTTTGCATATAATAAAAGCATATTTGTTTATTTTCTAAAACTTGATTATTTGTATCTTTTGTTAGTTTTTCTTTTGCATTTAAATTTAATTCTAATGGATTGTAGAAGCTCCTTATGTACAAGAAATGTTCCCTTTTTATACAATATGAATTGAATTGCAAATATCAACCTCACTGTCAAAACTGAACTATTAGTCCCAACTTTTCACTTCTCCTAGACAGGACTATATATCAAAAACCTGGTCCCTGCTGCATCAAGAGACAGTGTACTTCTCCACCCCTGGAATTTGTCCTTGTCAAAGTAGCTTGTTTGGGCCAAGGATGAATTTATAGATGTGACAAGAGTGGAGAATTTAAGTTTGTTTACAAGACTGGTCTTGAATTCTGGCATTCTGTGATCCACAATTAGAAGTGGTTCCCTGCAGTTACTGTTGCCCTTTCAACCTGGTCACCACATTGAACACATGCAAAGACCAGAGCTCACCCATGGCCAGCAGACAAACTCAGCTGGCGCTGCAGGCTGAAGCAGAGCCCCCCAGCAACCCAGTCTGGGTTAGCTTATCCAGATGTAACCTGAGGCTGCATAGTCATGAGCACAAATCCTTACTGAGTGAGCTCTGTGATTTGGGGGTAGCTTGTTACACAGCAACAGCTGACAGAGACATTAAATGGTCAATTGTCTCTAATTGTCATGCTCTTTAAAAAAAAAAGTGATATACATCTACACTATTTATATAGCTTAAATTCATTAATGATTTTCATATAAACCTTCTAAGATCTGCATGCTGTTGAGGTGGGTCAAACTATAGAAAAAGTGAATTAAAATTAGATACTCTTATTTTATTGCATTTTAATGGTATTTTGCTTTCATTTAATTATCCAACACTTTTAGAATTGCTTTTCATATAAATTATAGAGTAGGAATTAAAAAATATTTTTCAACTTAAGTATTGCCATGCTATTTATTTAATAAACCATATTTTCTTTACTGACTTGAAATGTGTCCCTTAATATACTGAATTTTCCAATGTATTATTATTTATTTCTAAAATTTCTTTTTTTAATTAAATTTTCTAAAATTTCTTGACTCTGTATATGGATATATATATATATATATATATATATATATATATCAATTTGAATTTACTAACACTCTTTAATCACCACTTTAATATTTGTTAGACTAATTTTTTCTTCTTATCTTTCATTCTGAGAAAGATTCTTATTTATTTTATCTAAGAACTTCAAAATTATATTAATATTTTTAAAAAATTCAGTTGGTATTTTCATTAGAATTACATAAAATGTAGAAATGATTTAGGGAAAAGTTATATCATTTAGGATATACTGAGTCTTCATTTTCAATTATATAATATATTCTTTAATTATTACCCTTTTGTGTCCTTCAGGAGAGTCTTTTAAAGTTCCTTGATGTTATGTCTATTTTTAAAAAGTATATCTTCTAACTTCCTCTTCTATCTCACTGTTGTTTGTCTACACAAAAGATACATAAACTTTGTGTCCAGCCAGTTAAATGAGTTACATTTTAATCTGAAATTCATCTTTATCTTTTCTTGTTTATCATAGATTTCTAGGTGAAATATAATATCTTAAAAAAATCAAGACTTTTTAAACATTTCTCTGGTGACTTTTTAAAAGCATTTATTGGGAAATAATTGTAGACTCACAGATTCCCTATATTATCAAGAAATAATATATAGAGACCCTGTGTACACTTTAGTCAGTTTCCCCAAATGGTAGCATCTTCAAAAACACAGCACAATATGTAACACTATATCCCAAGTAGAATATTGACATCCATTCAGTCAAAATACACAAGATTCCCATGACACAAGGATCCTGCAAGTAACCTTTTAAAACCACACCCACTTGTCTCCGATCTCCACTCTCTTCTTAACCCAATTGAAACCACTAAAGGGTTCTCCATTTCTGAATTTTTGTCTTTCTGAGAATGTTGTAGAAATAGAATCAGAGTACAAAGCCTTTTGTGATTGGCTTTTTCACTTAGCAAATTCTCTGGAGATCCATCCAGGTTTTTATGTGTATCAGTAGTCTATTCCTTTGTATTGCTGAGTAGGATTCTATGGTATAGCTAACCTACAGTTTGTTTAATCATTTACCCATTGAAGGGCATCTGGATTAATTCCAAATTGTGGTTATTATGAATAAAGCTTCTATGAACATTTGTGTACTGGGTTTTGTGCCAACGTAGTCTTCATTTTTCTAGGATAAATACTCAGGAGTACCATTGTAGGGTTGTATATTTAGTGCTTTAAGAAATAGACATACTGTTTTCCAGAGTGGCTGTATCATTCTACATTCTCACTAGCAATATATGAATGATTCAGTTCCTCTCCATCCTTGTCAGCATTAAACATTGTCACTACTTTTTTCCTACTTTAGCCATTCTGTTAGGTGTGTGCTGATACTTCACTGTGATTTTAATTTGCACTTCCCTAACATCTAATGATGCTGAACATCTTTTCATGAGCTTATCTGCCATCTGAATATCTTCAGTGAAATTGCTCTTCATGACTTCTGCCTTGTTCTAATTGGATAGTTTCCTTTTTTATCATTGAATTTTGAGAGTTCTTTGTATATTTTACATGGTTGTTCATTGTTAGATAAGTGGTTTGCAAATATTTTCCCACTCAGCAGCTTGTTTTTTCATCCTGCTTTCAAGTCTAAGAACTTCTTGCTTAGTCCTATGTCACAGAGATGTCCTCTTATCTTTTAATAAAAGTTTTAGTTTTACATTTAATTCCATGATCCTGTTTGAATTAATTGTTGTATAAGGAGTAGGACTTAGGTCAAGTTTCACTTTTTTGTTTTGTTTTGTTTATGCATGTCTAATTGCTCTAGCACTATTTGTTGAAAAGGTTATTTTACCCTCCTTGAATTGCTTTTGCAACTTCGTAAAAAAATCAGTTGGGAAGGATAGTGTGGGTCTATCACTAATTTTGCTAATTTGCTTCTTGACCTAAGTATCCATCCCTCTGCCAGTACCACACTGCCTTAAGTACTACAGCTATATAGTAAACCTGAATATTAAGTAGAGTGATTCCTCTACTTCGTTCTTTATTAAGATTGTCTTAGGTATTCTAGGTCCTTTTCTTTCCCTTATTTTAGAATAAACTTGGCAACAGAATTCTTTCAACTTGCCTACATCTGAAAATGTCTTGATTTCTTTTTCATTCCTGAAGGATACTTTCACTGCATATCGAATTCTGGGTTAAAAGTTCCTTTTTTTCAAGGTTTGAAAATATTGTGCCTCCTTCTTATAACCTCCATGATTTATGATGATAAATCCTCTGCCATTATAATTGTTTTTCTCATGCAGTGTAGTTCTTCCCAATTTTCTCTATTTCTCCCAGAGGTCAGTAGAGTAACTTTATGCTTCCCAGGCCATGACCTTTTCAAGGTAGCTTGAGCCAAGCAAAATTCTACATTTTGGGCAATGGGAACTCAGGCATCCTTGTTGTGTTAAAGATAAAACTGTAGATTATTGCTGCTGCTACTGATTATTATTATTATTTAAAATTTTAATCCTGCCACCCCTATTGAATCTGGGCTGTGACCTACAGAGAGAATGAAGGTGCTCTGGGAACCATTCCAGCAGGAATTCATCTCAGAGGTTCTTTTGGACTCTTTCTGTTAAGAGGAAATTAGGGGCGGGGGGACAATATATTCTTCTGTTCTACAACCCCCCAAGGAATCTCTAGAATTATTTATATCTATCAATGTCTAGATTTAGATCAGTAGATCAGTCTCTAAACTGTAGTGTGTGTGCACACACATGTGTATGTGTGTGTGTGACCAGACATTTTTTGCACTAAGTTCTTTTTGATTTTACTGAGAACCTTCTTCTCACCCATCCTCCTCAGCTTTTGAATCTCATCTAAACTTTATGCCACAGCAAAGTCCTATCTAACCTTGGTATATCAGTCAAGCACTAGTGACGAAAAGAATGAATTACCTGTTCCCTTTTAACTTTCACGAAACAATTTTCGTCTTCCAGGTCAAAAAGTAAAGATAGCAAAGATAGTAGTAAAGATGGTAAAAGTAAAGATAGCAGTGCCAAGCAGGATTGTCTTTTGGTCCATTATGCAAAGTTGCCTATATTGATATTTTTTTGATTTTCCTATTAGAATATAACTATTCATGTGCCCAGAGTACACACATATCTCTACTAGCTTTCTCATTGTGCCATAGACTTTTGACATTAAAAGTACTCCCTAAGCTTTTTCTACTCCCTACTTCCCTTAAGTACTTTGCAGTAAATCACTTTGCAATTGCTAACATTTTTTGGTGAAAATAGATGCTTAAAATATGTTTGCTTAATTTTGAACTCCTTGCGGCAATTTTTAAACATAATTCCACAATGTTCAGTTCACATATTTTGTGGTTTTCTTAAATAGATATAAGAATAAGGACAGAAATCATTGAAGATATGTCAGAAACTTCAAAAAAATATCAGAAACCCAGAAAGACATTGACTAGATATTGATGATTAGGAAGGAGAAATGATTTGAGTTACACTGAGGTTTTGCAAATGCATACATGGGAAGGTGACAGCACTTGGTACAAAATTATGAGCTTTGGGATAACAGAAATGAAAGGTGGTTACAAAGAAATAAGGCAACTAGCACCGGCCTGGTGGCTAGCAGGCATTCCGTAAATGCTTTTGGAGTGACTATTAAATTAATTCCATACTAGACACATTGAGTTTGATGTGGAAATTTCGGTAGTAGTGTAACCTTAACCCTGTATGGTGCTTTACCAAGCAATTTCATATGTTGCCCCATTAATCCCCATGATAAATCCATGGAGGAAAATATCATTCAAGCCCTCTTACGGCTGAAGAAATGAGCCTTAGATTTAAGTTTCTTACTTAAAGTTATACAATTAGTGGGCCAGAGAAGAGGTTTAAGTCAGAGTGTTTTTGAAACCAAAACCTTGTCTCTTTCTCATACTGCAGAATATTCCAAATAGAAATAGATTTGGCTACAATGGCAGCTTATCTCAGATGCATTTCAGGATATCATGACGTTTGGAGGACATAACTGGAGAGCAAGTTAAAAAATTACAGTGGATCACCATTTGGTGGGAGATTCATGAAGGTCAGGACACTGAATCTTTTTCATTGCAGTGTCACTAACACATAGAGAAGCTCAGTATATGTTTATTGAATCAATGACTTGACTAAATCTGAAGCAGGTTGGAAGGCTATAGGGTTGTTTGTAAAAACAAATATTCAAAGGGGACATATGCCAGAATCATGGTAAAAGAAGAAGAAGAATTATCTGGCATCAAATTTAATGTAATAAGAGTTAAGGATATTGGGGAACCAAAGGAAGGATCCTATAGGATTCTTCTCAAGGAAAAAGTCGTACATATCAAGTACTGCAAACTGAAGTATTTGAGACAATTAAATTATAAAGCTATTATTCTTTTATAATGATTTTATTTGTATAATATACCTTTTGTGATAGTGTCTTAGATATGGGTTGATTGGTAGTGAAGCACATTACTTGTAGCTAAGAGGCATATTGCTGATAGAATATAATGCTTTTGAGAATGTTTTTTAATTTCACAATTTTTGTTTCATTGCCTTAGTTTTTATTTGAGGTCCTCTCTTATAGGCCTATTGGATACTTCTTAAACATATTCTATTTATTAGTCACTTTTTCTTGATTCCTTTTCATTCCTTTCTTTATTTCTTTGTGATTTAAAAAGTGTTCTCCCATAGCTTATTCTGTTTATCTGAAGGCATTATTTACATACCTTCTAAGTTAATCCTCACTTTTGAAATATTGTTATTCATTTATTTCAAATTTATTCTGTGTACTGTCACCTCTTTTCTCAGTTATTCTAATTTAGATTGATGCTCTTATTTTATATCTTCTATCATTTTCTTAATTTATATATATTTTTTGAAACTTTTGACTGCAGTTTCCATCTGTTCTCTGCCATGCTTTCTTGGAGTGCTTTCATTTTCTATGGCACATTACTTTATTTCAATTTATCTTCTTTTTTTTTTTTTTTTTTTTTTTTGCGGTACGCGGGCCTCTCACTGTTGTGGCCTCTCCCGTTGCGGAGCACAGGCTCCGGACGCGCAGGCCCAGCGGCCATGGCTCACGGGCCCAGCTGCTCTGTGGCATGTGGGATCTTCCCGGACCGGGGCACGAACCCGTGTCCCCTGCATCAGCAGGCAGACTCCCAACCACAGCACCACCAGGGAAGCCCCAATTTATCTTTTCTTATAACTTAGGATGGAATTTAATTGTGATAAATTTTGTTGTGGTGTTTTTTCTGTCTCTACATGAAATTAGTTTCATGGCCATTTAGAAAGAAGAGGTGGGTCTGAAGAGTTTTTCTAGTTGAAAGCTGGAACTCTGTCTCCTGGAATTTCCAGCAATACTTTAAGATATGGTTGCTTCCCCTTTGAAATCTCCCAGCAGTTTTCTTTGCTTATTTAGTCATGACTAACTCTTTCTTTTGCCCCTATCTTTCCTCTTCTGATAAATTCAGATTACCTTTCTAGCAGATTATTTTTCAATACAGATACTTTTAAGTATCTGTCAAACAGGCACACTCTCCTCAGTGTGGGTCTTTGTTGTGGAAGGGATTTTGAAGATTTCATAGACTTCAGATCACACCTGCCATTTCATCCTAAACCATGGACCCATGATTATTAGCCACAATTTAGAGTATGAAAATAATACTCACAGTTTTAGTAGATTTCTCTCCAATTGTCCGGCCCATGTTCAGTGCATGCCTGGTGGCAATTTGGGGGTTTCCCACTTCTCAAACTCATCATGTATCACCTTGATCCCTTCTCTTTCCTCCTGAAGAGATGCTGATACCTGTCAAGTCTTGTGCTATCAGTGATTTGTGCTCCCTGCTCTTATTTCACGATTTCTTGTAGTAAGTAATCCGTGGTGGTTTGGCTTTGCTACTCTAGTTTTAGAGGAGCAATTCCAACATTACAGTGCTGTTGCCACCATTTTCCAGCATCTCTTCCCCTGATCTGAAGGTGAGAGCACAAAGCTTAGTCATTAAGGCTTCAAATGACATAGTCCGCTTCTCCTTGGACTGATTTCCAGCGCATTAAAAGAATATATTTCTTGGGCTTCCCTGGTGGCGCAGTGGTTGAGAGTCCGCCTGCCGATGCAGGGGACGCGGGTTCGTGCCCCGGTCCGGGAAGATCCCACATGCCGCGGAGCGGCTGGGCCCGTGGGCCATGGCCGCTGAGCCTGTGCGTCCGGAGCCTGTGCTCCGCAGCGGGAGAGGCCACAACAGTGAGAGGCCCGCGTACCGCAAAAAAAAAAAAAAAAAAAGAATATATTTCTTAATTTAATAGAATATAGTAAATATTTACATGTGTTGATGCCTTATTTTCTGAAACTTAAAATTTTCATTTTCTTCTATAAAGCTCTCTCCACACACAAACACACAAACTAACTGCTTATAATTGATTTTGATTTTCACAAAACATTCTAAATATTAAGAATGTCACTTATCACCAAATTATCCCAAGTCTTTTTTCACCTTTGTAAGTTTTATCAAATTGACTTGGCTGTCATTGTCAGAGTAAAACCACAGGACAGTTTCATTGGTTTGATTTTGCTGTAGAGTCTTTGCTCATTTTTTTTTATTTGTTTAGACTGAAGATTTCAAACCATACTTCCTATTCCAGTCAGAACTGGAAAAAGAAAGTCTTAGCAAACTAAAAACAAACATTTGCAAGGATGAGATAGGAATGTTTCTGCAGTATCAATGAACTGAAATAATTATTTCTTGAACACTCAACTTTGTGTTTTAATTTTATCAAGAAAGTTAGTAGATTTCAAATATTTGGAAACCGTTCCTGCATTTCTTAACTTTTTGGTGATAAACCGAGGAGTAAACAATCATCTTTGAGTGGTAATAACTACAATGTTAAAAACTCTCTCATGGAAATCTTTGTAGGCTGGATGTACTTTTTATATTTCAAGGTAAAAAATAATGTCAGATTTTCTACCCAGTTATGCTAGGCATTGATTAAGGCCAAGAGGATGTGTTCCTTCGCTGGGGTCTCCATCTGAATCCTTCCAAAGGTACTCCATGGCAGGTGAACACGCAGACTCAGTTTTGTGAACAAGCTACCAAGGGATTGTGGCATCTCCATAGTATTCCTAACTACCCATTTTTAATGCAATTTGTTAGTTAATTTAGTCAAATAGAAAACATGTTTGAATTTTTATTTTCTTTAATTCTTATTTTATATTGTAGTAGAGTTGATTAACAATGTTGTGTTAGTTTCAGGTGTACAGCAAAGTGATTCACTTATACATATACATGTATCTATTCTTTTTCTAATTTTTTTCCCATTTAGGTTATTGCAGAGTATCGAGCAGAGTGCTCTGTGCTATACAGTAGGTCCTTGTTGGTTATCTATTTTAAATATATCAGTGTGTACCTGTCAATCCCAAACTCCCAATCTGTCCCTCCCCTCCACGTTTCCCCCCCGGTGACCATAAGTTCATTCTCTAAGTCTGTGAGGTTGTTTCTGTTTTGTAAATAAGTCTGTTTGTATCATTTTTTTTAGATTCTGCATATAAGCAATATCATTGTATTTTTTAAATACTGCTATTTATTTAGCTAGTTGCTTGTTTGGTTTAACTAATTAATATGATAATTTGAAAATGTTTTTAACTTTTTGGAATGTAATCTTGGTTTTACTACTTGTACAAACGGTAGCTTGTACACTCCACAGGCTCCTGCATGGTGTGGCATATGATTACAAACTCATTTGTGGTTTCTCTTTACTCATGTCTTCCTACCAAAATGTATGCTAAGTCATTTCATAAAAAAGAGCTATTTCTAGCAATAAATTTAATACACATTTTAGCTAAATATTTTCAGAGAGTTGTTTAAAACATTTCTTTTCCTGGAGCAAAATAACGTAACTTAAATGTTCAAATATGCCTTTTATGTTATTAAAAAAAAAAAAAAAGACCTCACACAGGTGTTCCCAAATCGATTTCCACTTGAGTAATTACAGGGTTTTTTTTCTGAGAACAGTAATGACTCAGAGCTTAAAGGATTTGAAGTACCATAGTAAAGGGCAGCTTATTCTCTGTTTAGCCATTGTTATTTGTATTTCTCAATCAGAGTTTAAAAGCTATCTAAAATATTAAGTATTTCGCGACTGTTTAGATGTAAGTGGGAGCACAGTGTGGAGCGAACAGAAGGAAAACCACTTTCACCACACCACCAACAGGAACCACAGAACAGTGATGTAAATCTCAAAATACTTGGATTTTAGTCCCTCTCGTTATTCAGTACCATATAAGACAAGTGAGCTACTTAACCTACTATGTTCTTGTTCTTTTTTCTTTCTTCCACCTGAAAATTGGAAGATTCTAAACCTGAGCTTCTCTCAAGTTGCTTTCAATGCCTCTGTTACTGTCTTATTAGCTAAGTAATCTCCTGGTCTTTACAAATGCGTCCTTATCTCTCCTGATTGTAAAAGGGTTAACTCTTCAAATGCAAAGATATCTATTAATTTTATTTCCACAAGGTATTTAGCACCCCCTTTTTTTCCCTCAACTATTTGGATGTCTTTTGACTTAGGATGCAAACTGAAAACACAAGTTTGCTAAATTCTTCATCTTTAAAACTTTTATGCAACTGAAAATCTTAAATATCTATTACCTTACAGAACATAACATGATTACGAATCTGTTTTCCACTTTCAAAAATCTTGTATAAAGTTCCAAATAAAGGAAGTAAAGAAATTAAAATTTATCGGAAGTCTTATATTTGCCAGCCACTGTAAGTTTATTTAATTTTACTTACTCTTATTTAATTTACCTACTTTTATTCAAAACTTTAAAATATAGTGGAAAATGGTCAATAAATCATTGTTGAAACTCTACCTCAAAAAAGATTCACTAACCAATTTTTTCAAAAAAATTATAATTTAAAAGATCAAAAATGTAGAGGAAATAAGTTCTATTATCTTAAAAATAATAGATTTTAGTGCATTAGAATATTTTAATGTCCTAAAAATAAAAAGGGGTTTATTGTCTTATTTTACATATGAAGAGACAATAAGATCAAAATCATGACTTAATCATCTACAGGTGTGATATTTGCATACAAGCCTCGATGGCCCAATAGTTAGCTTATTCAATTTACCATTCACGTGGCATAAGGTGGGTCTATGGGGGAGTGAAGCCATTCATGTCGGTAGTGGCTCTGTGCAAAATGATCAGTTTTTTTGTTTTTATGTAAGGTAAAATTGCAAAGGTAGAGTTGAAATAGGGCTATAACATTTACTTGCATAAGTGATACATATTTTATATTATTTGTCATGCTTTAAAGTAAGAGTGCAAGCCAAATAAATAGAGATTGTATATAAATCAACTGTGAGAGGAATTGCACTTGCTTGGAAAGTTAATGATCATATAAAAATGCATGAAATACCGTCATATAATTTTACCAAGAGCTCCTTTACTCACTCTTGAAATTTAAACAGGAACTCTTCTTGTGATTTCTGTAGTCTGCAATAACTTACAAAGAGCATGTTATAGTCAACATGGCTTAGAGCTAAATAAGTGAACAAGAGTACATTCTGGGCTTATGAACAATAGGCAGTTCAGTCATCAAAAAATAATCCACGTGTCTTTACACCTGTTTCTTCATCTGTGGCATGCTAGGAGGATGTTAATATTCCTCATAACTTGTATTATTATTTATCATTGCCTGCAAGTTCTAATTGAATAACACAAGCAACAGATATGTGAGGCATCTCTGCTGGGTAAAACTGTAAAAATCCCAAAAAAAACATACGGAAAATATTCTTGATATTGGTCTAGTCAATAATTTTTTGGCTATGACACCAAAAGCACAGGCGACAAAAGCAAAATTAGACAAATGGAACTGAATCGAACTAAAAAGCTCTGCACAGCAAAGGAAACGATCAACAGAATAAAGAGACAATCTATGCATCGGAGAACATTTTTGCAAACCATACATCTGATAAGAGGTTAATACCTAAATCATGTAAAGGAAACTCCTACAATTCAAAAACAAGAAAACAACTATTCTGATTTAAAAAATGGGCAAAGGACTTGAATAAACATTTTCTCAACAAAGGCATGCAAATGGCCAATGGGTATTTGAAAAGATACTCAACATCACTCATCATCAAGGAAATGCAGATCAAAATATCAAGGAGAAATCACCTAACAACTGTTAGGATGGTTATTATCAAAAAGACAGAAATAACAAGTATTTACTTAAAGATGTGGAAAATTTAGTGCTTTTCTGCTCTGTTGATGGAAAAGTAAAATGGTGCAGCTGCTATGAAAAACAGAATGGTGTTTCTTCAAAAAATACTAAAATAGAACTACTTTATAGCTTTGGAAGATACAGATAGGGCCTTCCTCCTGGAGTAAAGAGTAGGTTTTTGTCTTTTGTTTTTTTTTAAACTATTCAATATAATAAAGACAAAGTTTTCTTCTGGGGCAAAATTTGGATAGGTTTACTGCCATTTATAAAAGATTTGCATTCCATACACAGTTTCTATCCCATAACAGAACCCACTGCATTTGTATCACCTGGTCTTCTCTGTGTCTCTGTGTAGTTACTGCTATTGTGGTGAGTAATAAAGTCCTTTGTCTTTGACTCAGGAGCCTGTTGTCCACTGTGAGCATCCAGGAAACTATGTCAAACTAATACATTAGTTTGTAATTAGAGTAGAACCTAAGACCTGTCAGAAGTTTTGATAACTGGGTACAAAAAATTTTAAAAGACTTAACAATATGCATGCCAAAAACCTTCAAGCTCAATAATAAGCAACGAAATTCAGACCAGACAACAAAATAATTTCATTCTTTAACTGTTAAAAGTATTAATAATTTTCCATGAATTTTTGTGAGGTTTTAGGCACTTTCATATACTACTACTACTACTGCTCAATTCTATGGGGGCAGTTCAATATGTTGAAATGTCTTAAAAATGTACACCTTAATATAATAAAATTTTTACATCATATATCAATCTAGTTTCTAAGAATTTATGACTCCTGGGTCTCAGCAATGATGAGATGATCAACATTCAGATGATCTGAATGTGTACCCTAGATTTTGGAACAGTAGCTTTCTAAGTATTTACATGAGGACATGTAAATACAGACCCTCTTGGTAAAAAAGTCTGTCATATAAACAGAAGAATGCAGTACATGAAGGGATATACAGGAAGAAAAACAAACGGGCAAGAGGTAAAGTGAGAAAGTCATCTAGATTCTCACTAATATTTCAATCCTTTTACTCCGGTCGAGTTCTGACTCCTATATATATATATATATACATTTTTTTTTTTTTTTTTTGCTGTACGTGGGCCTCTCACTGTTGTGGCCTCTCCCGTTGCGGAGCACAGGCTCTGGACGCACAGGCTCAGCGGCCATGGCTCACGGGTCCAGCCGCTCCGCGGCACGTGGGATCTTCCCGGACCGGGGCATGAACCCGTGTCCCCTGCATCGGCAGGCGGACTCTCAACCACTGCGCCACCAGGGAAGCCCCTGGATGTATTAATTTTTAAAAGACATACTCTTCATAACATTACTATATCTATAATACACTGAAAATTATAACAATGTAGAAGAGCATTTAAAATGTATTTCTGTTTCTTATTTCCATTATTTTTTGGTGATCTTTTCTGTTATAACTTTCTGAGTTCTGATTGCTCTAACCAAATAATCATAAATCAAGAGCAATTCAGCATTCTATAGGGGCTTCCTCATACAATAAAAAGAATAAAAATGCCTCTTAAGTTAGAGAATTCAGTAACCAGTGGTCTCTGTTTCTGACTTACAGTAACAAAACAGGGCTAACTTTACCATGTATGATCTTGTGGATATCTTCACGTAGTGGTGTGAGAGTGCTGAAAATCAATATAAGTTTTTCACTGATAAAAGTGATTAAAGTCCTATAATCATTGTGATAGGATATCAGAGACTGGAATTAGATCCGCTAAAATAATTGCATGGTAAGTCATTTTTTAAAAATCACAGCCAGTAGTTTTCTTAGCGTAGGATGTCTTTGATGTAATTTAAAATTTTTATCCAGTAAATAAACATGAACATCTGTATTAATTTTCATGCATAATTGATCCATGTAGAACAATCCTGATCTATTGTGTTATTAAAATGATTAGTTTTGTTATAAAAATAAATGTAATACACATTGAAGTAATTTGACAAAATCAGAAACAAACAAAATTGCAGTATTACACTACAAGACCCCACTGTTAACTGTTGGCCTTCTTACCTACATGTTTGTATTTTTATATGCAGATATTAGCTTATATATAAAATTTGGTCAACAGTTAATTTCTCTGTGGATTTGAATGTCGATAGTACAACTTAGATTAGCAATTATAACAAAACGGTAAAAGAATTAATACTGTAGAAAAATGTTAAAAAGCAGATGAGACTACACTGATTTTGCATTTAAGTTCATTTTTATTATGCACTATTGTGTGCTCATATGGAAGAATCAGTAAACCGTTGTCCAAAGGTCAAACTGGATTCTTATTTTTATAGATAAAGTTTTATTGGAACACGTTCATTTGTTTGCAAATTGTCTATAGTGGTTTTGCACTAAAATGGCAGAGTTTAGTGATTGTGACAAAGACAATATGGCCCACAAGGCTGGAAATATTTTATATTTACTCCTGCACAGAAAAAAATGTTTGCTAATTTCTGTTTTAAGATATCAAAGAAATATAATATTCCGTTACTGCATCCAAAAGCTTACAACGTCTTTGAGTGGAAAAATATATGCGTCAAATAAATAACCACCAATTGCTGCATTTTGCCTAATACATTCCCCAAGCAGTGGCCTTCCACTTGAAAAATCCAGTTTGAGATAATCTTTAATGATTTTTGGTTATTCAGGCACACTGACTCTTCTGCATAGACTAGGGTGAATTAAGAATCTAACATTTAAAAATTTGAATTGAAAACAAATGAACAATAATACCTTATATTTCATCTATTTAGATTTTTCAAATTAACATGTTTAATATAATATTGATTTACACTTTGTCTTTTGATTTATCAACTCAAGAGTAAACCATATCTGGAATTTCCTTTTGAAGTTAAAAAAGGGCCTGCATCTGGTTGAGAATATAGTCACAACTATAGAATTTAAATATTTTCAAGCCCATGTATGGTTTATGCTTTGATAAATGACCTCCATAGAGGTAAACAAAGCCATAGAAAAAAATATTTTGAGGATGAAAGAGTCTTCTATGGTATGAATTTTGCAGTCTGATGTATAGAGAATGAATATTGTGGATGAAGAACTACGTTTGAAAAAAGTATTAGTATGATATTGGGAAAATTTAAGGAATGCTATGCTAGAAAGTTAAGCTGATTGTGCTTCTTCTCTTTTATTTATGTTTCTTATTGTGGTAAGAATAGTTCACGAGACCTACCCTCTTAAATTTTTCAGTTCACAATGCAGTGCTGTTAAATATAGTCACAGTGTCACATAGCAGATATCTAGAATTTATTCATCTTGCATAATCAAACTTTATAGCCATTGAAAAAGTCCCCATTTTCCTCTCCCTTGGCAACCACCATTCTACTCTCTTGCTATAAGTTTGACTGTTTTGGACACCTCATGTAAATGGAATCATGCAGTAGTTATCTTTTTGTGACTCGCTTATTTCACTTAGCATAATGTCCTCCATTTTCATCCATGCTGTTGCATGTGGCAGAATTTCCTTCTTTTTAAGAGCTGAACTATATTCCATTTTCCTTTTTCCATTCATCAATCAATAGACACTTAGGTTGCTTTCATATCTTGGCTATTATGAATAATGTTGTTATGAACATGGGAGTGCAGATATCTCTTTGAGATCCTGATTTCAGTTCTTTAGGGTTTATACCCAGAAGTGTAATTGCTAGATTATATTGTAGTTCTATTTTTTAATTTTTTGAGGAACCTCTGTATTATTTTCCATAACGAATGCACCATTTTGCATTCCCACCAACAGTGTACAAGTATTCCAATTTCTCCACATCCTTGTCAATACCTGTTAACGTTTTGTTTGTTTGTTTGTTTTAATTTCAATTCTAAGAGGTGGGATGTAATATCTCATTGTGCATTTTCCTGTGGATTAGTAATCTTGAGCACCTTTTCCTATACTGTTCGGACATGTGTGTGTCTTTGTTGGAGAAATGTCTATTCAAGTATTTTGCTCATTTTTATATTGAGTATTGCTATTAGGTATTGTGTTGTAGGATTTCCTTATATGTTGAGGAAATTAACCCCTTATCAGATACATGGTTTGCAAAAGTTTTCTCCTATTTTATATGTTGCATTTTCACTATGCTGATTGTTTTCTGTGTTGTGCAGGGGCTTTTTAGTTTGAGGTAGTCCCACTTGTATGTTTTTGTTTGTCTTTTGGTGTCATATCCAAGAAATCATTGCCAAGACCAATGCCATGAAGGTTTTCCCCTATGTTTTCTTCTAATAGTCTTACAGATTTAGGTCTTAGTTTAAATCTTTCATCTATTTTGAGTTGACTTTCATATATGTTGCAAGATAAAGATCCAATTTCATTCTATTTCATGTGGATATCTGGTTTTTCCAACACCATATGTTGAAGAGACCATCCTTTCCCATTCTGTATTCTTGGCAATTTAGTTGAAGATCAATAGATGATACATGTGTGTTTATTTCTGGGCTCTCTGTTCTGTTCCATTGGTCTATATGTCAGTTTTTGTGTCTGTACCATATTTTTAAATTACTGTAGCTTTTTAATTCATTGGAAGTCAGGAAATGTGCTATCCCCAGCTTTGTTCTTTCTCAAGTTAGCTTTGGCTATCTGGAATCTCAAATTATAGCATGGATTCTTCCCTCTTTGATGTGACAATCTCTGGGTCATTTAAACATAAGACTGTGTATTTCATAAATGAAAAAAAGAAATATCAAAAAAGAATTTCTCTTTTCGCATAGAAGAATGAATTTCAAGTACTTCTAATTAACACTGGCAACGCTAAAATTCATAACCTCTTTATTTACTTCAAATAGTAAACTCTGCACTCTGTCTTCTGGATTTCTGATATTTGAAATTCATTTTAGATCTGAATACATTACATACTGAACTACAGTGTTTTTAAGTTATAAGCAATCTTAGAGATCACAATTTGAATTTATCCCTTTTTTTAGCTGAGATAATTGGGATTCAATAAGTATATGGAAGTAACTGGGTTAGAGTTATTTTCCATAATAAAATCAGCTTTTATTTTTCCTCAAACACAGTATGTATGTACTGCCTTATGTATGAAAATTGTTTGGTTATTACCTCAATACAAAAACGGTAAATAATAAAAGTAAAATACCAGAGTTACTAATGTAATTCTGATGTATATTATTGTTGCTAGACATACGCACTTAGGGAGAGATTGGTTTCATTGATATTCTAGAGAATTACAGGAGGAATATCCACACACACTAATGTCAGTTATGTATGTAAATCCTCTGTACAATGATGGGAGAATAACCCCAAAGTGTTTGACTTAATTAATCTTTTCTGAGGCCCTTCACTACAGAACTAAAAATCTAAATAATGAGTAGGGACAAGGTATTAAGTATCTTTCTGCACTTAGAGGATGATTAATTATAATGGCTAAACCCCTGAACATTAAGTTGAATACTAATCTGATGACAGAATTTGGAGTTAAGCCAATGCTATGCATACCTCTGGGTGATTTCTACCCTTTTGACAGAGTAATAAAAAAAAAAGAGGAATATATTAATAGTTTATACTCATCCCACTTAACACAGTCTCCTTTAAATGTGTTCATAAGTTAAGTGAAAAAGTAAATTTCTCATACCTTCTTGGCCATAAACGTAAGATGCATATTTATCTATTATCGATCTGATGCTCTTCTCTGGGTATTGAGATATATAATGTGGATCTTCTTCAAATACAAGTGAGGAAAGGAAACAACAAAGAAGAAATAACCTGAGCCTATAATTTACACTTACATCTTTCTGTTGCACTTGCCTGTTGACTGAAGACAGCTTGGAGAAAAAGTACACTCCTGTATCGTTGCAAACTGCTTTGAGATGGTTTTGATTTACAGAGCAGATACTCACTAAATTGCTCTGTACCACATGGATTCACAGGGCTGGCGCAAATAAACTAAAAGGGCACATGGGTAGAAGGTCAAAGATAAACGTTATTAAACACTTTTGGCAACAGACGATAGAAATAGGGAAACCACTTTCACAAAGAGTTGGAAAAACAAGAAGCTCTTTCAAACTTATTTTCATTGTTCCAAGGGACTAAGCTTACCCCAGTGATAATAGATGGAAAAAAGCCTTCTAGATATTTATTTCTAAATCCCCCTTCTCTAACTTTGGTGTTTAGAAATAGAGAAGAATATGAGGTCTAGTGTCAACCTCCTGAGCACTAATAAATTTCTTTTTTCTTCAATGTGGATCGATTTGGTCGTGCCACCATTCTTCAGATCATTCACCTTGCTCCATTCAGTTGGAATAAAGCACCATACGGCTGCTGTGTGCTAGGATTTTTTCCCCCATTAACTCACAGCTATTGTCCATTTCCCTCTCCTTATATGTGACCTGAAAGTAGATACATATCACATCTTAAAAAGTTCATATTACTTATTTTGAATAAATGGAATTAAAAAATTCATATGAGTTCCACTTAAGTCTTTTTTTTAAGGGAAGATATCTGCTCATACTAGTAACTGTATGTAGCTACATGTGACCAAAATAACACTGGGTTCCTACTTCCATGTCGTGCCTCATCATAGCACAAGGTTACATTCGCAAGAAGTATTGAAAAGTAGAGAAACATTATTGAGTTTTCTCAGTGATATAATGACAGGGTACACTGTTTGATGTAAAGAAAATAAATGTTTTCACTCATTTGTCTTTTAAATGACCACAAGGGCTGATTTGGAGTCTACCTCTTTGATCTCTATACTTTCCTCCAAAAATTCTATGCCAGAAACCTTTGCCTAAGTGTCGTCTTATTTTCTCTTCTCTCCCTTTCTGTCCTAATTCAGTAATTCAGTACTGAGCAGATCAACTTATCTTCTGTGCCCTTTTTTCCACTATTTCTGTAATTTTATCCATTACCTGTATTTATTTCACACAGCCTTGATCTACATGCAGAAATGCCTTAGATATTTTTTGAAAGAACAGAAAGGCATTAATCTGCCAACATGCAGACTTCACTCTATTATAGTTTTAATTTTATTTCATGATATCCTATGGAATATGTTTAAATATATTCATATATTTATTAATATAAATTTTTCTTTTGCTTTCCCTTTGCATATCAGAAGGAAAGCCCAGGAAGTCTAAATTATAATTAAGAAATACTAGAGAAAGACTTCTCCAGGAAATCCACTTATGAAGGAATAGTAGAGAAAGTCTTCTCTGTCCAGTTTAGGGGCCAGGGAAGATTTTAGGACTGGTGGAAGGAAAGCAAAGGAGTCAGAAGCCAGCACTCTCAGACTGGAAACATGACACCACAAACTTAAAACCTTGCAGTGGCTAATCCTCTGCAGATGTAGTGGGGCAGGTTACAGCCATCCAAGAGAATCCCACACAGATGATGTAGGAGCAAAACCACAGCACTGGGGATGGTAAGTCAAAATATAGCCTTGCCTAAGGTGGCAATTCTGATTACCCATAGCCACTATGTGGCATGAAGGATGATCAGAATTTTCTCTTTCCACATGGAGAGATGGAATCCTGGGGCTGGATAGGGCTTGCGTCTGTTCAGAGTCTCAGTTCTTCAGTAGAAAACCAGGGTCAGGACAAAGAAAACAAAGTGTGTGGGTGATTCTGTATTAGAGTTGAATGGACAGGACTGTGGACTTCCACAGCAGGTGTCATGGTGACAACCCGAAAACCAAAGAGACCAGCTACATGTATGCAGACACCAAGATGGCAGGGGTCATATTCACCTAGTAGACACTTCATGTCAGAGATAAGCACAAGCTCAAGAATAAGTAGAGGTCCCCCTGGCATGCCAACCGTTCTTCTCTACTTCTTAGAGCAACACACAGACACAGTCTTAGAAAGGCAGAGGGAAGAGAAACCCTAAAAGCCTGAACACAGACATCACCTTCTGTCCAAGATAGAGTAGCAGAAAATAGATATACAATCCCATATGCAGCAAAAAAAAAAAAAAAACAACAACAAGACAAATCATAAGAGACAATGAGATTTTCAAGTCACTGGACATCAGACAAAAAAAAAAAAAAAAGGACAGTGATTGCTGAGTGGGATAGCCAGAATTCTGAAGACGACCCTCCAAGATTATCATCCTCTGATTACTTGTTCAAACTCCAACATAGTGAAAGAACTCCGTGGATAGAATTAAAGTTACTAATCAGTTGACTTTCAGATAGAGAGATCATCTTGCATGATCCAGGAATTCCAATGTGATCCCAGAGGAACAGGCAGAGGAGTCCTTAGAAGCAATGCAGCAGCAGAGGAGCAGAGGGGGCAGTAGGAGAGATCGCAGAGATTAGAAGCCTGGAAAAACTTGACTAGCCCTTGTTGGCTTTGAAGGTGACTTCTAGTCGGAAGATATAAGCATCCTCTTCAATCTGAGAACCACCCCTGTCCTTATCCACAGAGAAATGAACTCTGCCAATGACCTGAATGAGCCTGGGAACAGATTGTCCCCTAGAGCTTCTGTAAGGGAATGCAGCTATCTGCACCTTTATTTTAGCCTTTGAGGCTGTAGGCAGAGAACTAGCTGAGCCACACAGTGTCTGACCTAAATAACGGTGAGAAGGTAAGTGGGTGTTGTTTTAAGTCTCTAAGATTGTATTAATTTGTTATGGCAGCTATCAAAAGCAAACACACTGACGGGCAGGAAATGAACAAGGTGAGCCCTACATGAGTCCCAGCTCTCTGTCTTGAAGGGAGGGAGAGTCCAGGCAGCCCCTGGCACACTCCCTCCTTTGATCAGACAGAAATGAGATTTAAGGGGGGAACAAGGTAGAAAGAGTCAAGATGGCAGGTTTGAACATAATTATATCACTAGTCAGGTTAAATGTAAGTGGTCTTAACACCCTAAATTTTGTCAGTTGTATAAAAAATGTAAGACCTGACTATAGGCTGCCTACAAGTAACGTAATTTAAATATAAAGACAAAAATAGGTTAAAAGTAAAAGGATGGGATCAGTATCCCATCTGGAGACAGAAGCCACACAGTAAAGGAAATTTTAATGTAAATAATATTATACATCATAAAATAGATATATGTATATCCATTATTTATGCAATACAAATAATTTAATATAGAACAATCATTGGGGGCAAGTAAAAACACGGAGAGAAAACTCTACGAGGTCCACCAAGGCTAGGAAAGAACATCTATGAAAGAGGACCCTTGGAAGAAAGGATCAGTCCTTGTTGAAGAAGGTGGAGTTGCAGCCAATTGGTTGGAAGTTTGCTAGGTTGACTGGGCCAGAGCTGGTCCAGAGTCTCCAGGCTGAGAGAGATGGGAGCCACTGTGGATGGGCTGGGACTCAGAGGACGTCGGTGTGCTACAGTAGGTGCTGCTGAGACCAAGGGCTGGAGAGGAACCACCCCTGCAGGACCTGGGACATTCTGCGGGAACCAGCTTTGGCCCCCAGCAAAGATCCTGACATGTGAGAGTGGGGCTGGGCAAGGAATGGAATCAGAAGGCAACAACCCAGGTTGGGGCTCAGGTCTGCACTATCTAGGTCTCCTGATGCTGCTGCTGCTACCACCTGGGTCATCAGCTGAAGAAAACAGATGACCAAGACAGTGCTGAATTCTTTGCAAATATTTTCTCCCATTCCATAGGTTGTCTTTTTGTTTCGTAGATAGTTTCCTTTGCTGTGCAAAAGCTTTTAAGTTTTGTTAGTTTATTTTGGCTTTTTCTTCTTTTGCCTTAGGAGACATATCAAAAAAAATATTGCTACAATTTATGCCAATGAGGGTTCTGCCTATGTTCTCTTCTAGGAGTTTTGTGGTTTCAGGTCTGAATTTTGTTTAGGTCTTTAATCCATTTTGAGTTTATTTTTGTTTGTAGTATGAGGAAATGTTCTAATCTCATTCTTTTACATGGAGCTATCCCAGAACCACTTATTGATACGAAAAGTACTATCCATAAGAGAAGAAACTGATAAACTGTTTCTTTTATTACAATTTAAAATGTATGCTCTTTGAAAGATACTGTTAAGAAAAGGAAAATAAAAAACTGCAGACTGGGAGAAAATACTTGGAAATCATATATCTGATGAAGGACTTGGGTCCAGGGTATATAAAGAACTCTCAAACCTCAATAATAGGAAAAAAAAAAAACTTAGTTGAAAGGGGGAGGGGAAGCTAATAATTGAAATACTTCACAAAAAAGATATACAAGATAATAAATAAGCATATAAAAGATGCTCGATATTAATAGTCATTAGGAGTATCCAAATTAAAACCAAAATGGGATACTACTACACATCTGTAGGGAAAGCTAAAATTTAAGACAGACCATGCCAAATATTGATGAAGATGCGAAAGACCTGGAACTCTCATACACAACTCCTGGGGGTGCAAATGGTACAAACACTTTGAAAAACAGTTCCACCATTTCTTAAAAACTTAATCATACACTGACCCTGCCATTACACAACTAGGTAAATTTCACTCTGTAGTTTCCTCAGATAAATGAAAGCATCTGGACAGTTTTGAAGTGGATAAAACAAAGATATCTTTAATGGGTGACATTAAAATCTTCCCCATCTGTGCTCACTCCTCCTCATGTCTTCTGGTACAGGTGGAAGTTGAAAACACAATATCACAGAAAAACAATTTGTTTTTGCAAATCTGAGTTTTAGGTATAAACATTTAATTTCATTAGTATAACTACTTTTAGTTATGAACAATATTTCTTTCTCTTTTTTTATGAACAATATTTCTTATAAGATTCATTGACCTTTAAATAGATCACTGTGCACTTTCCTGGCGCTCAGCTTAATAAGAACTTTTATCCTGCCCTCTGCTTGAGGGAATACTGCATGTATATAATGCAAACATCTTTACTAAGCTGAATCACAGTGTACTGAGTTAAATAGACTTCATTCATATCCTTGGAATCTTGATAATGCAAATGTCTACACTGCATAAATTGTATGTTTCTTATGTATCTGTCCTGAGCATTTCTTTGAGAAGAAAACTGGTAGCAATCATTTAATTCGGATGCTTAACCTTCCATACAGTTCCTCGTGGTACTTTTCAGGAAAAGATAACACGTTGACAAAGCCATAACCAAAAAATCCATTAGCGTAAAAAACTAACCCTGCTAACTGGTTAATTGGGTAAGACATTTAGCAAGGCCACAGTTTGTGACAAGAAGCTGGTCTGAAAAGACCATTTAAATAAAGCATGACTGAAGTAAGTACAAATACTCATATTTTGATGGGAAAACAAAATACACAAACGAAGTACATTTACTACGAATACTAAATTAATTTGCAAAAATAATCTCATATCTCACCAGATGTTTTACCAAATAAAAGGAGAATATAGTCAGCAATTTTTCTAAATGTCACGGATCACTGTGATTCATTAGGCTACTGATTTACTATACTCTCCATTTACTGTCCAAGTCCTGCTGGTGGTAGAGCCCCTATGATTTCCCTATAAATGCACTGGACTTTGTCAATACTGCTTATTGAAGGAAAGCCCTCAAGAAAGATCCATAATGAATGAAGAAGCAGGCTAGAGAAGGGCAAATAGGTACTCGACAACGTGGTGTTAGATGAAGTCCAGCTTGTAGCCAGACCCAGAAGGGGCTCCTTAGAGCTGCCTTGCCTTGATACAAGGGACTTGAGTTTTATAGGGCCTGGGGGAAACTTCTAGTCTCCTCCTTAATAAAGAGGATTTAATCATCCCAAAGGCAAGCCCTTGGAGGGAATAGATAGGAGCAAAGAGTGAAAACACCAACCGCACAGAGGGAAAGGGCAGACCAAGGATCTAAGGTACCTGGTCCTGAACCAGCAGCATCTGATACAAGGGTGTTTTAACTTATTTAATCCTAGAAATAACCCGCCAGGTAGATGTTAATTTTGTGTCTGTTTTCCATAAGAAACTGATGCACAGAGAGGCTACTTAGCCTGACAATTTTACATAGCAAGTAAGTAGCCTCACCCATACTTGCAGAAAAGGGAAGGTGGGAGAGATGAAGGAGCAAAGGAGAGAAGGGGAGAGAGAGGGTGAGAGTAAGGAAATCTGCAAAGATGAAGGAGCAAAGGAGAGAAGGGGAGAGAGAGGGTGAGAGTAAGGAAATCTGCAAAACATGCTTATGATCTCCAACTTTTCAGAGGTTCCTACTGAATTTGGGAAATACAAATAAATTGGTGTCAACAACATTTGAGGTTCTTTACCTGGTTCTCACTTTACAGAGGAACTTGGATAAAGACAGATAAAACCTATGACAGTAGTCAAGTGACACACATTTTAAAAATCCACTTTTTCATTCAAAATTGCAATGAAAATTACAATCTCTAACTTAACCAGGAAACTCTTTATTTTTTTCCAGGATGTTTACATGGATGTTTCACTTCTCTTTCTTTTGTTTCGTAATACAGGGACTGAATACTTACAAATACAATCCCTGCTTCTTGCAGATGGTCTAGGTGAGTGATACATAAACAAGACTAAGTCATGTTATCTTCAGGTGACTTGGTTTCCATTTTTTGTAACGTGAATATATTAAGATATATTACATGGTTTAGATTTTAAAATACAGTGTATTTCAAACATTTAAAATAAAAATATACTATAGAAAAATATGCTTGTTATGAACACTTTTCAAAATGACATTATTTTTGTAACCTGATAGTTACAAAAATCCATATCCACAATAGCAAACGCCTTTGTTCTTCATTCATAACATATTTCTGTCCATTAATTTAACTTTATGCTTATTTCTACAGCCTCAGTTGCACCCTTGGTACTTCCTACCTAGAACCACAGAGGAGCTACCTTACATATTTTTGGTAATACCAAATTATTTCATCCTTTTTTTCTCTATATATGATTATACCAACACAATCCACCTAAGTCATATGACATTAATTTAATGACTTATGGCAATGTAATTTATTAAATCTAAAATCTCGTTTCTTTAGCCAACATGCTTTATATGTACCCTTTCTCTTCATGTATCTCTTTATCCCTTCAAACTCATCTAGATCCCTATTCTTTTTAATCCTACCCCTAAAACTGAGCTTTCTTTAAGTTGTCTTGCATAGGTTTCTAAATTATGTATAAAGTTTTATACCTTGAAATTTCCCTGAACATCTCAAGTCATCATTGCCTGTATGTTGAGCTGGATGTCCAATAAAAACACTAGATGTATCTAGGTATTTTTGTCTTTTGCATCACATTGCATGATTAATTTTGATGGTTCAAAGTGTTTTTAAGATAAAACCTAAAGCACCATATTATATAGTTGTATGTTTCACATTATAATTTGCAAAAGATTAATATGATTTCAATAACATAGTGAAAATATTGTGCCACTTTGATGCTAATTTGAGTACCATCTAGGAGGTATTTCCTTTTTTGTGTACTTGTATACTTTATTTGCAGCTTTTCTCTCTCAGAGGTCCCTGAGGAACTTTGCTACTGCTCCCAGTTTTTGCCAGGCACAACTTATATGGGTTTCACAGATAATCCAGCAAAGTCTTGACACAGGCGGTCAGAGAGGGAGCAAAGAAGGAGAAATGATTCTCTACATCAAAGAGAGTACAACCCACTCGGCACAGTTTTATCCCAAGGTGTATAACACACATTATCCATGCATCCTGAAAACATCCTTTTCATTCTAGGGCTATGGTGAGTCCTTCCAAGCAATCTGAAATTGTACTTGCAAATATAATTCCTAGTTCTCGTAATATGACCTAGGCGAACGATGCATAAACAAGCATGTCTCTTATCACCCAATGCCTGGGAAGACAAATGGAATTCAGGTAGTGTATTCTGAGCAATTATAAAGAGACTACTCCCAGCGGCACTGCCCCGCATCCTACACATACCTCACTGCTTATATAAAACAATCGCTGTCTGATGAATGGTTTCAACAAAGCAGCAAAGAAACGACACTATAAATGGCATAAAGAAGTAACACTTGACCTAACACTCTAACAGCTTATGATAATAGGATTTGAAAAGGAAGTGCAGACATAACAAATTGTAAACATCAAACCTATTTTGACACAAAGGAGGGAGCGTCATAATGCAGTTAGCATGGTCAATTTTTTTAAATGAAATCAGTGATAGCCATACGCACTTAGGAGGAAAGAGCCGGTAGAAAAAGAAAAGCTCTTAAATGGCTTGAGGACTTTTTCTCTCTCGTGTCAAGGGCAGTAGTCTACGTAGCATAGGGACTTAATATATACTGACAGCATGAAATTTGAAAATCAAATCAGATAATCTTTGGTATCAATTTAAGACACAGACTACCAATAATCAGTGCAGAAAGAAAAGTCACTTACCTGATGTTAAAATTCATATGCCTCTTTTGAGCTATGTTATACAATAATATGACCTTATGCAGTTTTTCTTATTAACGGGTAGCCTGTGAAAGAAATAAAAGTAATGAAAGGTAAAGATATCCAGTACATAGAGACATTAAATTATCCCATTTAGGGTCACATATTTCTAAGAAAAATCACACACACACATACTTTCATACACTCTAGAAATGCTTAAGTGTAAATTCTCCTTCATAGAGCACTAACTTTTAGGCACCTCTCTCTGAAATTCAAACAAATTAAATAAACTCAATGTTATGCACGTATGTGCTTCCTGTTATACCAATGCATATTCAGGTCAAACTCACTGGATATGTATCTGAGAGCAGAAAGTTCTCTTTTACTAAAGAACATACAGAGAAAACAAAATTATTTCCTTAAGTAAATATCTGTCAGACTTTTGATAGACTGCTCCATTTAGCCATTTAAATAAATTCCCTTGATATTTTCATTCTTAAAATTCTTTGATAAAAAATTAAGTCATTAACTTAGTCCCAATATTGTTAATTAATTAATAATACTCATTTTCATTGTTTATTGATACAATCTTCAGTCTACGCCTGAGTAAATAGTCTTCGTTCAGAAAGTCACTGGTTAAATTATCCTGTGTCATTTATCACTAAAGGCACAGGCATGTTTGTACTGTGAAGTTCCTTCTCTGCTAAAAAATAATTGAGGCTTTGAGCTTCCAAAAGGTTAACTAACCTATGAATGACCAAATAGTTCCATCTCAGAGGGTCATTGTTCTTAAAAGTCACAGTCATTAGAAGTGATTACAGCTTAACTACCTACCTTGGACTTGTTTTTAAATCTTGAAGAATTAGAAAGCAAAATAAAAATTCTCACTTTTATCAGGGGTTAGATTACCACAGGGTCAGCACCTACAAGGTGAGAATGTCAGTGGCTGGGCACAATTTTGTACTCGGTCCTAAAGAGACCCTAAACTGCTTAGAAGAAAAAGACGGATCCCAACCCCTTTTGCAGGGGAGGGGATTTTCCATAAATGCTACTACGAAAAACAAACTAAAATTTTTTGCAGAGTTTTGTTGTTGTTGTTTTACTGTTAGAGATGATATTTGCAGACCTCAAATCATAACCATAAAGTCACATGTAATTTTAAGAAGTTCCAGATATTTGTATATAAGGAGAAGAAAAAATTTAAAGGAACTGGTCTCTTCTTCCACGTCTCCATCCAGAGCAAGACTGGTAAAAGGGCAGTAATACAACAGCTCTGCTTTACCATCTCAGGATTCAGGGATGAAGGGTAAGGATGTTTTATAAATGGAAGAAATTTCCGTATTACCGACTTCTATTTACGCATGATATACTGAGCTTCCCCTGATTGTATTTCTTATAAATGTTGGTTAAAAGGGATGATGGGGCTTCCCTGGTGGCGCAGTGGTTGGGAGTCCGCCTGCCGATGCAGGGGACACGGGTTCGTGCCCCGGTCCGGGAAGATCCCACATGCCGCGGAGCGGCTGGGACCGTGAGCCATGGCCGCTGAGCCTGCGCGTCCGGAGCCTGTGCTCCGCAACGGGAGAGGCCACAGCAGTAAGAGGCCCGCGTACCGAAAAAAAAAAAAAAAAAAAAAAAAAAGGATGATGAATGAGTGAATTACAGTTGAAAAATAAATAAATAATATGATCAATAAGCACCGTTTCTTCTTCTTTCCAAAACAGATGAACTGGTGAAGTTATCATTGAAAGTCTGTGTGAGTGTGTGTTAGCTACACAACAAGAGCATGCTGTTACATGTTCATGTGTAATTGTGAAGGGAAAATTTACCCAGACTAGTTAAACGGACAAGAAAGATTTATTTAAGACTATAGCAGTAGGAAAGAGAGATTGATGTCAACTCCACTGAAAGAAAAGGTGAAAGAGATTTTAAGCATGAGAGTGAACAGTGAAAAAGTACAGGAGGACATTGGAGGGAGGCTGGTCAGGGTGATGAGGTATCCGTGTTTGCTAATTGACACTTAGGAAGTCAGGCTCCCACCGTCCCACAGACACTACGAAATGGGGCACCATCTTGTTGATTTCATTTCAATGGAAATCCTCTCAGGTCCTTGGGAAAGACATTCCTGGATTGTAGAAGGTTTATATCTCAAAGGAACAGAGAAAGAATTTACGACGGATGGCTACTTTTCTCAAGTAAATGCTCTAAGAAAAGGGAAGTCAGGGGGCTGTAGTCAGAAGGAAATCTATCTAAATTTTAACCAAGTTAAAAGCTGTGACAAAGCAAGAGAGAGGCATGGACATATATACACTACCAAACGTAAGGTAGATAGCTAGTGGGAAGCAGCCGCATAGCACAGGGAGATCAGCTCGGTGCTTTGTGACCACCTAGAGGGGTGGGATAGGGAGGGTGGGAGGGAGGGAGACGCAAGAGGGAAGAGATATGGGAACATATGTATATGTATAACTGATTCACTTTGTTGTAAAGCAGAAACTAACACACCATTGTAAAGCAATTATACTCCAATAAAGATGTTAAAAAATAAAAGAGAATGTTAAAGCCATCTTAGTCAATGCCTAACCATGTTTATACATTTTGTTAAACTTGCCTATTCATATATTATCCTTATGCATGTGAAAATGATATTGACCTGGTCTATAGCAGTTAGAAGTAGACATGTTCCTATGCCCAAAGTGCTTGCAATGTATTAGCCAATAATATAGTCTCTTCAAAAAGGAAATTAAAGAATACCTATTTGTGTGTTATAATTATCAAATACATGCTGTAGGCACCCAGTTACAAAGACAGCATATTTTTATACCAGGCTAAATAAATATCAGGTGAAAGAAAACTATGTGCTAGTTGCTTATTTCCAAGAAAAAGTTCATTTTACATTTACTGATTCAACAATTCACTTTCTAGCTATTGAAAATGCCATTTGAAACAATGAATTAAACTTTCAAAAGCAGATGAAGAGAAGATTTGCATGGGTAGCCTGAATATTAAAATTTTAAATAATTACTGATACATTTATTTAACTTGGGATTTGTCAGGGGCAGACGTGTCAGGGTGAAGGAAACATCAGTGGTCCGTAAAAAATTGAAAAACTGCTGTGCTGGAACCCTGACTTGCCTTGGATCAGACCTTCCCATATCCTCCTTGACTGTTGAGCACGCTCCTTTTCTGGTTCCCTTTCTTTCAAACCTAAAGAATCATTTTATTTATGCTCCATGAGGAGTCCAACTGGTCTTTCTAAAATGCCAAAATGCACACCTACCACATCCTCTTCCTGAAAATCACCCTTTAACATCTTCCAAAGCCTGTCCCACAGTCCAAACACCAGGCTCCCTATTGAGCCAAAGGACTGTGTCTCTTCTCAACCACTCTATGTCCCAACCCCAATGCCACTACATTACATCTCTGCCCAAATCATCTTACCCTGAAAACAAGGGGTTTCATACTCCACTGTGTTTAAGAATAGGGTGCTTGTTTGAAATGCAGATTCCAGGGCCCCGCACCCAGAGATTCAAATTCAGCATGTCTGCACCAGAGCCAGAAGTATGAATATTTACAGCACTACCACGACTGTGTCTGAGAAAGATGTATGATACCTTCTTCAGATTTGGCGTCAAAGCTGAATTCTCTGTGGGGTGGTAGGTCTCAGGACAGCGATAGAAGTTATATTTTTTCTGAATTTACTTGTTGTTTATTTACTTTTGATGTTGCAACTATGAAGATACTGTGTAAATAATTAAAATATTAAAAAGGAGTAGAATCCTTAAAATTTTATAAAGTCAGTTTCTGAAAAGCCTCCCCTGACATAGACCTTACCCCTAACATCGTCTGCATTTCTTCTTCATCTATGCTGCCTCTAGACCGGGCACATGGCATACACGTCACGTTGGATTGCCATTCTGTTTTTTAAAGCTGAATAAGTTATGAGGCTTATTGAGAGGACAAGCATTAACTTGTCGTCCTTGTGGCTCCAGCTTTTAGCACATTTGACACCTTATGATTCTTTAATAAATGCCGAAGTATTTATTTATTAAGCTATATAAGCATTCTCTCCCAGGGCTACAGAGCAAAGTGGGCATGCCCTAAATCTTGATCCTTTTAAGATGTTTTAGTTTAGACTAGTAACACAGAGGCAGAGGTTTTGTATGGTTTGTTCACTGTAATATCCCCAGTACCTACAACAGTGTCTAGCACATAGTAGGCTCACAGTAAATTTCTATTGACTGGTTAATGAATGGCACAGTCATGTGCCTACGCTGCCAACATATAACAATGCATCAGACTCATTCACTATGTGAATTCTAATGGTCCTTCTATTTCTCTATTGACCTGTTTATGTACTAAGACAATCATTTTCCCTTGGAAAAATTCCAAGGTATATTGGAGGGAAAAAAAAGACATTTGTAAAGAAGCATGCTGTAGCATAAAGAAGGCTGACAGTGAAACAGGAGGGAAGGGGCAGGGCACAACCTCTACAAGAATGACATAGTCCGATGACACGACATAAACTGGTTAGAACCAACGAGGTCCAAGATGGAGGAAGATTCGACTTCCAGTGGACCTTGAGCCCCATTATTCGCTCATGGTAATGCATTAGCATGCAAATTGACACACCTATCCTTGCCATGACAGCTCCGAGGCTGACTATAAAAGGGCAAAAGTGGGCAGTGGCCCAATTCCTGGAAATCTCCACCCCTTCTCCAAAGTAGTTGGAATAACCCTCCCACTCAGTAGCCTGTGAAATTACCCAGCCCATAAAAATTAACCACTCCATATTTTGGGGCCTCTCTCCTTCTGAGGTGGCCCACACTCTTCTGTGG